>NW_022631024.1:3646291-3988979 GCF_010015895.1 Lontra canadensis | reverse complement strand
AAAAAAAAAAAAAGTTTTGCGAACTACTTGTAAACATGTTAGTGTCTGTATACGGTTTGAGAATATGGATAGCCCAGATTTTATCTGCCATTTTGCCCGTGCTGGGCATTTAGGCCTTTCCATTTTCTCACTTATTCGGAAGACTGCTGCAATAAAGAGGGGCCTTTGCATTTTAGACAAAAATAACCTCAAGTGTGCAGTCTGGTAACTAAAGGAGTTCTTGAACCTACTAAAAACGATTCTCCCTGATGGCGCCTAGAAGCTTTTCTCCTCTTCCATCGTGTTTCTCTTCTTTTTGAAAGTCCTGTCTCTATGTGAGCTCCCACTGGGCTTAGTGCCGTAGGTGTCCTCGTGGCTGCCCTGTGCACAGATCATCGGGAAGCCACCTACAGGCTGGACAGTCACACGCCAAGAACTCATCCAGGGGCCAAAGCTGCCGCCCAAGCAGTTGGCTGCCGCAGTGAGCACAATTTGACCACAGGCCCAGAGTTTCCCCTCTTAATGTGTTATTCCATTCACTGTCAGATCTCTGGGGATCCTGGGATTCAGAGAGGATTAAGAAATGAAATTCTGCAGATAATCAAGGGAAAAGTACAAGAAGTCATTTTACCTTCCTCTTCCAGCATATTCCCTTTCAGTAGAAGGAAATTTAAATTTAGGTGGATGTGATGGTTTCCACTCTTCCTTATATTTCAAGCCTACTCTCTGGTGCAGGATCAAATGATTGGTGAATTTTCCACCAGACATGAGTAGAAATTTAAATTAGAGCTAGAACATCTGAGAGGCAGGAAGATCCTTGGACATAAATCCACTCTAGAGATGTGAGAGCTCGGGAATAGAGGAAGGTCTTTCCAGTATTTCACAGCTGGTCACTGACTAGAGAAACCAGCCCCCAGTGGCTGAGACTCAAATACTGTATCTTCATCACATTGTCATGTCCTTGATTTTAAGAGTCACTTTCTTTTGGGTGCCATTAAGAAAGAAAATGCTGCCAACTAAACTCTAACCCAGTGCTTTCCTACCAATTGAGTTTTTAGACTTATTAAAAGAGCTCATTTATTTTGATTATGTTTTTATAATATATCACTTTTGTGATATAAGAGTAAAATAAATGTTCAAATATTCATAAAATTCCTTTACCTTCAGCTCTTGACTTTCCTGAATCACTTTCTGGTGCAAGGTCATTGAAGTCTGGGTTTTTCCATATACTGTTGTTCTCTTTGACAGGCAGAGGATTGGTTATACTGCATTTCTTCCCCATCCCACCCCATAGTTTTATTTTTTTAAAGCAATATTGATGTATAAGTTGCATACTGTACTATATCACTGTTATATAAAATATATGATTTAATAGTGGTTTTTTTTTGTACATTCTATCAACACAATATTTAGGACACTGTCAGCACCCTCCAAATAAAACCCATACCCATCCCTATCCTCTCCCTTCTTCCTCTCCTTTCCCCAGTCCCATACACCACTGATCTACTTTCTGTCCCCATGGATTGGCCTGTGCTGGACACTGCAGGTTAATGGAATCTAAACAGTATGTGGTCTTTCATGTCTGGGGTTCTTTCGCTGTTTTGTGGTGCAGCATGTAGAATATGTCACTTTTTTTTTTATGCATTTCTTCAAAGAAGACTCCATTATTGTCTCTGGGATTTTCCTTCCAATTTTCATGCTGGTGTTTTCCTGATCTTACAGGCAGTTGTCAGTGAAGGCTGTCAGACAACAGTCAGGACTCCTGTTTCTTTCACAATTCGTTCTTAACTAGTTTGCGTTCTGAAACGTCAAGGGCTGTCTATATCCAGTTGTAGCACCTGGAATGACAGCCAAGTTCACCCAAGGCACGCACAGTGACATCTGGTGCTTGGCTCCTGGAAACTGTGTGTGTGTCATCATCATTTGTAGGACGCATCTCAGAAATACTGAAAGACAAAAAGAAAAAAGTATGCATTTTATAATTAATAAAGCATGTATCTTCAGTACGTTTCCTTAGATTGATATGAAGAGCTTTCACTCCGAGCACCAGCAGGCAGAGACTTGGGACATAAAAGCCCAGACACTGGGAAGGATGTTAGAGGTCACAAGTCAAACACCATAGCCAGAGCAGCAATCCCCTCCAGATCCACGGTTGTCTGCCCCCCGGCTACAAGAATCACCTGGAGACAGGGCCGGGGTGGCTCAGTCAATTAAGTGTCTGCTCAGGTCATAATCCCAGGGTCCTGGGATTGAGCCCTGTGTTGGGCTCCCTGCTCAGTGGGGAGTCTGCTTCTCTTCCTCCCCTCTGTTCCTGCTTGCTCGATCTCTGTCTCTCTCTTTCTCAAATAAACAAATAAAACCTTAAAAAAAAATTACCTAGAGAATGTTTCAAATATACAGTCCCAGGTCCCTACCCTGACTATCCTTTCTCAGTAGGGCTGGCCCTGAGCCAGAATCCCTTTTCTCTCTCTCTTGCCCTTTTCACTCTTTCTCTTTCTGTCTTTGTCTTACTTCTCTCCCTCCTGTCCTTCTTCCTCGCCCCTTCCTTCCCTTCTTTCTTGCCTTTGTTTGTTTGTTTGTTTGTTTTTGTTTTTGTTTTTCATAGAAGCTAATCTGGGATGGGAACACAGCTCTGACTCATTCCAGGCGGATCAGCCCCAGGCAGCCTAAGCATCAAACAGGAGGCATTGTCATAGGGCAGGGTTAGTCATGCATTTGGAAGATACAGGTCTGGTTCCCAGTCCTGACAGGGTCTCTCAGGAAGAGTGTGACTTTGGGTGTTAAGCCTCCTGATCCGCTCTTGCCTCCTCTGTATGACAATGGCAGCCGGGAAGGGTTGTCAAGATAACTACAGCAAATCATGTTTACAGGTGACATTTCTCTCATTCCCCGCTGCCCTGGCTCTGGTCTTCTCTGGCTTCAGTCCTTACCCATTATCCCTCATATCTATGACTTGAAATTTGATTTTTTGCATCTCCATTAGTATCCTATTCCCCATGTGGCAGCTGCCCCAGGTCTTCTGATTCCATGATGTTTGGTGAAGTTCTCTGATTTCTCCCATTTGCAGGGGATGCTTTTTCCAAACCCTGAGACATCTTCAGAACTTTTCTCCAAGAGACCCTGCTGGCTTTTCTGGCTTTGGAAGCTCAGGGACAGGCGAATTCCATCAAAGCTCATTATTCTCCCCCTTCCCAGGGCCTCCCTCTGTGTCTGCAGTTCTCAGTGTCCCTACCACATGTCCCCGTCATGTGTGCCACTCCATCACACATGATGTCCACAAGTCCTAGACAGAAGGGAAAGGTGCGTTTGTCAGAAATATGGTAGAACTGTCAAGTGAACATGAAGTTACCGATGTAAATTATAAAACCAATGTTTCAGTTCTCTTTGTCCCACCATTGTGTATAAACATGGAAAATTCTGGCAAACAGAGAGGGCAAATAAAAGAAACAGCACGTGAGCATCAGCGGGCAGAGGGGCCTTGAACTACATGTCAGACAGAGCCTCACAGCTGTGGTTATGCCCTGTCACTGTGTCTCAGCACTCACTGCTATGCTGCGAGGACATAGACAAATGAGAGATGGTTCTGTTTTGGAGAGTATGATCTAGAAGGCAAACAGACAATGACAAATGCAATATAGTATATGTGTTTCCATGGGGGAAAGTGGAAGAGGCAATGGGAACAAAGCCTGGGCTTCATAACCTCAGACTAGGTGATGGGATGGGGACAAGACAGAAGGTATCTATGCTTATATTAGTAGTTATTGAATGAAAGGTTTCACCTTCCATCTGGACATTATTTTCTGTTTTTATAAGTACAAACATTTCATTTAACAAGTATTCTTTCATTTAACAGCTAACTATTTAGTGTTGTCCTAGGTGCTAGGGGTTCAGTGGACAAGAGAGAAATGGTCCCCATCACTGGGGGACTTGTCAAATGCAACTGAAATGAATTAGACCAAGAGACTAGAGAGTCAATTCCTGTTGTTGTAGGTTATGTGAAGAGAACAATTTGGTGTAATGAGAAAGAGTATCAAAGGACCCTAACTTAATTGATGGGAAAGGGGTCATTCTCAAGTTGAAAGGAGTCTTCTGTCATGTTTCCTGACTCTTACTTGATTCATTCAAGGTTGTGTGTGTGTGTGTGTGTGTGTGTGTGTGTGTGTGGTTGGTTTTGTTTCTTCATTTTTTTTCGTTCATCAGATATTTCTAACTTGTGCTGGGTTAAAATTGGATCTGAGCACCTAGCATACAGAGATTAGACTGGCCTCCCTGAAGTTAAAAAACAAACAAACAACAAAAACAGAACAGCTCAGGGAGGCATACTAAAAATCACAATGACAAATTTATCCCATTTCCAAAATTGAAATTTACTTCCATTTATTTTGCTGCTTATACCACCTCCACAAAGTAGGTATTAGGATTATCTCCCCATTAGCAATAAGGAAAGAGAGGCTTTTAGAGGTTTCTGTGATGTGGCAGGCATGCATATAGGAGATGCTGGAACATTGTGCACAAGCTTGAGCCTTCTGATATCTTTTCCTTTGTGTAAATAAAATTAGCACCATGGTCTCTGTAGATTAGAGAAGGAGGAATGGAGGGGGCTGTGGAGGGGGTTTTGAATCAGGTGGGGCTTGGAAATGAGTAGGATTTTAATAAGACTGCTGGTAGCAGGCAAGGAGATGGGGAGAACTGGTCTACCAAGTTGGGGGAACAGCCAACACTAACGCAGGGGGATATGAAATTGTGACCCATTTGGGAACAAATCGGAAGGGATTGTTTGTGGAAAAAGTGGACCTGGGGGCGCCTGGGTGGCTCAATTGGTTAAGCGACTGCCTTCAGCTCAGGTCATGATCCTGGAGTCCCGGGATCGAGTCCCGCATCAGGGTCCCAGCTCCACGGGGAGTCTGCTTCTCCCTCTGACCTTCTCCTCGCTCATGCTCTCTCTCACTATCTCTCTCTCTCTCTCTCAAATAAATAAATAAAATATTAAAAAAAAAAGTGGGCCTGGAATGGTGGCTGGGACTCCATTTAGGGCAACTCTAAAGAGTTTTGACCTTTTTCTGAGGCCCTTGAATAATTAAAGAACTTTCAGCAGGGAAACGGTATAGTAGAGCTTTGCTTAGGGCTGGCACCTGCAGGGTAAAGGATCAAGAAGGCCTCCTTGCCTTCTCCCTCGGGAATTCTCAAGACTTCCTTCTGTCTCTGCTGTTGAATGCAGCCATGGCTTGTTTTAATAAATGTCCTGTGCTTACCGCTCTGTGCTAACATTATCACTTGATCTGAGAACCAATGGTAGAGATGAGATGAATACCTTTTGGATACAAGTTTTGTTTTTTTTTTTTAAGATTTTATTTATTTGACAGAGATCACAAGTAGGCAGAGAGACAGTCAGGGAGAGAGAGAGAGAGGAGGAAGCAGGCTTCCCACTGAGCAGAGACCCCGATGCGGGGCTCGATCCCAGGACCCTGGGATCATGACCTGAGCCAAAGGCAGAGGCTTTAACACACTGAAGCACCCAGGCGCCCCTGTATGCAAGTTTTAACCCAATGCTTGCTTTACTGATCTGTTAAAGTGGCCATAGAGGGCAGAAGCTGTCAGTGATATTTCGGTTCCCAGGCTGGATGAGGGTAGAGAATGTGACGAAATCCCACCCCTGAACTGGGTGGTCCCTGTGCCCTGTGCTCTGGTGCTCCCTCCCATGTCACCCCTTCCACTCTCCACTGTGTGCTCTGTCAGCAGGGCCCCAAGAAGGAGCATGATCTATACCACATAGTGTCCACATGTGTTACAGTGATAGCTCCTTTTCAGCTTTCTTTAGCTTGGAGCTTATGAATTGTAGAAGTTGAAGGCTTTAGAGATACCCGGGCAGCACAGAGACAGAAGTGGGCACGTCTCCACAGAGAGGAGTGGGGCCTTGGCCATGAAGCCCTGAGAAGTGAATGCCTGCTTTCATGTCGAAGTTGTGTCGGTGTGTAGGGGGGCTCACATCCTAACAGACCGGAGAGTCACTAAAAACTCTTCAAAATTGTACAGGGGCTTTACAGTTTTCAAAGTGATTCTGCAAACATTATTTTTCCTTTAAGCTCAAAAGACCCCAGAGAAGTCAGAGATTTCATGCCTGCTTGACAGATAAAGAAACTGAGACTGAGAGTCCAAGGGTCATTCAACTAATAGAGCAGGAAAACTGGGACTGGAACTCATGTCATCTTGTTCTAAATATAGAGCTCTTTCCATTACACAGTGCAGTCCCACAGAAATCCGTGAAAGGCTGCAAGGAAAAGGTGTTCCTGGCACCTCAGCACGGAAGGGAACTCTGACCACATTTTCCCATGGAAACATGTTTACCCACGGTGGTTAAGATCTATGGCTCGAATAGTAAAGCCCTGTGTTCCAGGAGTTCACTTGCCTTCTAGTCAACTCAGTTACATTTCTTGCAGCACCTACTAGGTAAAACTAGAACAGAAATTTTTTTAAAAAAGACTTTTTTTTTTCCTGCTCTGGTGGAGAATGCAGACATTTGCAGAAGCCACTCAAAAATAGGACCCTCAGCCTTTCTCCCACCAAGAATCATTTTTCTTTTACCTCCACCAAGGTGTCCTGCCCGTGTTAGAAATATTCTGGCAGTGAAACAGAGGCACTATCCATAATATTTAGAGTTTTTGAGTGAGACGGACTTCAGTCCAAATCTAAGCATTTAAGCTATGTGATCTTGAAAAACAAAAAACATTTTGGCCCTTCTCCCTTTGCTAAAAATCCAACTGCCAGCACTGGCCAAAAAATATATTCCAGGCATCTATAGCCCCTGAGACAATGCTTTCCTCGTAGAACTCAGCTCGACTCTCTGTCTGCTTTGTGGAAGGCTGCTTCTAGTTATGGGAGGCCTTTGAAACAGCGAAGTAATTTGTGAAGTAAGGCCCGTGAACTGGTTGGTTTAGCAAATTACAGCTTTAGAAGCTAGTATTTGAAGCTGGCACCCAAGGCCTGATTTGATAAGATGTGCCGTATCTACCCAAGCTGAACCTGATTGTCATGGATCTGAGCCTCCTCCTTGCCCCCTGCCTCATACATGCTCAATTTGAGAATCCCCCTGAATAATCATCATTATCAAAATCATAAGCACCTTCTATTATTTTGGGCCTACTATGGGCCAAAAACTGTCAGGATCTTTCTATATAGTCAGTCTTCAGAGTTCTGCGAGGAAGGTGTTAGGACATTGAACTTTAAAGCCAATGAACTTGATACTTGGAGAAGTTTAGTCACCCATCCGAGATCACTGTGCTCTTTTCCACACCATGCCCTCCCAATAGGCTGAGTGTGCTTTGCTAGTGTTTCTGAAGCAAGAGGCTATAGCCTTCTTTCGGAAGGTGAGATATCTCTAGAATTCCTGAACTTTCTGTTTCTTATCCTTAGTTAAATCCTGTACCAACTTACTGAAGATATCATACTTTGCTAGAGAGAATGCAGAACTTGATGGCGGAGAAAGCTAGGTTTGACTTTTAGCTCAGGAATTTACTTGACAAGGACAAGTCATTCAACCTCAGTTTCCACATCTGTACAATGGGAGTTATCTTCTTCACTCCCCTTCTGGTCTTCCCTTTTCTTCTCCTTCTTCCTTCTCTTCCTATTTATATTCATAAGGATAGATCCCTTCTCACAGTGTCGTTATGGAGATTAGATGAGATCATGGATGAGAAAGGAATTTATAAAGTCTAGGTGGTGACAATAACAGCATTGGTAACAGCTGTAGTACCTTTTTGATTTCATAGATATGTTAGCTGGGAGGTGAAGATAGGAATCTCATTCCATGTTATCACTCTGTCACTGACCATATGTCCTAGGCTTTCTGGGTCTGAAGTATTAGGCATCTGGAACCTTAGATCTCAAACTTCATTTCCACATGACACCCATGAAAGATGTAGTCAATGCAAGACACGCTTCCCTAGATGTTTCCAGGTATAAGAGGACTAGCTATAGTTTCACTTCTTTTTTCTCCTATCCAAGAAATCACATTTATGTCCAGACAATTATGAGAGACATTAGTATTAAATTACCTAAATCTCTTGTTCTCAAAAAGTGGTGCTCAGACCAGCAGCAACAGCAATATCTAAGAACTTGAAAGAAATTTCAATTTTCAAGCCCCATCACAGACTTACCAAATTAGTAGCTCTGGGGGGTGGGGTCCCACAATTGTGTTTTAACAACTTCCCAACAGGTGATTCTGATGCATGATAAAGTTTAAGAAAAATTGGTTTAGATGATCTAAAAAGCCAAGTATTCTCAAATATTTTAACGTTATAGTTTGTGACTAATAACTTCTGACTATCTGACTCAGTGGGTCACAACACCCACTGGTGAGATCCGCACTGGGTCACAAAGCAGGCTGCACAGAAGAGCCACCTGGAGGAGTCAGGGGGCCTTTGGCTGCCAGGAACAGTAATTTCAACTGAAGTCCATTTAAACAATAAGGAATGCATTATCTTGTGATACCAGAAGTCCAGAGGAAGGGTGGATCCAGATGTGGCACAACAGAGATCCAGCTCTGGTTCTCTGCAGTGCCCTTGTTTGTGACTCCTCCCTCAGGCTCCTAGCAAAATGGCCACCTGGCACTGATCACAAGGTGGCTGCAAGGCTTCTAAGCATTATATTCAGGTATATTCAAAAGAGAAAATGCACTCTCCTCCCATGTTTCCATCTTAAGAGTGAAAGGGAAACCTTTCCTAGCAGCCCTCCAGCACACTTTCCCTACATCTGGCCCACGTGGCCCCCACCAAAGCAACCATTTCCAAATATCCATTGGCTCATGATGTAGGCTTTGCCATTTTCTGAGGGGTTGACCTCTAGTCAGAGTCCAGATTCTGTCCCTAGATAAAAGGGAGAAATCAAGATTCATATTAATACCCAAATGGGAACTATTTAAAATTTAGCTTACCAGGGGATGTGTTTAAAAAATCAGAGGTAGAGGAGGGCTGTGGGATGGAAATGGTGCTCTAGAGGCTGAGTCCCAAATCTCACTGCCCCCGGGGTCTTCTGAAACCATCTTATGCAGGTCTTCCGAACTGTCACCCTGCTTTTTGTTGATCTTCCTAGCACTTTCTTCCATGGAAATACTCCCTTCTGTGTCTTCCAATCATGCCTGTAGCTTGTGCATGGAGATGCTAAGGAAAGGTCACTTGACAGGGGGTTAGCAGAGCTGGGTCCAGGTCCTAAATCCCCCGTCTCACATTTATTGCTGTGGCAGATCAACTCCCCTTTCTGATCTTCAGCTTCCCTCATCTATAAGGTAAAGGTAACATCCTTCGCTTGGAAGTGTCGCTGTAAGGATCACAAGAAAAAAAGAAAAGATAAGTGTTCTGTAAACTACAAAGTGACCTGCACAAGGGCAAGGGTGTCAATGATGCCTTTGTGAATCAGGGCAGGGCCCTGGGCGGGGTGTTTAGCACACATGTACCCACACACCCCTACTTCACAGGCAGCTGATGGTCCTGTTGATGGATGCATTGAAAGGAAATTGAGGTTCTAGAAGGTGAATGGAATGTGTTGAAACTCCACCACGTGGTGGGACTAGGTGAGGCGGTAAAGGCTGTGACCGTGACAGTACCGCCACCTGTTAGCGAGTCTGCCATGTCTGCCTCACAGAACTCTCCCGATGTCGTGGATCCTCACAGCAGCTCTTGGTGGACTCTGCTCCCATCCCAATTGTGTAGGCAAGCAAACCGAGGCTCACAAATGCCCAGGTTTATATGCTGGTAGGGTCCCTGTGAATTCAAGTGGAATGTGGACAGTGGGGGCATTGGGGATGGGCATGAGCCTAACCTGGGTCCTGAAAATTGCCTTTGTAGGAAAGGAAGAACGTATCAGGCAAGTCAATGAGTGTGAACCAAAGTGCTGCTGTGGAAAGATGAAAGGAGTGACTCTGGTTGGTGAATGCATTCATTCAAAAATACCTTGAGTATGCACCAGGCACCAGCACTGTGCTAGGCAGGGGGAATATTGTGGTCTAGAGGGAGATATGTGTCCCCAGAGTGACAATACCCCAGCTCTGCATTTGAGGAGAACAAATTGTTAAGATCCTGGACAGCTCTTGTTCTGATCCCAACACTGTTTTCACTATTGGTGTGATTTTGGACACAATCATTGACCTTGCACCGCTCTTTCTCCAACTACGATAATGCCAACATCGTGTGTTTCTGTAAGGATGAGGGAGATCACATCTATGGAGCCTGGAGCACAACAAGGGCCTAAAGCTTGCCCATGTTTTCCCAACACCAGCTCTGCAAACCAATCCCCAGAGTTCCTGTAGGCCCAAGATTTCTTTTAATAGGTGAGTGAGCCGATGTTTGGAGGGGGCAGGTGAGTCACAGAGGAAGTCAGATCCCAACCAAGGCACAGCCCAGGCCTTTCCTCTCCAGAGAACCCAAGAGCCGGTGAGGCCCTCCCTCCCCTGCAGGACTTGGCTGCCCCCAGGAGGCAAATGGAAAGAAACCTTGGGGCAATGAAGTAAAGTCATCACCTCACCGCAGAGCAGAAATTGCTCTGAAAGGGAAATTGGACTTCTCCCTTCTGTCTCTCTGGAGCCTGAAAATGACTACAGGATCCCTTCCTACCCTCTTCCTCCATTCTCCCAATTTGACAACAAGCCCCTCCTCCTCTTGGCTGCTGTGGCTGCTCTGGACCATGGGTGATGCCTACTTCCCACTGAGGACCAGTGCTCTGGTTGTCTGCAGCATGGCCCTGGCACGGCCTGTGTCTGGGTGGAGAACACATGGGGAAATCACTCCTAACATCTCCATCTCCTCTGGCTTCCCACTTCAGCAGTGGAATCTCAAATATCAGCCACTCCCCAGCACACACTTGGAGATGGAGGGGAGTGATAATAGGACATTCAGTTTGGTGGGATAGAGAGAAATTTGGATTACAGTCTGAGGACTCAGTGTGCCCGTCCCACCTCTGTCATTTAGCAGCTGAAATTTGGAGACATTTCTCTACCTCCCTGGGCCTCAGTTTACTTACGTGCAAAATGGGAATCAGAATCCCAGCCTAGTTAGCTTCTTGGTGTTTTGTGAGGAATTATGAGTTAAGTCATTTAATACACACTTACCAGCCCCTATGATGCACCAAAAACTGTTTTAGAAGCTGAGACACAGGGGCGCCTGGGTGGCTCAGTAGATTAAAGCCTCTGCCTTCGGCTCAGGTCATGATCTCAGGGTCCTGGGATCGAGCCCCGCATCGGGCTCTCTGCTCAGCAGGGAGCCTGCTTCCCTCTCTCTCTCTGCCTGCCTCTCTGCCTACTTGTGATCTCTCTCTCTCTGTCAAATAAATAAAATCTTTTTAAAAAAAAAAAAAGAAGCTGAGACACAGCATCAAAAAAAACCCCAAAATGCTTCTTATCATTGAGCTTGTGTTACATGGTAGGGGATCGAGGTTGGGGGATGCCAGTGTTGTTAAGGTGATCAGGGCATACCCCTGATGATGTGACTTCGAGGCACTGAGGCATGGCCAGCAGACGGGCTCTAGCTGCAGTGCTAGTGAGGACCTGGATCACTTCGGTCTTACAGACCATGCTAAGGCGTTGACGGGTATGAGTACCATATGCACTGTAAAATTCTAGTCCAGTGTGAGTGACCCTGACCATAACCACTCCTCCTCATTTTCCAGTCTGTAAAACAAAGCTCTGAATGCATCATGGGCAAGCATCGGGCCAGAAGCTTTACATCACATTAAATCCTTAAAACACTTCATTAAAGCAGGAGTGCTTACTCCCATTTATATGAGAGGATGCTGAAGACAGAAAGCCCATTTCCACTGGTATCCAAAGACTCTGCTTTGCTTGTTATGGCAGACTCCTGGCTTTAATTTAATTTTGTTTTGCCTTGCCCTTTTTTTTTTTTTAAGTTTCTGGTGACTAGCCACATCTGTTTGTATCCAAACTGGGAAGCTAGTAAGGGAGAGGTGGAAACAAGGAGGCAAGCTGGGGCAGAGCCACCATCCTGGCCTCAGAGCATAGATGACCATGAGTCCATGGTCCACATGACCCTATTCAGCAGCCTTGGTGAGAGGAAACGGATGATTTATCAAATCAGAGCCTGATTTGAAAGGATGCTGTACAGAGAGGGGACACTGTCAAACATATAGAGCGAGAAGTCAGAGGGACACTTTCAATCTAGGCTGGTGCTTCATGTGATGTGGCTTTTGGCAGATCAGTCCCCCTTGCTGGATGTTGATGTCCTGTATGTAAAGTAGGGTGTGGTGTGCTATAAGAATCCATGCTAACGGAGCAGGTAGAGCCTTTCAGTTCTTGTCAGAGAATGTGGAGGAACCTGACTTCTACCCTTTTTTCCTCACAAAACTCAATCTCAGCCACAAACGTTGTTGCATGAATTTGGCCAAGTTGCTGTACCTCTGTTGGTCTTGAAGTCTTCATCTCTAAATGTGGGGAGATCACTCTTAGAGTTCTCGTGAAGCTGAAATGAGGTGAAGTCAATGAAATACTAGGCATATTAACTAACAGTTCGTGAATGCTCAAATGAGGAGGAAGAGAAGAGAGGGCAAGGCAGCAAGAGAGAGAGATGTGTCCCACTCAAGGGTTACTGTAATTTTCAGACATAATTAAGTACTTAATAAACACTAGTTATTATTTTTCTCCTGTTATACTTTAAGTGAAATGAGTTATCTTCTTGGACCTCAGCAGTCTAGGTTCCTCCCTCATCTGACCTTCCTTAACCTCTCTCTTGTCCTCCTCTCTGCCCTGACCTTGGTTGAGCTCCCTCCCAGGAATCCCATGTACAGTTGAATAGGCTTTACACTGCATCTGAGAACTCATCATCCCAGTTGTAGATATCATCGTCATGTGTTAATCATCAGTCAGGTTTCTTGTTCTAATAACTTGGGATGTTAGGGCAATTTTCAGATATGTAGAAAGAAAGTGTTTAAGGACGGAAGGGATGTCTTTTTTTTTTTTTCTTTCTTTTTTTCCTGATTTATACAGAGGTACCATCCAGGGAAACAGAGAGTCACTGAGATTGTCTTCCAGTCTGTAAATGAAGCCGATGATGTCTTATGCTCTCCCTAGCTTCACATTCTTGAAAATCCAGAAGCAGGCATTGCTTGACCTGTGCTCGTGTTATAATCAGTCTGTGAGGCTGCAGAGGAGAGCTGTACCAAGGGCTGTGTGTGGCCCCTTGGAAATGTGTGGGTCGCTGGAGCCTCTGTCTTAACTCTGGTTACCTGCAAACTGGAGACGACATCCCACCCTGCCTACCTCCCAGGGTTCTTAGGACGATCAAATAAGAGAGATGGTTCTGTAAAACCCAAACGAGATGTCAAATTTGAGAGATTACTTACACACACACACATGTGCGTATTTAAATGTGTGTGTATATATCAATATATGTATGTATCTACATGTATATATACACATATTTATTTACATGTGTGTGTTATATATGTGAATACTACACATGTATTCTATACTATGATATGTGTGTGTGTGTATACCCTATTTAAACACACTTACTTACCATATATATATGTGCTGTAAACTAGCAGGGCTAGTTATGAATTAGAAGCTTATAAACCATGTTTACTCATTCAGTATAACCTAAGGCATGTATTAAACAGTAGGAAAAACTGACCAGCCAAATTTTCCAAGCTTAAAAACCCTTTTATAGCCTTCATTGTGGGTTGAAGAGAGAACTTGTTTCCCCTTCTCTATTTAAAGGAAAAATTTAATATAAATTGGGAAGCAAGGAGGTCGTTCTAAGAGAGTGAAAAAAAAAAAAAAAGTCCTGTATGTGTGTGGGAGGGATAGGTGAGGGGATTTGGATGAAAATGGCTGTTACCTATTCACTCTCCTTTCTGTACCTCCCAGGTCATTTCCCCTGGGAGAGGTGAGGCCACTAAAGTTGCCCTCGTCAAATGCTCGAGGGCCACCATCTCTTGTGGAGGCCCCTCTGGCCTCTGGGCATCTCCAGAAAGTTGCCTCTTCCTATCGGATTTCAGTGGGACCCCAAGCCCCTCTTCTAGCCAGGTTATGGAGTGATAGGACATTTGACTGTCTTGGTTTCTGGTCCAAAGCTGAAAGGGAAGGGAGCAGCATTCACCCTCTGGGCCTAAGGTCTGTCTCTTCTGTAAAGGGGATGGGATAAGGCCATGGGGGATTGAGTGAGAAGGAGCATTAGCCAGCCCTTGGGAGAGCCAAGATGGTGCCTCAGCAGTGGTCAGGACTTGTCCTCTGTTCCTCGTCATGCAGGGGTGGATCTCAGTGTCCAGCTCTCTCGCTCTCTATGTCCCTCTCTACCTCTTTCTCTCGTGTTTCTTTTTTCTGTCTTCATATTAGCCCATTCTCTTTTGGGATAGAACTATCCCTCCCCCCCTTCTCATTCGTCTTAGTCTTGGTCTCATTCTGTCTCTTTTTATCTTTGTTTTGATTTCTGTCTCTTTGTCTCTCATTTAGTCTCTCCATCTGTGTATCTCTCTCTCTCTCTCTCTCTCTCTCTCTCCCTCTCTATTGCTATCTATTTCTCCTTCAGCCTCTCTGTCTTTGAGTATTTCCTGGCTATGGTTCTTTTTCTGACTCTTTCTCTGTTCCTTCCTATTTTCTTCTCTCTCTCTCTCTCTCTCTCTCTCTCCCTCTCTCTCTCTGTCTCTCTCTTCCATTTGGAAATCTACCTCTCTCTACCACCTCCCAGGTCCCACCTCTTCTCAGTGATTCACCTCAGCCTGGTGGAATGGTGTTGCTTGCACGACTAGAAAAACTGACTCATCTTTGCTGGCCTTCTCTCCACCTTCCTGGAGTCTCCTTGCCATAGGGCTGGGCACAGGGGTGGGATGAGGCGAGAGATGTGCATCTGTGCATGTACGTGTGTGTGTGTGAGAGAGAGAGTGAGTATATGTGTATTGGGGGAAGTTGGCTGGGGGTATGGAATGGCCTTGGAAACTCATTCATTCCTGGTGCCTTATTGGGGTCCCCAGAGGCTACCTTTGGAGAGTTTTGGTCAGATTTGGGTTTGAAGCTTGGTCCCACCCCAGGAGAGAGAAAGACAGACAAACAGGCTCCCTTATCTATGGAAGATACCCCGGCTATCTGCTAACCACAGTCTTTGACGTTTATATTTAGAAAAGGGAGGGAGCTTTGGGCAGTCAGCAAATTTTAATCAGCGGGGCACATAGTTCATGCAGTTCTGGTTTGGGGCAGAGTGAGAGGTGCTAAATTCAGGAAGGTAATTCACTTTCCCTGGATTGTCAATTTTCTCCTCTCCACTGGCCTAGAATGAAATGTTTTATGAATTGGCATTTTCCATAATAAAAGGAATAATAGCAATAAAGCCGCTACTTACTGAGTGTGCACCGTGTGCCAGGCACTGTGCTAAGTGATTTGCATACATTGTCTAAAATAACTCAGCGTGAGTCTGCTGAAGTAGGCATTTTCGTATGCATTTTTCAGTTGAAGAAAACAAGGATTAGAGAAATTAAGTTACTTTGCTTAGAGGAGTCATTTAGCAAACCCAGGATTTAAAACCCAGGAGCACAGTGTGGCCTTTTCTGCTACCCTTTCCTCGCCAACAGGGATTTGATACTGATGTTTTAGTAAATGTAATTTCTAAGCTGGGATATGTGTAGAGGGCTCGGTAAGGGCGACTGCCTGACGAGGTAGTTCAGGGCGCAGCTGTATGCCTGTATTAGTCACAGCTGGGCTCACCGTCTGGTTGAGGAGACAAAAGCACATGGCCCAGCTACTCAAACATGGGATCATGAGTCAGGAAATGGGGGATCCAGCTCTAGCCCCTCTCTGGTAGACACGTTGCTTTCCTGAGCTTCAGTTTTCCTTTCTGTAAAATGGGAATTTTCACTTCTATCCCATCTTGCCTACCTCACTGAGCACTTGTGAAGCCTAACTACAAAGGCAAAGGAGGTTGGGGCACACGTTGTAAAGCGTAAAGGGCGTTCCAGAGGAGAGGGTTGTAAGAAGAGAGTGGTAATCTTCATCAGAAAGAGAGAGGAGTCAAAGCATTAACGACAGCCAGTATGGATGCTAAGGTGATGCAGCAGAAGGCTTGGCTGGGCAGAAACACCAGGGTGGGGCAGTGATCAAGAAGCAATACTACTAATGAGGGAAATTTCCTCCGGTGTGGGGCTCTGCCACCTAGACAAAGCCTAGGGAGGCTCAGACTGAGAAAGCAAAGTGATAGGCAAATATGGAGGAAAATAAAAAGGGTCTCAACGTTGGGATTAGTTACAAGATCAAGTCAGTTAAAGGCTGGGCAAGTGCTTGATGCACTATTATGGCCATTTCCTCTGGAAGAGATGTGAACAGATTTGTACAGTCTTATAGGAAGATGGGGTGTGGCTCATGCCCCTTGACCCTGGATTCAGTGTTCTTTCACACAAGATCCACTGGCCTCTTGGGATTGCCCTTCCCAACACCATTCATGAGTTGGTACGCGGGGAAACCCTAGTCCAGCCCTTCCGTCATGAGCCCTCTTCCAGCTGGGAAGGAAGCCATGCTAGCTCATCTACTTCATCATTCTACACACCCAGGCACAGGACTCAGAGGATGAATAAGCCAGGCCAGGTCCTCTTCCATAAGTCCTCTTGGTCATTGGGGGGGGAGACACTAAACAGGTGATTATAGGACAGCGAGTTAAGGACTATGGTGGTGGGAAGCGAAGGCATTGTGGGAACACGTCATATGGTACCTGACCCCTGCTGGATGGAAGGGTGGCCAAGGAAAGGTTTTGGAAAGATAGGAGGGAAAACACAAGTTGTCTCCACAAGTTTGCAAAGTCGTGGCTGAGTCATTAGTTGGTTACCTCTCCGGCCTTACCCCTCCCTGATTCATTCAGTGGATCTCTAATGAATGGCTACAGTGTCCTCCCGTCTCCACGCTTTGCTAGACACTGCGAAACCGCTAACAAGATGGAACAAGGTGGATAAAGCTTCCAAACTCACGGAGCTAACATTTTAGTAATGAAATGAAAATAAGAAGGTAAATCGATAGGGGCACCTGGGTGGCTCAGTGGGTTAAGCCTCTGCCTTTGGCTCAGGTCATGATATCAGGGTCCTGGGATCAAGCCCCGCTTCGGGCTCTCTGCTCAGCAGGGAGCCTGCTTCCTCCTCTCTCTCTGCCTGCCTCTCTGCCTACTTGTGATCTCTCTCTCTGTCAAATAAATAAATAAAATCTTTAAAAAAAAAAAAGGTAAATCAATAAACATGGTAACTATAGGTGCTTTGCAGAGTCCTATGAGAGGAGTAACAGAGTAGGTGGCAAAGGTCTGCTTTAGATAGGGTGATGCGAGGGCTCTGAGGAGGTGTGGACTTTGGCTGAACTGAGGCAGAGAAGCTGGCTTTCTAGAGCTGAGAATTCTGGAAGCTCCGGTCCCAGCATGCTAGCCCTAATCTAGCCTCCGTGTTACAGCATCCTCAGACCGCCATGCCTTTCTCCTTCCTGTGACACTGGAATTCCTCTGTGCCCTGGATGGGTGTGTTTCCAGGGTAATAAAGGTTCTTCATCACCCCATTTTGTATGTCCTCAGGGCTGAACACTGACAGACCCCAGTTCCTCCCAAAGGATGGCCTCCTGTCCCTCCTCCTAACTGTGGAAGCATCCACGTGACGTTTTCATCCTCTTGCCTGGCACTCTGTGGATTTACCTCACCAACAATCCCTAAACCACACTTTGCAGATCATAAAGCACTTTTATATTCTTTATATGGACTTAATTTAATGCACCCCTCATGACCCTCTTGCACAGTAGATACTGACCTCCTCCTCCTCTAAGAGACAAGGAGACCGAGGTCCACAGAGATGGAATAATCAGGAAGTGCGTGTTCTGGTGACAAAGCCCCACAGGCTCTAGAACGGGGTCAGCCTGGGTTCAAGCTTCACTGTGTGGTAGCTTTGGGGTTGGGCAACTTGCCTCAACTCTCCAAGCTTCTCTTCGGGACGATGTGAGGATAGTAACCCCGGCTCCACCAGCCCGCGTGCTGTTTCCTCACGCCTTCAGCGGGGCCCAACAGGCCCAACGCTGGCACACAAGGTTCCTGCCTCTTTACCCAGGGAGGGAGACAGTGAAGGAAGCACTCGGCCCAGACAAAGTTGGAAGTGTTAGAGGAACTGAGCCTCTGATGAGAAGCACATTTTGTACATTCGGTTCTTTCCACTTCACCATAGTGTACCATTGAGGAATGCAAGTTAAACAAGGAAAGGCAGACAAGAAAACCCTCCAGAGATGTGTGTGGCGAGGGCAGTAAATACACAGCGGGGCCCTCGGAGAGTGACGGTTGAGGGGGCTTTGGCTGTCTTTCCACATTGCTCCTCCTGCACAGCCCAGCCGGTCCCGAGCCTAGCTCTCCTCACACATGTTAGCAATACCCACGCCAGCCAAATGCAGTAGCATCGTTTGTCCTTGGGATAGTGGGGATGACGAGGGACTGCACAGCCCTGAGTAATCCAACCGGAGGAAAGTGCAGACTCTATTAACCAAGGTCCTACTAATCCTGAGGTTAATATTATTAAATTCTGTAATAATAATAAGTTACAGGGCTCTTTGGTGGGTCGCTCATAAAAGCAACCATGCAGTTCTGCCTTGCTCCGTCATGAGCTCCACAGGGAAAGGGTGGCTTCGTGCTGCGTCTACAGTGGGCAGTCCTTTCCTTGAAACCCAGCGGGTATTTAATAACTGTTTGTGGACTGTTTCAGCAGTGGCATTACCAGGGCTGTCTTGCTTTCTTGCTCTTTCTCTGAATTTCTCCAAGGCAGAGATCGGGTCTCTGTAGCAGATACATCTGGACCAGGCCATAACCTCTTGGCCCAGGGCTACCAAAGCTCACCTGGTACTGCCAGTGACCTTAAAAGCAAGCTTCCCCTTTCTGCCCCAGGGCATTGTACAAGACTAAGAGCTACCTACGCCCATGTGCATGTGCAGCTGGGGAAAAAAAAAAAAAAAGCATTGGGAAATTTTTACTTGTGGGGAGGCTCTCAACCAGCCCTTGGGGATCAGAGAATATGTTCTCTAGCTCCTAGCTCTCAGCCAAACAATTCTAGGAGACCTCTCTTTCACTTCTTAGAAGATCCCTGTAGAAAAGAGTTCCCACTTCCCATCACTCATGGCGGCAAACTTCATGACGCACTTCTGTATTGATGTTTCCTTTTCCTTCTTTGATTCCTTCCTGTCCCCCATGCCTGCTTCTTGGAATCAGCTCCCAAAAAAACCATCTGTACCCAAGCCCTTCTCTTAGCCTCTGCTTTCCAGGAAACAAAAACTAAGACATTCTTCTTCATGTTGTGTGAGCCCTCACCTCAGGTTACAGTACCCAGTAAACACACTCACTCCCTAGACAAATATTTATGGAGAATCTGCTGTGCATAGTCACTGTGGTGAGTGAACGAAGTCCTTTCCTTGTGGAACTCATAGTGGGCGATACAGATAATACAGTAATTCATCAGTATGTGAGCAAGATTGATAAGTTTTATGAAGAGAAAGTAGAAAAGGGGGCTAGAGAATGATTAGATGAAACTGAGTAGCTGGAGAAGGCCTTTCTGAAGACAGGACAGAGAATATGTTCTGGGCAAGGAAAAATAGTAATAATGCAAAAATATGGGGAAGAGCTCTTCAGGCATGGAAGCCACGGGTGCAAAGGCCCTGTGGTTGGAGCATGTGTGGCATGCTAAAAGAGGAGGAAGAATGCCAGCATCACTGGAATGAGTGAGTGAGGAAAACAGGGTAGGCAATGAGGTAAAAGACTGGGCTAAAGAAAGCAGGAATTGGGAATTCTCGGTGGTTTTTGTTGAATAATAGAATCTTTGTATCCCTTGCCCTAGGGAAATGGGAAGGCTCAGGTTTTGGAGTCTGAAAGCCATGGATTTGAAGTTCAGACTTGTTATTTAGATGGAGTGTGACCTTAGGCAATCTGCTTGAGACTTGTGAGCATTTTTTTTTATCATTTATAAAATAACAATCATAAAATCTACTACATAGGAATTGTATCTGATAGGACTCGTAGTTGTTAGTAACAGAAAACAAATGGAAAGTACTTTGGCAGAAAAGGGAAAATACTGACTCACGCATTTGAAATATCCAAGGGTATATGTAGCTTCAGACCCAACTGGTCCAAGTCTTCAATGATGTCATCATCAGTCAGCCTGATTGATCAGGCCTGAGTCTCTTGTTCATCACTCATTGGCCTCTGACACGGCATAGCAGGTCGCAGACCGCATATGTATCTCTGGAAGAGGGTGTAGGCCTCACCTTCAGCAAAATCGTGTTGATTAAAATCAGGGGAGAGTTGGTTCCCTGGTGGAAAACTTCGGTGCTCTCAGTAGAAGGAGGCATGGTTTCAGAACAGGTCCAACCAACACATGTCTACTGGAGGACTAGTGTGTGGATGAGCCAGAAGTCCTTTTGCACAACTTTTGGCACATAAGACCTCTCACTAGGTGTTTGCTAGAACACCATTGCCTTTTGGGGAGGGTTTGTTTTGTTTTGTTTTGTTTTTGGCAGTCCCTTGTCTTTTATACCATGCACTCCTCAAAGAGGTCACACGGGAGGCAGCCTGGCTCTTCCAAAAGAATGTTCTCACGTATGGTGCTGGTGTAGGGGAGATGGGGTGATCCCAGGCTTTGACCGCTGAAGTTCAGTTTCATAGCATGCCACATATATCTGCATGGCCAGCCTTCTGTTGGGTCCTGACAACACAGACATGACCAGAACACAAATCCTGCTGACACAGCATCTCCCAGTCTGTGGGCACAGGTGCAGTATGAGAAGCATGGGATCCCAGTAGGTAAGTCACTTAGTCTTCCCTCAACCTGTTTCCTCATTTGTAAAAGCACAGTTAACCTAAGTCTTTAAATTGTACCAAATATGAATCAAGATAGGGTTATTTTTGAGTGTTTAATCAAGACAATATAAGTACAAGTGTGATGCCATATGATAAGAACGAAATAAACATTTCCTTTTTTTTTAAGATTTTATTTATTTATTTGTCACAGAGAAAGAGAGTGCTCAGAAGCAGGCAGAGGCAGAGAGAGAAGCAGGGTCCCTGCCAAGCAAGGAGCCGGATGCGGGATTCAATCCCAGGACCCTAGGACCATGACCTGAGCCGAGGGCAGTGGCTGAACCCACTGGGCCATTCAGGCGCCCATAAATAAACATTTCCTTTCCTGCTCTCCTTTCCTCTTTATCCGCCTTCCATCTGTCCTCTCTCCCCCTTTTTTTTTTTAAGATTTTATTTATTTGACAGAGAAAGAGATCACAAGTAAGCAGAGAGGCAGGCAGAGAGAGAGGAAGGAAAGCAGGCTCCCCGCTGAGCAGAAAGCCCGATGTGGGGCTCAGTCCCAGGACCCTGAGATCATGACCTGAGCCGAAGGCAGAGGCTTAACCCACTGAGCCACCCTGGTGCCCCCTCTCTCCCTTCTTTTTAAAAAGTATTTCCTTTTACAGGAAAAAAAAAAAAAAAAAGGAAAGTTCTAGGGACTTAGGTATTACATAATGTATCTAAAAGCTGCTGAGTTTCAGCACTAAAACTTTCGCCATCAGACAAACTGATGAGACCCGGTAGAAATGTGGTGGTGGGGTTGCGGGGGGACTCACACTGGTACACCATCCATGTAGCAGGCATCCTGCATGACTTATTGATCCCTTACCTGATTCTCTGATAATGAAGCAACAGTGTCGGAGAGTTTAATCATCCATCCCTAGATAGCAGACTTCCCAGGTGGTGGAGGCTGGCTTCACAACCAGGTCTTATCCGCTCCCCCAAACCCACTCTCTTTCCTCCACCTCATGGTGCCATTACGTCAAAGGTGAGAATCAGACACTGGTTCTTCAGGTTTAAAATAACGTGTTTTGGCAGAAACAGATCAGCTGCAGCTGAGGCCCTCAAAAAATGCATCTCGCCCGTGACAAGGTCTCTGAATGAGTCTGCATTTGCCCACGTAAAGGAAAGGTGGGCGACACCGAGCCCTGCTTCTCCTTGGCACCACAGCAAAGAACATTTACAGGTTAGAGAGAGGCTAGGCCCAGAGTGGCCTCCACATCCCCTTGGCGTTTCCTCAAAAGAGCATGGAGGCCCGAGCCGGGGACCTTTCTCCCCACCTGGGCTGAATAACTCACTGCTCCTGCCCCTTGAAGTTTGGAATTCTTTGCTGCTTTTTTCCCAGCCTGTTTTCAATTTGCTCTTGTGGCCGGCTTTGACTGTGACCTCAACTCAATCAGAAGCGAGAGGGTGAGGGGAGAAAGCTTAGAGAGAGAGAGAGAGAGAGAGAGAGAGAGAACGAGGCGGCAGGGGATTTGACGGAGTGCTAAAAGGAGAGGGGATTGAGGCAGAGGGTGGGGCCTTTAGAAAATTACTCTGTTTTGTTGGGTCGGGTCTGAAGCTTCAGCAGAATCGTGATTGAGCTTTTCTGTGGATCGTAATGAGAGCAAGGCTCGCGTCTGAGTGGATGAAGAAATGTGTGGGGGTCTGGCCCGAGCCCACTCGGGTTACAGCCCCAGAAGAGCCGTAATGGGGAACAGGCACATTCCTGTACAGCGACTCCCAACTCCCTATCTGTTTTCAAGGAAAGAAAAACAGAAAAAGAATGTTAGATTCTTGGACAGGCATGGGCGAGGCGGTGCAGCCACAGCCCGAGTCTAGGCGGATTCTACCACACGGCCGTGATATGCCAGAGAGGAGGGGACAGAGCTATTGTAGGCGGCGTCCTAGCAGAAGGTGCATGGAACTCGGAAGCAAAAAAGATAGGTTTGATTCTGGACTCTGCCCCGAGAGGCTGAGGAGCCTCGAGGGGGGCTGCAGCATTCCTGAACCTCTGTATGCCTATCAGGGAATGTGGAAGGGTTTTCGGATTCAAATATTTTTAGCAATAAAACTTAAGAGCCAACATTTTTAAAACAGTTTTTTTCCCAACTTAAATAAAACATGGACCATCTGTATATAAAACAAATCTAACTAGTTGGTGTTGCTCTGGTGTGACGTTAGTGTGGGTGAAGGAGACAGACTTCAGCCCCTACCTACCACCTCTGTCATTCCTTCTCAACCCCAGGGTCCTGCACATTCTACTTGGCAGACCACTGCTAGAATACATTTCGTAGTGGAAACCCACTGAACTACCTATGTCTCTCCTGGGCTTTTCATCTTTCTCAGAGAGTCCAAGTTTAAGAACTTCCGGGTGGAACTATGCGTCTCGCATAGCACCTGGCACATAGTAAATAAATAGAGCTCATATTCGTGTCGACTGTAGCTGACCAGAAATTCAAGACCAACGTCTGTAGTTTGCAGTGATTTTCTCTCATAGGCTGTCTGATAGGGAACATCACATAGGCTATGAGTCAAGAGATGAGGTTCTTGTTCTAAGTCAACCTCCTGCTTTGTATGTGGCCACGGACATGCCGCTTTCCTTCTCTAGGCTTCAGGAGTCACCTGGAAAAGGACAGGATTTTACCCAAATGCTAGGACAAAAACAAAGACTAAGGGTCCTTATCTCTCTTCTCTGTTATGATGAAATAATAACAAAAACAGTAATGATAGCTAACATCTTTTTGAGCCCTTCGTGTATGCCGGACATGGTGCTAATGGATTTATAAGCAGTATATGCAATTTTTATATGATATTCACAACGCTGTAAGTTAGGTACGATTATTACATCTGTTTTACATGTGAGAAAGTAGATGTAGAGTCAAGGAATCTGTCCAAGGCAAGCTGTAAATGGGGGTGAACCAAGATGTGGTCCTAGGGAGCATAAATTTGGAGCTCAACCTCTTCACTGCTGTACTGTGGTACTGTTCGTTGAACTGTTCCACCGCCAGACTCGAGGTATGGTGTATTGTGGGACCCTGACGCATATGTCGAATTGTAACTGATTTGCATGTGTGTGTAGAGAAGCCTCCAGGCCTTTCTCAGGACCCCCCACACTCAGTGAGCAAGGACAGTGAAGCATCCCCTCATCACTTGTCTCCACCTCGGTTACATTCAAACCTTCTGGAACAGAGTGCCAAGAAAAACACTCTTACATTTTACTTTATGGGTCTGTTCTTGTATTTCAGAACCCTTCCTGTTGTCAGATTACAAACTGTAGAGGTTCCGGGACCGTTTCTTTTATGGTTTCATTCCCCAAGCTGGTAGAACTAAGAGTGGTATGAATTCAGTTGCGGACTAAACAAAATTGAGAAAGCTCACTTTCTAACACCATTGTTTTTGAACTTTCTCTAGGAGGCAGTGTAGTATAAAAGAAAAGGTATGGCTTTGGAGTTAGGAGGATCTGGGTTCAAATCTCAGCTGGGTCCCTCCCTAAGTTTGCGTGCTTAATCCTCTGCTTTACAACAGAGATATTAACATTTAACTCATTAGGATTAAGTATTGTGATAAATGAAAAAAAGAAAATGTGGTACGGAATGTCTGTTTTCTTCCTTTGAACTCTTTTCGTTTGAAGATCATTATGTGTATTTAGTCCCAAATAGAACTGGTCACTACATGTCCTTAGAATGTCCCCGGTATGACTAGTTGTATACGCCATGCTATCCAGTTTCTTCACTTGAACTAAACCTATAAACCTTAGGATGGTATCTGTGCCTATCTTACTGACCTCTCAGACATATTATGAAGCTTTTATCCAGGGTCCAAATTATTCTGAAATGGATTGAAATATCTGGAAAGCTATGCCCGTTTGTAAATGAATGTCAACCATATTTTGGCTTGAAGATAGTTAATCCAGGCCACAGGAATACTGAATTCCCTCATGAGGGGCCAACTCTTTCAATGGCTATCTAGAAACAAATTGAAAAGCAGACAGACATGGGTCCACGCTCAAAGAAAACAAATGCAGGCTGCCAGACTTGAAATCCTAAGAAACCAAGAGAAACAAAACCCTTATTCCCTCCTGTGAGTAATTCCATGTTTTTCCCCCTTTCTTCATTTTTCACCCTATACATTGTTCTGCTTTAGTACCTATTGGCAGAACGACTGTTGATTTATGATGTTACTATGAAAGAAGCTGACATAAGGGGCCTCTGAAAGAAATGGGGAGACCAAAATCTTTGATGAATAAGGTTTTCATTTACCTTTCCACTGTCTAGCAGAACTGCTGTTTCTAGACAAAGAATTTCTTCTTAGACTCATCCTTTCTTCCTAGACTCCAAACTCAGTAAGAGTTATTGACCCTGTACTACAGAAAGCAAAACTGAGACTTGGAGTGGTTAAGACATTTGCAGTAAATGGTGGAAATAGAATTCAGTCCCAAGCCTGTCCAACAATAGCAGGGGAACCTGCGTGTCGACCTGACATCAGCCTCATTCAGACCCTTCCTCTGGCACTATGGGTCAAGTCTATGAACTGTAGTTGTCATTGTAAACAGTGGAGAACAACACTGCACACCAGCTCTGCTATACTGGACCGTAGGGAGAACTGCTTTGTAGAACTGTTGTTTACCTGAAATTCCAGGCCCATGCAGATGGCTCAGTCAGACAAGTGTTAAATCTCATTTACTTGTGAGTGCAGAATGAAACTTTTCTTTGAAAGACCAAAGGAGGTGATCTGTATATTCTGCACTCCCAGTTCCCTGCCTCCTTGGGTCACAGTCTTCTTGGATGCTTGGCCAATATTACTGTTCCATGCTAGTTCCATTATATTGGATTGCCCTTAATGTCAAATAGAGAGAATTCAGTCGAGTGGGCATCATCTTCTTGTTTGTTACTAAGAATAAGTGAGTAGAGAGTATGCAGCATTCCATATCAGACAGGAAGGAGGAGGAATGAACCATAGGGAGGCCTCTTGTTATTCCTTACTGTGTGGTATAAAATAACTCTCATGCTTGTTTTGCTCCTAAATCATCCAATTTTAGAACTGGAAGAGAACGTAGAAGCCATTTAGTCTGGCTCATTTATTTTATCTATTTTTAAGTAATTTTTTATTGATTTTTTTTTCTTTGTTACAAAAGTAATACATGTTCATTGTAGGTAATTTAAAAAAAAACAGAAATAATGGGGTTTTTTCCTCTCTCATTTTTGCTTATCTCACTTTACAAAGCCACTATTATGTATTTGCTAAAATTTCTTCCTTCTCTTTTGAAATGGATATAAATGTAAAATTTCCACCAAACATTAGATTTTCTGTAATAGCATAGCCTGTTTTTTAGCTTAATATCTTTTCATATAATTTCATATTCTTCCACAATATTGTTTTTAATAGCTACAAAATATTCCATTGCATCAGTGAACCATAATTGATATTGCTATTTCTATATCATTACCATTTAGTTGTTTCTAAATTCTTGTTGGTTTAAATAGTACCATAATGTTTGTCCACATAACTCAATCTTTGTGTACATCTGTGTTTTTATTTAATTTTTTTTCAAGTTCTAATAGTGTTTCTACCCCTTTGATTCCACAGAGGAAAAACTAAGTCACAGAGATGGAAATTCAATTGCCCCAAGATATCAAGCAAATTCTTAACAGACTTAAGACTAGATCCCAAGATTTTAAAATGTTCAGTTATTCTTTTTAGTCAGGCCCATTTCTAGTAAACTTCAGCTGCTTCCTAAAATCCAGTGGCTAGATCAACTTTTAGAAATCATGGAGCTGAAGGCACTTGCTTTTCCACTGTCCCTTCCTGTCCCATGGTCTTCATCACTCATCAGTCATGGAGCTCTTTCCTCCTTAGTTGGACCCGGTTTCTGTCTATCTCAACGTAACACTTCATGAATTTAATACCACTGTATTAAGAGTGACCATGTGATAGAAAACCCCCCTTACATCCTTGGTCCAACTCCTCTGTTACACCAGAAAGGAGAATGCAATCCCAGGAAGGAAGGGCCTTGCTCAAGTAATTAAGAGGAAGTTAACAGCAGGAACGAGACCAGAAAGTTTCTCTGGACAGTAAGTACTATTCCCCTGTTGTCTTTTCATGCATTTTTAGTACATAATGATTTACCTTATTTGAGCTTGCTACAATTTCAAAAAGGTAGGCATTGTTATGACCACTCTCCAGTTGAGAAAACTCCAGCATAGATTTAAACAGAGTTGTTAGGGCTAGATACTAATCTGTGTCATGTTCATATGCTATGCTTGTTTTGTCCACTAATCCTCCTGATAATGATATCCAGACATTTCATGGGTTTGGACAGCAACGAGAATGTCTGCTCACCAAGGCTGGAGCTGGAGAGCTCATCTTTTTTTGTCTCCCTCCAGGAGAGTTCCTGAGTTTTGCCGATGACCTGCTCTCTGGCCTGGGTACATCTTGTGTAGCGGCTGGTCGAAGCCATGGAGAGGTCCCTGAAGTCAGTATCTACTCTGTCATCTTCAAGTGTCTGGAGCCCGACGGTCTCTACAAGTAAGATTGCTGGGTGTGCGGGGATTGTGAAACAGGATGATTTTAAGTCTGGGAGGCAAAGTATGAGTAATCTGTCCAGGCCAACCAGATATTTGATAGGCCAGCCTATATGTGCTCCTTGACATCTGAGGTTTAGAAGAGTCCACTGGAGATATGTGGCCACAGTAAGCCACAGAATCATACAGGGTTAGTGCTGAAGGGTCCAGGGAGACTAGGGCCCACAAAACCATTTCTCCCAGTGATGAAGAATCTGTAACCCAGAGAGGGAACATGGCAAGTTAGCAAGGAGGGATGGAACAGGAGTGCCTGCCTGGTGTTCTTTTCTCAATTCTATGATATCTCCTTTGAAAAAGATTATATTAGTGATCCAAAATATGTGTGTGTGTGTGTGTGTGTGTGTGTGTGTTAGCTTGTTTTACTAGATTGAGCTGCTTCCCTTAGCAATGATGCCATTATCAGTGCTTCACAGAGTACACTTGAGTCACTGCATTCAAACTTCTAGAGATGCAAAAGGAAGTCATTCCAAGGCTCAGCTCTTAATCTCAGAGGGAAAGGGGGCTCATCTTTCTTTTGTTCTGCTCTCAGTGAGTATGGTTGCATTGGGTTGCACCCATCATAAACTATTACATAGGGTTCTAGAGACAAGCTTTCTTCTTGTATCCTAATTATGAAACTACAGGCCACTTCCCTTAGCAACCAATTTCACCAGTTATTGAAATCATTTGTTTTTCTTTTATTTACTCAGTGATCCTCTTACTTACCCATTTACCTAATCATTAATTCCTCCCTCCTCCCATCCTTTTCTCTCCCCTATGCTCTCTTCCTCCAACCATCCATCCATCTGTTCATTCCTCTACTCCATCATTCATTTACTTACTTATTCATCATTTCTTCATTCATTCATTCACATTTTTACGTCTTTGTGACTCACTTATTCAGCATACATTTTCTGAGGACTTCCTGTGACCTGGTACTAAGCTAAGAAATGGTATGAATGTGACGAAGACAAAGGTTCTATTCTCCGATGACTTATAACTTAGTATGAAAGACCACAGACTGTGGGATCAGATCGGGCTTTGACATTTTTAACTATGTCACCTTAAATAAGCTGCTTTACCTCTATAAGCCTTAGTAAAAAAGTAATAATCAAACCTAGGCTGTAGAGTTGCATGAGAATTAATGTGAATCTCCTTCACCTCCAAACCATATCCTGTCCCTATTTCCTCTGGAAGATAAAACTTTTTTCTAAAGACCATGGCACTCTTTTGAATACCCAGCATATTTGGGCTCATTGGTAACACCCAACAGATTACGCACCAAACTCAGGAATATCACTGTAAGCTAGAAATTGACCATGTCATAGATGGGTGGGCCCGAGTTTTATTTTGTCAGAATGGCAAAATCATTTGGGGACACGGAGAGCTCCAGGAATGGAATCTCCAAAATACCATAGGCTATCAGATCTCTCTTGTGGGACATTTCGGCAAACTTCCTAGAGAAAGTAGCTTTTGCCTTAGGCCTTAAGTGGTGACTTGGGATCCAGATCTTGAGATCATGACTCCATAGCTTCTTAATCCGTGAGTGCTACACTAACCTCTTGGGCTCTAGGATCACTCCGTCTATAAAATACAAGTATGTGATTGAATTAAGAGCTATAAGGTCTTTTCCAACTCTAAAAACTATGATTATGTGAAGAAAGAAGCATTTCTGGAAGATTTCATGATGGCTGACTTCTGATTCCTCTGTCCCCCATTATGCGCATACACTTGAGTGAGGGTTTCAGTCTCCATCCTGCACTTACCAGCTGTGTGACACAGTGAGCTTCTCAACCTTCTGGGCTTCCATTTCCTCCTGTGTGAAAATGGGGATAATGATAGTGTCTGACTCACTGGGACCTCAAGGGGATTTGACAAGATAGTGTACAAAAGCTCTCTACTTGGTGATGAACTCCCAGTGAGAGTGTAAGCTAGTATCACTGTCGTTCTTGTTGTCCTTGTTGGGCTAAAAATTAACTTTAACTCCCTTCTCCTCCTTTTGCCAACTTACTGGGATAGCACCTAGCAGAGAGGGACAGAGCCCTGGCAGGTGGTTCCTATCCACTGAGACACAAGTTGTAAGCTTGTCTCTTGGTGACATTGTGGAGCCTTGACATTAGCCAGTCTGAAATCCTACAGGCCCATTATGTAGAGAGCAATGAAATGTTTTATGGAACCCCAAAAACAGTTAACACTGAGAGCTGACAAATCAGTTGACATTTAAATGACATTTAAAATGTCATTTTCCCTCACCTCTTTTCCTTCTGCTTGACACCCCTACCCCCTTCCCACCTCTTGAAGTAGGACCATCCTTTCTTCTTCTGTCCTGGAAATGTGCTTGTCATGAGCTTGTCATCACTAACTCTGAAGACTTCTTTATTTTATTTTTGAAATTGATTTTATTAATGGCTGTGGAATCTGGGCAGTTCTGACAAGGAGCCCAGGGTGTGGTTTGGACCCATCTCTCATCCTGCTGGTGGCTTTCCTTCCGTGAAGTCTGACCAACTCAGTCTTGAGTTTTAAAATAGTTGCATTGTCAGTTCTTGGGTTTTCTCCTTTTCTGCTTGCTCGTTCCTTACCAAAATTAGTTTTCTAACTCTTGGGTTGAAATGGCTGTGTGTGGCAATAGGAGGAGGACAGGCTGAGTACAAATACTGATTCTTCCCTATCCTCAGAACCTGCCCTGGGGAAAGCCAGTTCTCACTGCTCTGTCCCACAGTGTCTTCCTCTGGAAATAGGGAGCTGGTAATTGTTTTGATCTTACGGGGTTAAAGGGGAAAGCCTTAAGGGAGAAACTCCATGGACAGGGTTTACCAGAATGCCTTGCGTATACTCTTTTGTTCTCCCTGACTCCATTGCTGGTTATCTGTATCTTTGACAAGGATAGTCCTAGAGGAGTCATTCCCTATGGGGCAGGTTGGGGTGTTGCTAGCCCTGGAAAAAAGGACCATCCAGGATCCTTTGGGAATGAAATAGTATGCAAAGAGAACATGGGTCCAGACCCCTGGGTTTGCATTAAGCACAGGGCACCAGATCCCCCACGGACACTGCTAGAGGGATAACAGGATTCAGGTGACCCAGGTGTGGAGGGCCAGTCTCTCAGGCAGGTAGTCTGAGTTCACATGTCACTACTGCCACTTCTGTCTCTGGGACCCTGGGCTAAACATTGATGTCGTCGCCTTGTTCTGCAGTTTCAACACTTTCAAAGCGAAGGTGTGTTAGATCTACCCCAGCTTGAGAGTTCAGAAAATGCATACTTATGCTGTGAGATTTCTTCTCGTTCTGTCTCTCCTTCTCCTCCTGGGCTCCTGTCCTTCCTACTTCTCTACCTCTCTCTCTCTCTCTCTGGTTTTACCCCAGTGTGCCTCCCTGCATCTCTGGACACCTCTCATGCCTTTCATTGCCTCTCTGTGTAAATCTGTTGTGCATAGCTCACTGTCTGTGTCTACTGCCGTTCTCCCAGTCATTCCTTCTTTGCCTTTCCATTTGCTTTTCTCTTAACTTCCGTTTGTCTGTGTTTAACTCAGTTTCTCTATCCTATTTCTTACTTAAGTTTGGATTCCTCTCCATCTGTTTCTCACTCTCTTTCTCATGCTGAGTATCCAAGCCTCTCACTATTTCACCTAGGAAGGCAAATTTCTTTTGCAGCCCCTCCATCCGTGTAATTTTACACAGCACCACAGAGTTGAGACCAATTGGAAGAATGAAAGTCAAGGCTGATTTTCTGTCCTAAGCTCACCCGGGTGTAGCAAAACAGAAACATCAGCATTTGGGCCCTGTTTAAATTGAATTTCCTTGTTTGTTCCATTTGTTTTGCTTTTGAATGAAAACAAACAAAGAACAGCAGAGAGAGGGTCCCCAGAAGGGCTGAGAGTGTGGCCAGCTCCTGCACCCTTGGGTTGTTGGAACCTGAGAATGACCCCCGAGCAGGAATCTCCCACTAAAGATGGATGGGTCAGGCCAGGCTCGGCACCCATGGTCCCTGTCCTTGCTTGGCTAAAGGCCTAGACACCCTTCTTGTCGTCGTTCCCCAATTTCCTGTTACCCAAGGTAATTAGCCTCTGTCTTGTCTTGGCTGCCTTGCCTTTCTCTAATCATGGATGCCTGCCAAAGGGTCCTGAGCAAACATGCAGCAGCGGCCAGGCCCAATTCCTGGGGAGGGGGGTGCATTCCCACACATTCAGAGGCTTGCCCCGGGCCCGTCCTTCACCTCCCTGGCCTCAGCTCTGCGAAAAGAATGCCAGGGGAGCCTGGGTACTACAACCATGTGCCAACATCCACGGTGGGACCAGAGGGAAGGGGGGAGGAGGGGCTCGCTCTTAGCAGGGATGGGTGGAGTTGGAGGAGAGGAGGAAAAGGAAAACCAGGGCCCTAGAGGAGAGGAGGCATTGTGAAAAAAAAGAAAAAAAAAAAAAAAGTCTGAGGTCAGGAGTCAGACAGCCATTCCCACACTGACTCCAAAGTGAGACTTGGGGCCAGTTCTTCCCTCTCCCCTGGCTTTGATGTTTTTTTCTGTGAAATCGAAACCTTCAACTCTGTGCTCTGAGATGGGCACACTGAGGCAGGGATGCGGACTACACCCTAATGCCCAGTGCCTCCTTCCTGGATGATAGCAGTAGTTGGGGGAGTAATAGTCATCTGAGCATTCACCCTGTGCCAGGAACCACAGTGGGGATTTACATGTGCTGTCTCATTTAATCCTCGCCAGAACCCTATGGGGCTGATGTCATCCTCCTCCTCCTCACCTCCTATTTCATTGTTGGGAAAACTGGGCCTTAAAGGGGTTCACATTTCACCCCAGATCACATGACAAGAAGAAATAGACCTGAGATTCATACCCAGGCTAACTCTGAGACCCACGGTCCCCTCCCCTCGCCCACATGCTGTCCTCGTCCTTGTCCATCACACGTGCAGAGCTGTCTGAGCATGGGAGCGGGAGGGGCTTTGAACTGTAAGCAACCCTGTTTGCAGTGGAAGGACCACTGGGGCCAGGCAGACGCCGACGGTGGCCTGCAGACTCCCGGGGAGGATGCCTCACACTCACCCATCTCATCTGGGAAGTGGAACTGAGTAATCTGATCCATAAAACGAGATGATTAGTTCTACCTCCTCATGTAGTCACAAAGATTAAAGTGAGTAGTAGATGAGGAAGTGCTTTCAATTTTTCCTAACGTTTCATGAAGGGTTTTCTCGGTCACCCCATTTGTCAAAGATCAACAATGGGGAGGGCAGTAGGCATTTTGAATCCACATGCCTCTCTCCACTCCCCACTTCATGTCCATATTTTTAAATTAGGCCTTTGAACTAAGACAGAGGGCGTTTATACCTCCACTCCAGCACCTACCCATAGTGTGACCTTGCGCAAATTTCTTAACTTCCCTGAGTTTCAGGTTTTCAACTGTAAAATGGAATCACAGGAGGGCTTTTTCCATAGGGTTGTGAGGACTCAATAGACAGAAACAGGGAAAGAGCACAAGATGGTGTCTAACTCATTGTCGGGACTTAATAAATGGCAGGACAAGGAGCACCACTGTCATTACCATTGGTGACAGCAGTCTTCACCTAAGCAGTTGGGCCTGGGTTGCATGTTGACCCTGTTGTGTTCACAGCATTCCAGTGGGAGAACACGTTTAACCTTTATCTCTCATGCTGGCTATTTACTCATTGTCCCCAGGCACTTGGTAGAACGTGCCAGTAGCAGTAATTCTTCCTTCGTCAAGGTCTCTGCTCCTACCTCTTCCCTTTTCCCAGGGTGGACTTCTCCTGTCTCCCCCCATGATGGTTCCCATGATGGTTCCCTTTCTTCTTCATGTTTGCAATTACATGTCATGTCATGTCCTTACAAAGGCCTTCCTTGACCACATGATTGCCGTCGATCCTGCCTGCCGCACATATAGACACACAAAGCCATGTACTTACTAAAGCTTAATGGTTTGGTATCTGTTTGCCTGTTCGTTGTATGTCTTTTCTGACCAGACTGTCAGCTGCATAGAGTAGGATCTGTGTCTGCCTTTTTATCCTCTATCCCTGGCACCTAGAACAGTGACTGATGCCCATGAAGAATCCAATACATGGTTGTTGAAGGATTTGAATACGTTCCCAAGTCAGTGCCGAAGTCTGGAGACACTGACTTATCCCCTTCACTCATTCACAACCTCTAACTGCCTTTCTTACCAGATATCCTGGGGACATCATCTTAGTACTAAGTATCTAGGTCATCCTCGTGCCCTCTGCCTTTGTCACTGTATCTACCTTGAGATTCGTCTGTCTGCCTATCTACCTACAAACCTACCATAAACCTGAGCTCATTTAATCCTCCAAACAACTCTCTAAGACAATTACTATTATTCTTACCCAAGAGATTAGGCTACTGAGGCACAGAGAGTTAAGGTAACTTCACCAAAGCCTCAAAGTCAGTAATAGAGGAGAAGCCAAGCTTTGAACTCAGCTCATTTATTTCCAGAGCCTGAGCTCAAAGTTTCTGCACTAGATCATGAGAAGGACTAGCCATGTAGAAATGGTGAGGGTTAAGGGGTAGAATCTATTCTGAGGGATCTTTTGTGCAAAGACCCATGCATACCCAGATGAGTTGAAAGCAATATGGAAAATAGATCTTCAGTCCTCACACCAAAAGCTATTTGGCTACAACCACCGAAGGCCAAACTTCCTCCTGCCTCTGCAGTCCTGGCATGGCCACAGCCCCAGGTAAGCTCCGAGTCTGTACAAGGACCTCTGCTTCTCTTAGCCATGTGCTCCCCATGCCATTTGGAGCTACCCAGGATCTCCCGCTCCCATCTGCTGAGTCGTTTCCCAGTGTCTTCAGACTGCCATGAGTTTCTGCAAACAAGTCCAGGCTCCTGGCCCAAAGATGCTGTTCCAAAAGCCCAGAGAGATTGGAGACTTTGGATGGAGGGAGCATTGCTGGGCCCCCAATGCCCCCAGGACACCACCCCTGCTTGGGCACAGCTCGGGCAGCACATTGCAGAAGCAGCCAAGGCCACCGCCATGAATACTATAATTATATATTAGATGAAATCCCAAAGTTTCCCTTTATTTACATTCCTACCCTACCCTCTTCATTTCCTCTCTTCGTGCCAAGAATCAGCACAGACTTTACTGGAAACAGCATGAAAGTCATCAGGAGCCCTCTAAGGCTGGCTTCCAAAAGTACTTGCCCAGATGATGGGAGGCGAGAGACCCAAGGGTCATCTTGCTTCTGGCTCTGGGCTGCTGTGAGGCCAGGGGCAAGGATTTTCTCCTTTGGAGGCCTCCGGGTCTCCATTTGTAGAAGAGGGATTGAATGAGGCTAACCCAAAGAACCATTTCATTAATTTACAGACTGTGCGTCTTAAGAGACAATGGAGGCAAAGGGAGGGACTCAAGCCCCTGGTGACTGGAGAGTTTGAGTCTGAATGGAAAAGCTTCATTCAGCTTTAAGGCCCCACACTTCTCTCTCTGTTTCAGTAATCCTGTCTGATTAATGGGCCTCCTGAGCCAAGTCCCCAGTGTGACCAGGCCCAATTTCTGAGGGGACTTTCAGCATTTAGGAGAAAGAAGATAGGGACAGAAGAAGCCTGCCATGTTGACCAGGGCCCTGGGCCATAGCCCCTGGACCAATGCAAGCTGAGGCAGAGGCCCAAGGTTGATCCAGGACACACCAAGGCAAAGAGCCAGGACAGGCCTGATAATTCTTGTCCTGCTCTTTTACTGGCTTTTTCTTCCAGTGTGATACTTTCTCAGTTCTTTTTTCTTTTCTTCAATCCTTTTTCCCCTCCCTCCCTGCCTCCTTCCCTCCCACCACTTCCCTTCTCCCTCTCTTTCTCGACTTTTTCTCCCTTCCTCCCTCCCTACCCACCTCCTTCCTTCCATCGCCCTCCCTTATGCTCTCCCTGCATCCCCTCATGTTTTTCTAACATCTCATCTTTCCTTTCGCCTTTGTCCATTTTTTTATTCTTTGACTCTTTTCCTTTCCCCCTCTTTTTTCCTTCTCACTTTCTACTTTTCTCTCTGTCTTGGTCACAGATGTTGCCTCTCTCTTGGTGTCACTCTGACTTCCCATCGTCTTTTTTTTTTTTTTCCAGTCTGTGTGTCCTTCTCTTCTACTTGTCATTTCTGCACTTGCACGTCTTGTCACTTCTCCTTTACTTACCACTTTTCGGTCTCTGTCTCAGTCCCAAGATCTCTGTTCTTTCATCCTTCCGTATACTCCCCACCCCAGCCTAAATACAAGAGTCTGAGCCTATAATATGGTCTGGAGCCAACAGCCAAGCTATGGCCAAGGGTCTCAAAGCCAAGCAGGGGCCAAGGGCTTCTAATGCCCCAAACGTGAATGGAATGTGACATTCCGTGGCTGTGGTGCCCTGTCCTATTGGTTGGGAGATGGGGTGGAGAGTCGTGACAGAGGCAGCCTAGCGACAAGACTTAATTCCCTCTAGCATCAGGTCATACTGACCTATCTACAGTGCACAGTTGGGGCCCTAGAGAGGGGAAGGGCTGTCCTAAAGCCAGAAGCATATACAGGCATGGATCTCAAGCCAAGAGAGTCTCGGTAGAGGAAAAATAAAGCTGTTTTTCAGCTGACAGACAGTGAGGCTCCTAAAACCTGCTGGGGACTCTCAGGCAGGCTGTTTCTTTTCTCAAACTGCGTCAAGATTTCATCCAGGGATGGGACACTAGCCAGAGCTCTGGAGGGACAGGGCACAGACTGCTTGTGTGAACTCATGGAGGGCAGATGGGTGGGAACTGAGGCCATGCTGGAAAGTTAGGCCTTGAATGCCAGACGGAGAAGCTAGACTTTATCCTGCAGGTGGTGGGGAGTGGAGAAAAGCTTGAGGAGAGACAGGTTATATTTAAACCTGTGTTTTGTGATGACCGCTCTGACCCTTTGACTGTGGTGTGTAGAGAGTCCGGGGGTAGGTGGCATTTGATGTACAGAAAAGGAGGGTGGGGTCCTCACACATTTGGGGAACCAGTGAGTGGTGCCCTGAGTAGGGCATGTGTTAGGCCAAACTGAAGCAGTATGGGCTCAGCTCAGTCCTGGAAACCTCTAAGAACAGGGCAGAGTGCTCAGGAAAAGGATGTATTTGTTGAGCATCTGCGATGTGTCTTACACTAGGTTGGGTACTTGGGATGCCGAAGTCAATAGACCACATACATACAGCCCCTGTCCTCACAGAGCTCACAGGTACAGTGGGGAAGCAGAAGAGATGAGACATTTCCTTGATGCTTCATGCTCTGACGGGGATGTCCAGGGGCTGTGAGAACCCCTTGGAAGGGCCGCTAATCCAGTCAGCTCTCCTGCAGGCCTGCTCTGCAGATTACTGCAAAGTCTTCCTGAGGAAGTAAGAGGAGGGGTTGCACTGGGCTGAAAAGTACACCTCCTCTTCTCCCACCGCCACCCCTACCCTCAAAATCCATGTCTATGCAAAACCTCAGAATATGCCCTTATTTAGAAATAAAGTCTTTGTAAATGTAACAAGTTAAGGATCAAGATGAGCTCATACTGAATTAGAGTGATTCCTAAATCCAGTGTGGTTACTGGTATCTACCATGTGAAGACAGAGGCAGAGATTAGAATTTTGCTAGGGCCCTATCAGCAAACATTCTAATGCTGGCCCTCACGGAGATGGTAATCTTGGGGGGACAGTGAGAGCCTCATGTTCAGGGTATCAGGAGGCTAAGGGACACGGGGTAAACTCTCAGCTAGGCTTTGTAGGGAGGCACTTTCAAGTGACGTCAATGGGTCAATGATGGTTATTTATAATAGGGAGTGGTAGGGACTGTGGTAAACTAGAAATGGAGCAGAGAACACTTAGCTCTAGACAGTTGTTACTATGTGAGAGTATAGACCCAGTGCTGAAAAATATTCCAAACCATAAATCTAGGAGTTTAAGTGAAATCTCTGAATTAGTACTTGCTGGCAACCAATTTAAAATTGGCCACGTAGACCAATTCTGTAAGTCACAATTCGCCTGCAGGTTGTTAATGGAGAATGCCTAATCTAGGTAAGCTCTCTCAGTGTACAGATGTGGAAGCGGAGGCCCTGAGCGACTCATAGACTTAACAGTCAAAGCAGAGCCGGGAGTAAGAGATAGTGGTCCTGACGGCTGATCCAGGCTTCTTTCCAACAAGCCTTGACCCCGCCTTCTACCTTAGGCTCACCTTGCTGGAGCGGGAAGTGCAGAGACAGTTCAACTTGTGAGGGGATCCTGGGATGGGATCACAAGCCGCCACTCTGGGTTCTGTGTTCGGCTTTGCTGCCCATCCACAAGGGACCTTGGACAAAGAGCTTCCCTTTCCTGAGTTTCAGTTTCTTCCTGATTACAGTGAAGGGACTGGATGGAGAAATCCCTTCCTGCTCTGATTTCTAGGACTCTAGGAACTGAAGGTAGGAGTGGACCCAGGCTAGAAGCCAGACATCCTACCTTTTCCCTGCTCCCATTGTCTTGGGTGTGGGTCCCTCACTGCATGCCAAAGGGCTGTCTGTCCCCCTGACTGCCACCTCCACCCGTAAAGGAGGCTGTTGCTGTGAGCAGTCTTGAGGGTCCTCACTGGAAAGGTGTTAGCGGACTGCGGGGGATCACCGTGAGTGATGTATGGAAACTCCGCGGCGAGACACAATCCAGATTTCTGACATTTTTCTTTCTGCTCTGTTCTTCTTTCCCCCAAGGACAGTCTCTCCCATTTACCAGCAACCCGTCGTGCTTTCACGTTTGAAATACAACATAATTGAGCTCAAGGCTTCAGAAGTCATTGACCTAAACCTTCTCTCTTTATAGGAGAAACTGAAGATCAGGGAGGGCACAGGCCTCTCCTCCATCTGATTCTCTTAGAGAATCAGTGTCAGAGCTGGGCTAGACAGGGCTCTTAACTCCCATGCAGACCACCTGCTGCTTTCTTGTCCTGGATCCAAGCATACTTGTGCCCCTTATCATCTGGAGTGTCTGAGAGGCAGAGATCCTGGGGTTTGGAGTCAGGTTGCCCTAGGGTCAGTTCAAATGTCAGGTAGTTTCTGGCTATATAAGATACTTATTTTCCCTGGGTCTCAGTGTCCATGCCTGTAAGGTGAGGGTACTATTATTTACTACATTAGTTTCACTGTGAGGCAAGTAGGGAGTGGTGGACACATGCCTAGCTCCCAGGCGTGGGTGCTGAGCACACAGTAGGTGCTCACTGTCAAGTACATACCAAGCGCATACAAGGTGTTTCTTTAGTAGATCTTCTTCAAGAACGACCATAAAGGGGACTCGTGATCAGCTAACTGTCCTGGAAGTTGTTCACTTTTCTCTGTTCTCTCTGAACATCTTTCAGGAGCCTTTGGGATGTAAGATGTGACAAATTTGGGATTGTTCTCACCAAATATCTGACATAACAAGAGGCACCTTCCCTTTCTCTCTTTTTCTTCTACTGCTCCTTGAACCCATCCCAAATACAGCTCTCATGATGAGAGGGAGCTAAGACTGTCAGTGCTCCAAGAGTAGACCTGTTTTAGAACCCATGCTTTAGGAGTCTGTGAGCCCCTAACACAAGGCCAGGTATTTAATAGGCTATCCATTCAGCAAACACCAAAGGTCAGTAATGGCTACTGTAGGTTAGATGGATGGAGTCAGTACTTCACATAAGCATTTGTGACTTAGTCAAGACCAGAGCAATGACATAACAGCCTTCCAGTCACTGTCATCACCGACCACTTATCAAGTTCTGACACTAACTCTTGGATCCTTCACAATATGGTACTCTCTGAGGCAGGTACTATAGTATCCTTGTGTTATATCTAAGAACACTAAGAAAGGCTAAGTACGTTGTTCCGGGCCGCCTAACTGCTGAATGGCAGGACCATGAGTCTTAACACGAGATGCCTGGCTCCAGAGTCCCCACTGGCATGTTCCTATGCATTCCTCCTAGAGGCTGTGGTGGGGCTGAAATTTGAAATCCTGCAGCTCAGATTGAGAGAGCTTTGTCCAGTGTTGGAAACAAACTTGTGAGCAGCTAATTATTCTGGGGCGGAGGGTGATTTGCCCATAATAGAGGCACAGAAATTCTGAGGGCATGGTGATCTCTCGCAGGCAGTGTATCTAGGGAGAAGTGCATCTGAGCCGGGTCTGGAAGAGTGGATAGCGTTGACCATTTAGAATTAGGGAAGTTGATGCATCCTGGACAGAGGGAACAGCTGAAATAAAGACAAGAAGGTGGGAAATTAAAGGGACACATAAAGGAACAGCAGAAGGTCCAGGACAGTTGAGATATCTACTGTATGAGGTTGGAGAGGCAGAACTTGCAAGGCGTTGTAACGCAGACTAAGGAACCAGTGATTGATTCATTCTGAGCAGCCGTGAGAAGGCTACATTCGGATCTAGAATGGTCTCTGTGGAGTGTGGGTTAGATTAGGGACACTTAGAGAGCTGTTGTAATCTTGTAATCGTTTTGGTGGAAGAGATAAGGAATCTGGAATCAGAAGAGGGGCAGAAAGGGATGAGAGGATGGAGAGGGTCCTAGGAAGTGGGCTTGTTGTGCTCACAGGTTTTTTGGAAGTCCGTAAGCCAGCCTCCTTGAGAGGATACAGCACAGAATTCAGAATTTTAAAATCTGCCTTTAAATTTCATCGTTAGGTAACCTTTGAAAAAATATGTCTAACTTTTGAGACCAAGCCTTTGTCTGCATTCAGAAAGGGGCAATTAAAAAAAAAAAAAAAACTCAAAATGTGTCAAATTAAAAACGAAAAAAATTATATGTCAATTCCTGCCCCGATAGACCTTTTATTTATATTAATTTCCTCCCATCCTTTCCATTTGTTTCAGTCTTATTGCAGTAAGCATTCACATTAATTCCCCCTCTCCACCCCTCCCACCCTGCCCCCCACAACTGCCCAACTTCCCTCTCTGCATCCCTCTTTCCCCAGGATGCCAGAAATGAAATAACATTCTTTGCATGTTTGTTCTAAAGCTCCTGGCAGCCTTCCCGCAGACCCCTGGCTGGGTCAGGACTCATTTGCATTAGCATGTGTGAGGCCAGCGTGAAGGAGAGGGAGAGGCCCTGTTTTCAAGGAGTTTCATCAGGCACCCCTGCCAGAAAAAGGAGAAGTTACTATTTCTTTCTGGGAAACATTCAGAGATTGAAACAAGCAAGGAAGGCCAGGGGGCTGTCTGACTTGTGGGGAAGTTGGTGCTTGGGTAAGCTGCCTGCCTGACTCCCACGGACTGTATCCAGCCCTATCATCCTTATCACAGGCCTGCCCCCAGAACTCTCTCCTTCAAGAGTGTAGTAACTTAAGACCTAAATAGATATTTCTTAACTGTATCTATGGCCTGTAACAGTAGAAGAGAGAGAGCACACAGGCAAGGAAGACACTCAGAAGCTACAGAATAAATAAACCGGCAATTTTTGCTGGCTTCGAGATAGATATTAAATCAACAAATCATCTTTTTAAAAAAGAGGTAATCCCTAGGGTTTTTAAATTTATTTTTGCTTTAATCCTGTGAATTTTTAAATAAGGCACTGTCTCAGAATCATACTTTCTTCCAGGAATCTCAGTAACCTTGTCCAAATCCAGCTAACCATGTCAGGCCAAAGGGAGTCCCCCGGAGGCATCTCAGGAGTGCCATTGGCACATAAAATGTGCTGACCCTAGAGGCATGGATTAAGCCATTTACAAAGAGGCAACCCGAGTTTCTGGTATTTTATTGGACAACCTCCCATAATTTCCCATTATTCTTTTTCATTTCTTAGCTTGGGTATGTCTTCTTCAGACAAGACCTTTGCCTCTTCCTTTATGATAGTATCCATGTAAATACTTAATAGAAAAAAAGAAAGAATCAGTGATATGAATGGCTGTTATTGAAAGAGTGCTATCGACATGCCAGACACTGTTCTAAATGCTTTACATAAATTACCTTGTCTGGTCCTCTCAGGAACTCAATGAGGACAGAGCGCTATTATTCCCATTTTACACATGAAATGACCAAAGCCCAGAGAATTAAGAAATTTGCCTAAAGTCATGCTGTAGTCAGTAGCAGAGCCAGGATTTCAATTCAGACTGGCTGGTTCCGGAGCCCAAGCTCCTCATCATTCATGAGTCCAGCCTCTCCTGATGTCATATCAGCCTTGAATGAGCCTGCTATGCACCAGATTGTGCCCTCCGCCCATCACAGGGCCTTGGCACATGCTGCATGTCTTTTTCACTCTTCAGTCGTCAGCCTAAATGTTGCTTCTTCAAATGGCATCCCCAACCCATAATCTAAATTATGCCTCCTTACTCCTTTCCCTTATTGCAGTTATTACACTGGGAGATGACATATTTATGTGTGTGTTAATGTCTGTTGCCTCTGAGACTTGACTGTCCGTGAGAGTAAACATAGTGTTTATTTCCATATACTCAATGGCACACATGCAGGAGGCATTCAGTGAATACTCATTGATACATGAATGCTTGTAATGTTACATTTACTCTGTAAGGTTAAGCTATAATCCTATGAGACAGACAGTTTTCTCCCCTCACCTTAGACGTAAAGAAATGAAGGCTTACCGAGGTTTAGTAAAGTGGGCAAAGTCACTAAGAGAGTAAATGGCAGAACTACTATTTGAAAACAGGTCTTTTCTGATCTCAGAGCTCATGCCCTGAACCTGCGTACTGTGTTCCTTCCTGAGAAGTCCTAGGAGGGGCATCTAGAGAAATGAGGCAGGGCAGCTGCCCTGATTCAGACCTCCCTCTTCTGGGAGGAGCTGGGTGTGTATGCAAACCACCATACAAAAGGCAATTAAAATTGGTGAGCTGGTTCTACGATATTGTACCAATTATGAGCTATGGAAAAAGGTGGGGAGAAACAGGAATTTGGGGGACAGGAAGGATGTCCTTTAACCTTTCCTTACTTAGCCAGAGCACACTTCGTCTCTAAGGCTGTGCTCGAATGTAACATCCTCCTTATTAGCACTGGTATTCAATCATTCCATTTGGTTTTGACTCTCTATATCTCTGAAGGGCCCTGACATGCATTCTGGGGACCCAGAGATGAACAATGTCCCTGCCACCATGGAGCCCATGAGAAAATGTGGCCTATGATATGAGAGCTCAGATGAGAGAATGCCTCTCAGTCCAGTAAAACCTGGCCAGGAAGAGTGATAATTTAGTTTCGTTTTAAGGACGAGCAGGATCAGTAAGATGCAGGTAGGGAGAGAAGGGAGAATGATTTTCCATGGAGAGGGAGTCATAGGTGAAAGTTATTGAAGGCAACATAGGAATAAGAAGGCAACGTAGCAGTTTACAAGCCCTGCTCAAGTTACCGTCAGGCAACAGGACGGTTTTGGTGGATGAGGCGGGAGAGATTGATGGGGTCAAATCATAAAGGGATTCTTGTTTCTAAGCTAAGAAGGGTGGACTTTATCTTAAGGAAGTCATTAAGTTTTTAAACCAGATGCTTAGTAGACATTGTCAGATTTGCCCTTTAGAAAGTTCACGCTGGCTGATAAACTGGCAGTAGGTTGGAAGTGGGAGAGAACTGTAGGAAGCAAATGAGGAAGCTCTTTCCACGGCCTGAATGAGAGGCAGTGAGTTCTCATGGTAACTAGAACCGGAAAAGAGGAGGGTGGTTGAAATTTACAGTGTCCAATGAACAGGACTGAGACAGGGGTGAGGGGTGAGCCAGACATAGCTCCTCAGCAGACACAAATTTGTCCTGTCTGATGCTTATTGGTAAGAACTCTACTTCACTCCCTTGCTTCCTAGGCTGGCCCCGGGGAGAGCAGTAATGTGGGTAACCAGAAAGCATTTTTCCAAGCCCATACTGTGAATTGTAACTATCCTCTGAAAGATACAAAATAAGTGAGCTTCTGTGAGTTGGCAAAAGTCCCCATTATACCCCCATTTAATTTTTAAGAGTACTTGGTTCTCATCTGTGTGTGAAATAGCATGAAATTCTTTAGGGATGTCACTACCATAGGAGGGGCTGATAGGGTTGAAAGAACGGGATATGGTTTCTTTGTCCCAGAGAGCTCACATCCCAGTGGGGATGGCAGCAAGTAAAGGACAGAAGATAAAGGGTAGAAGAGGACAGTGTCACTCATAGCTTCATGTCCTAGGTACTGAGACCCTCAGAGGAAGAAGCATTTGGCCCCATCAGAACAGGTATGGATCTTTCCCAGAGCCTGGAAGTTTGGTTCTTCCAAACTTCCAGGTGGAGAGAAATCTGGCCAAGGTCACATGACCAGGCAGTGGCAGAAGTTTTATTCTGTGATATAATGTGATTAAGCGTTATCTTGTTTCATCGTCACAATAATGTTCTAAGGGATAGTTCAGGATTATATGAGAAGCTGGACTTACGAATGCAAATAGCAAAAATTCAGAAGTGCTTATGGGAAAAATGGAATGTATTGACTTACGTAACTGGGAAATTCACCAGGCATGCTGACTGCATACCCAGCTGAATCTAAGAGTGCAGGCGATATGACACAGATTCTGTATCTGTCTCAACCTTGCTGTGTGTTGGCTGCATTTTGAGTTGGGTTTTCCTTATGCATGGATGGAGGTGGACCCTGGCATAGGGTTGGATGGTCCTTCATGCCTGGGATCTTAGAAAAAGAGGGCCATACCCCTTCCCTACATCCCTCACCATTCCCAGGAAAGGACTCTAGTTGTTTTGCTTGGGTGATATCCCCACATTAGGGACATGAAATGGAAGCTCCTATCCAAATCACAGTAAGAGGTAGAAAAATTGCTCTTAAGTGGACACAGACACCCTGCTTCCAGACAAAGTAAGGGAAACAAAACTGAAAACAACAACAACAAAAAAATCCTCTTGTCCTTTGAGTTTTATTATCCTCTTGATACGGTCAGGGAAATAGAGGTTCACAGAAGTGAAGCACAGACCAGGGTCCACGTATAGGTCTTTCTGATGCCAACACCCCTATTCTTAATCACAGTCTTGCACTTACACTGTGTTTCCTCATAGTCTATGTTCTTTCTCAGGGAGATGGGAAGGTGGGAAGGTGGAAACCCTGCTCAGGGGCGGCATCCCAACTCACAAAGAGGAAATAGACAAGAAGGTTCACAGGGAGAATGGGCTGGTGTGATTACGAAGCAGGGTGCTGGTTAGAACTGCCTGGGAGCCCCAGCCTTCTGTCTTGGCTTTAGGAAACATTTACCGGACCAGTGACATCAAGATTCATTGTTGGAGAGCAGAGTGATTTGAAGGTGGGTGGACGGGCCGGGAAGCTAGAGCTCAGAAGTGTCTTGGTGCCGTCTTTGTCCTTGGACCAACTCAAGCCTTGTAGAGATTTTTTGCAAGAAGGAGTAGTTGTGTCTTCCATGTCAAGGTGAATGTAGCACAAGGAGCCCTCCACCAGGAGTTGAATTAAGCGCCAGCTCCATCACACTGCCACTCTGTGTCTGTCCTTGATTAAAACGTCCCCTCTCCACCCTCCCTGCAAACATCAAATTCCCTGAATGTAAAATGTGGGCAGTAAACCCTGCTTTGTCTTGCTTTCAAGGTTATTTGTGTAATAAGCTTTGCAATGTGTAAATTGATAGGTGTCAGGGATGTATTCATTTGTTTGCTTTAATCATGAAAATGAAAATAAAATGCAGAAAATATGGAGATGGTTCCATAAGCCACCGTGTGCCCACCATAGAGGATTAAGACCAGCCGGGGCCCTGCCACACTTGCTTCAGGGCTCTTTTTTTTATCCCAAAAGAAATTAAAATTAAAAATGGACTTGACGATTACCCTTTTCCCATCATCAGCCTGATTCTGCTCTCCCTACCCTCTTAAGATACAACCACTGTCCTGAGTCTATATCAGCCTCGTCTACAGAGCAAAGTGAGTTTATGTTTATCTGTTTGCTTGAATTTTTGTTTTTTACTCTCCACTGGCATCCCTAGTTTCCTGTGTGAGCAAATTGAAAGTACAGCGGCTTCCAACCAACACAGTTTTTGTTATTTCTTATTTATTAATCATCTTAATTTCTGTAACAACCGTATATTCAAAACCAAGGCACCGAAAATCTCACTGGGTCTTATCTCTCCTGGGAACCTTCCCTCCCCACCCCACTTTTTATGTCAATACCTATAAGAAAATAAATATTTTAATAATGTATCCTTCTAATCTCGTGCTTACGCAAAGCCTTACGTCTCTGAGCGCTTGTCCAGCCGTGGCGAGGTCTTATCAGGCCCGGATGCCCCCACTGTGCCCAGCCAGCCTGTTGCCCTTACTCTAGTAGCTCAAGGTTTCTAAGGCCGATGTGTCCAGTCGACCAAAGAAGCTTATCTTTACAGGGCAAAGGGAGCCGGACGGTGGCTGGGATTCTGAGATAGTAAACAGAGGCTCTGTGAGGTTGCCAGAGTGCACAGCAGTGATCAGACCCACTGGCTAGAACGAAGAGGGACATCGTGCTGGGGAATGTGTGGTCCCAGTGGTGGAGGCAGAAGGCCCTAGGTTTGAATGCAGATGTAGCCTCTGCTCTATCTGGGGCACACATCCTTCCAGAGGAACCACACCACCCTGAGCCTGGCATTGCAGTGTGCATGTAGGGGAGGTTGAAGCCTATTTGCAGAATCCCTTTCTTGGGAAAACAGGGATCAGTCATATAGTGCCTACAGTCTTTGACACTTACTTACCAGACATCATGGCTGCTGGGAAGAAGTGGTAAGTTAGCCCATATGGGCAAGCAGAGAATAGGGCAGTGTGGCCCAGAGAGCTAGCATCAGTGGAGTGAGAAGAGGACAAAATAAAATCAAAACAGAGCAAAAACTGTCCTGTGTTAAGGCTTTGTGGGGACCCCGCTGGCAGGTCATGCTAAGTAGAATGGAGGCAGGAGGACACCTTTGGGGAAGGCACCCCGCTCTCAGCCGTGTTTTCTGTTTTCACTGTGAATCTGCTTGCTCTGCTAAGTGTCTATACTGCGTCCTGTCTCGGAGGCAGGCGGTCTGGGTTCAGACCTTGGGTTTGCTTTGACCTCACTGTGTGACCTAGGACAAGTTGATTGCTCTCTCTCAGGCTTAGTTAAACTAGGAGGTTGACTAAGCCACTTGATGAGACCGTGTCCGGGCACTAGGCATTTCTCAGCCTGAGAGTGCTCTGAGTGCTCTGCAAAGCTCAGGACTGACACAGGCAAGGCTTCCCTCGGGGCGCTCTGGGCAGCCGTGGCCGGCTCTTCTGCCTGCCACCTCTGCTGGGAGTTCTGCTGAGATACTGCACGTCCAAGTCTGGTGTGCTTTCGTCATCTCTGACCTGTTTTTTGACAGCCTGGCTTGGAGAACCAATCTTTAAGCCATGCTGTCTGTACCACTGAACTTCACCCTCCGTTGCTCGGCCTTCCCAAACTGGGGATGGGGAATAGCTCTCATTGCTCCCCTAGGGGAGGACTTTGCCAAACCCCTTACACCGCCTCTGACGAGTTCTACCAGTGCCTGAATTTCCACGCTGTCTTGTTCATCATTGGTTTGTGAGGGCATGTTTTATCTGTTCAAGTAGGATTATTAGTGCCTTTTGGATGAAGACCGAAGTGTTGTTAACTCATGGTGGGCATATTGTGTAATACAAAGAATGCAGACTTAGGGTCAGGTCAGCTCTGGGTTTGGACCCTGCTCTGGAAGTACTCCCAGTGTGACTCAGGCATTCTCATTTTATCCCTGAGACCTTGTTTCTTTATCTGTAAACATAAATATAGATAATTCAATCTACTTAAGACATTATAAGGAGTAAATTAGGTAACATATAGTCAATGATTGGCAAAAGTGATATGTATATATGAAATGTGTGTGTGCGCGTGTGTGTGTACAGAGTCCAGTAAATTGGGAGCCCTTGATGGGCACGGACTATGACTTTATATTTCTTTTTAATCTCATTTTACATAGTGTTCATTAGTGCATAGAGTTGCTGGGCTGCACCTGCTTTTATAATAGCTACAGCCAAGGCACCTGGGTGCACATAGGTCTCTAACACTACGGTAAAGTAAGCAAACAGCTGCTTAAATAGCCACAGAGGGACTAGCCTTCCTAAGTCTCTGAGTTTGTGAAAACTGTAATCCCTTCTCCTCTTCTTTTTCTACCTCTTCCTTCTCCTAGCTTTCCAGTGCTTAAGTGTAGGAAAAAGGACCCACGCTTGCCCTGAGCAATGCACATGCAATGTCTCACATTGTACTTACACCACACACACACACACACACACACGGACGCACACACACATTCATAGGTGCATGTCTATGTATTCAATAAACCTTTATTGAAGGCCTACCCAGTGACTTGGCATTGGGGATATATCAGTGAATAAAACAGACTAAGTCCTTGTTTTTGTCAGTTTTATATTCCAGCAGGAGTGACAAAATTGACAAACATAACATACAAGGAAATCATATAATATATTACAAGACTGTAAATATTTGAAGAAAAAAATAGAGCTGGGTAAATGGGATTCTAATACGCTTCTAGGTGTAGCAGTTTGGATGAAGCTGAAATTTAAGAGGGGACCTCATTGAGAAGGAGGCATTGGCACAAAGATATGAAGGAGGTGAGAGAAGGAGCTGGGGAGAGAACGTTCCAAGCAGAGAGAGGAACCAGGGTCAGTTGTTGGGAATATGCCCCAGGTTCAAGGTGAAGCTGCATTGGATTGAAAGTAGTTATTTTTGTTTTTCAGAGACATAGGAAATGCAGGGGACGATCATTAAAAATAGTAATTCTAACGATGGGTTGAATTGTTAATATCTGTCAGGAACTGAGCTAAGGGAATCTTGCCTACCCTGAGGACGCCTCCTGATAATGCTGTGAGGCAGGTGGAACCATGTTTATTTTATTGACAAGCAAACTGAGGCTGGAGGAGGTAAAGGACTTCAGCGTCGTCACATAGCCTGTAAGCAGCAGCATGACTTTACCCACTTCCAAGTCCGCGTCCCTAAGTTCCGCATCACACTGGAGTTTTGAGCATTTCTGCTGCAGTCCACAGACCCTCTACCTGTGAACCAGAGCCATACTCTCTACTTAAGTTTTCACTGAAGGTCCCCTGTGTCCCCTTTCTGCATATACAAGTGACTATGGGACAGAGCTTGAGGCAGGGGTGCTTGCTCAAACTCAGAGAGCAGAAAGCTACAGGTATTAGAGGCCCAGGCCCCAAATTCATGCCCTGGCCACCTTTATGGACGCAGGCTTCTTCTAGATGGATACCATTGGTTTTGTTTGTTTATACAGCTTTTTTTTTTTTTTAAGGTCTAATTCACATACCAGGAAATTCACCCTTTTAAAAATATACAATGCAGTGAATTAGTGAATTTTAGGATATTCAGAAAGTTGTGCGATCATCACAAGTAATTCCAGAACATTTTAATCAGTTGGAAAAGCAACTCCATATCCATTGGTCACTCCCATTGCCCACTCCTCCCAGTTCTGGCCACCACTAATCTCTGTCTCTAGGAATTTGCCTGTTGTGGACATTTCACAGAAACGGAACCATACAATATAGGGCCTTTCTGTCTGAATTCTTTCACTTCCCCTGATCTTTTCAAGGTTCAGTGATACTGTAGTATGAATAAGGAGTCCATTTCTTTTTATGGTTGAATAATATCCAGTTGTATGGATATCCTGTATATTCATCAGTTGATGGACATTTGAATTGTTTTCCACTTTTTGGCTGTTAAGAATAAGGCAGCAATGAAACTTTGTTTTTTTATGGACATATGTTTTCAGTTCTCTTGGGTATATACCTAGGAATAGAATTGGTAGGTCATATGTTAACTCCATGTTTAACTTTGAGAGGAATTGCAAAGATGTTTGCTGCTCTGGCTGCGCTATTTTATACTCCCATCAACAATGTATAAGGGTTCCAGTTTCTCCCATCTTTGCCAGCCACTTGTTATTTTTTGTCTTTTTTGTTATAGCCATCTTCATGGGTAAGAGGCAGTGTCTCATTATGGTTTTGATTTGCATTTCCCTAAGGTTAATGATGTGAGCACATTTTCATGTGTTTATTGGTCATTTCTGTGTCTTCTCTGAGAAAAACATATTCAAATGTTTTATCCATTTATTAATTGTGCTATTTATCTTTTCATTGTTGGGTTGCAATGCTTCTTTATATCTTCTGAATATTAGTCTTATAGCAGATATATGATTTACAGATATTTTCTCCTGTTTTGTGGGTTGTCTTTTCATTTTCTTGATATCGTCCTTTAGAACACAAAAGGTTTTAATTTTGATGAGACCCAATTTATCTTTTTTTCTCTTTGGTTTTACTTTTGGGGGTCTATCTAAGAAATCATCATTGTCTCTAAGGTTATGAAGATTTGCTCCTTTATTTTTTTCTAAGAGTTTTTTAGTTTTTGCTTTAATGTTTAGGCCTTTGATCCATTTTGAGGTTCCATGTGTGTGTGTGTGTGTATATGTATGTATATATATATATATATATACATACATATACACACACACACACACACACACACACATATATGTATGGAATATATATATATGGAATACATATAAATATATTCATATATATTTATAAATATATGTTGTGAGATAGGGGTCCAATTCCATTCCTTTGCATGTGGCTATCCAATTTTCCCAGCATCATTAGCTGAAGAGGCTATTGTTAAAGATGACTATTCTTTCACTCTTATTGAAAATCAATTGACTATATTACTCAGCAGTTAAAAAAAAAAAAAGAAGAATGAAATCTTACCATTTGAAACATGGATGGATCTAGAGAGTACAATACTAAGCAAAATAGGTCAGAGAAGGACAAATACCATATGATTTCACTCACATGTGGAATTTAAGAAACAAAACAAATGAACCAAGGGGAAAAAAAAGAGAGACAAACCAAAAAATAGACTCTCAACTATAGAGGACAAAACGATGGTTATCAGAGTGAAGGAAGGTGGGTAGGAGATGGGTAAAACAGGGGACGGGGATTAAGGGTACACTTATCTTGATGAACGCTGAGTAATGTATAAAATTGTTGAGTCACTATATTGTATACCTGAAACTAATATACTGTTGTAACTATACTCAATTAAAAATTTTAAAAATAAACTGCAATTGATTAGCAAGAATGATCAATTCCATGAAGAAGAAGGAAAAAAAAACAGGTATCGTTTGTTTTTCTTATCACAAAAAATTTTTAAATTTCACTATTGAAGTATATTATATTAGTTAGGTATACAACTTAGTGAGTTAGTGAGTCTGTACACTATTCAATGCTCACCATGGTAAGTGTAGTCACTACCTGTCACCATACAACACTATTACAATATCATTGACTATGTTTCTCATACTGTACTTTCCATCTTCATCACTTACTTATTTTGTAACTACAACTTTGTCCCTCTTAATCCCCTTCACCTTTTTTTGCCCATCCCCCCCTCCCCTCCCATCTGGCAAATACCAGTTCGTTCTCTGTACTTATGAATCTGTGTCTATTGGTTAGTTGGTTGGTTTTGTTTTTGCCTTTCTTGGTCAAACTTATTTTGCTTAGCATATCCTCTAGTTTCACTCATGTTGTCACAAATGGCAAGATTTTGTTCTTCATTATGGCTGAGTAATATTCCACATCTTTATCCTTTCATTATCAGGGGACACTTAGGTTGCTTCTGTGTCTTGGTTATCATAAATAATGCTGCAATAAACATAGGGGTACATATCCTTTCATATTAGTGTTTTCATTTTCCTTGGGTAGATAGTCAGAAAAGCGATTACTAGATCATATGGTAGTTTTATTTTTAATTTTTTGAGGAAGCTCCTTAGCATTTTCCACAGTGTCTGTACCAGTTGGCATTCCCACCAACAGTGCACAAGGGTTCTTTTCTCCATATCCTCATCAACATTTGTTATTCCATGTCTTTTTGATACTAGACATTCTGACGGATGTGAGGTGATACTTCATTGTGGTTTTGATTTACATTTCTTTGATGATGAGTGATGTTAAACATCTTTTCATGTGTCTGTTGGCCATCTGTATGTCTTCTTTGGAAAAATGTCTATTCAGGTTCTCTGCCCATTTTCTAATCCGATTGTTTTCTTGGTGTTGATTTGGTTGAGTTCTTGATATTTGGGATATTAACCTCTTATTGGATATGTCATTTGCAGATATCTTGTCCCATTTAGTAAGCTGCTTTTTTTTTTCCATTTTGTTGATAATCTTTTTCATTGTGCAAAAGCTTTTCAGTTTGATATAATCCCAATTGTTTATTTGTGCTTTTGTTTCCCTTGCCTGGGGGAGAGAAAGCAGCTATCTGATGAGGAAAATGAGGCTTGAGATATGGTGTAATTTGCCTACATACCCAGCAACTGAGCTGGAGTTCTAACCAAACCTTATGAAAGCCAGTGGTCTGATTGCCATAATACCCTCCAGAAAGATTGCCTTTACCCAGGGGTTTGATTTCCAGAAGTCTTGTTTCTACTTTATTCCATTTAGGTATCATAAATAAGTAAGACAAACAAGATAATATTCACTGTACCAGGTATTTCCCTTGTTATTTAGTTCTTAAAACAATCTTTGTTAGGCAGATATTGTTAACTCCATTTTACAGGTATGGAAACCAAGGTTCTCAAAAGAAGTAGGAATAGGAAATAGACAGCTATGATAGAATCTCAGTCCTTCAGACTCCCAAGTGCAGATCTTGGTCCTATGGCCCCCACCCAGTCCTCCCACCTGTGGGAAAACACTGCTCACATATCAGGTGGAGACTGAGCTCAACTTGAAGTAGTTAAGAACCATCCTGCCTATGATGTGTTCTGACTTACTGTCCAAGGGTAAATGCAACTTGGGGACCTCTGCTTGGCTTCCTCTCCTCTGAGCTTGACTTTGGCAAAATATAGTTTCAAAAGGAACCAAGGAAGAAGAAAAAGACTCCAGGTTCAGACAAGGGAAGAGGAGTAATGTCAGTGTTGAAAGGGGGTGATGGGTGTTGGTGTTGTTGTACTAAGGGCTCTTCCTTGTCAAAAGTTGGGAACACGGAGTTCATCCTCCTAACTCTAACCTCCTCCAAACTGTGACTCAAGACCCAGTTGGGACCAATGAATACCTACCAGTCCTATCTATTTGGAAACAATAGCACTGAACTTTGAGTTGGGAGACCTGTGCTAGGGTCTGGCTGAACTATCTGTGCGGCCTCAGAAAAAGTCAATTCAAATTTCCATGGCTCATTTGCCTCCTTGTAAAATGGATTTAATAACACACACCCCTTAGGCAGCTTTAAAGAGAACAGAAGACAGCTGTGTAAAAGCCCCTAGTACAGTGTATGAAACAGAGTGAGTGCCCAGGAAACGTGTGTGTGATCTCTAATGCACTTTCACATCCATAATGAACATTTGATCCTCATGGCCTCCGTGTGGGGTTATCAATGGTATTTGAGCTACAGAGAGGTCAAATAATCTGACCAAGCCTACATAGCTGGTTATAGACAGGGTCAAGCCTCCAAATCATGCCCTTTGGCTCTCAATGCAACATACTTCTAAGTTATACTTTCCTGCAAAAAATTCCTATAACTGAGGTCAATTAAAAGTTATTGATTTTATCTGGGTATTAGAGAGGCTGTGCAGTGTATAATAAAGATATAAGAAAAAGGGCACAGTTTTCTTTAAAGATTCCAGGAATATAAATTGAAATGGAATAATAAGGCATTCCATTCTTAATTCATTCCTTGATTTGAAACCAGAAAATTAGTCTGTGTCTGCTTTGCCCTAAAACAACCTGTTAAGATGTGAACATCCTCCAACTGAGAGCAATGGTCAGTCTAACTGTGTGTGACCATGTAGGGCACTCACTGAAAAAAAAAGAGCAGGAGGAGAAAGGTGGCAGATAGACAAGAAGAAGAGAAGGAAGAGAGACAAGAACTACTGCTGAAGCCAAGACCAGGGCCAGCCTGAATTTCCCTTTCAAGAGAAGTCAGGTTATACTTGATGGGTGAATGAGTTCACATGGACCATTTACCTAGTTTTATATGTGCAAATCCTTGGGTAATCCTTGGGTATGTTCACTCCTCTAAGGCTTCCAGGATGGGAAGTGTTTTTTTCTTGGTAAGAGAAAATAGGATTTTCATAGGTAGTTGGCATTCCCTGTGGGTTGAAGCTGACAAGGGATCCAGACCGTCCTTGAATACATATCCAAAGCTTAGTCCTTTGTCCACAGTGGGTGGAGCAGCTGTGACATTCATTCATTCCTCAGTTGGATACTGAAGACATGCTCAACACACTTTAATTCTAAGTCCATTTATATTTATTTAATTTTAAAAGTCATTACTATAATCGTTCATTGGTGAGTCCCCAGTGGTGTTGACACTATGAATTTACAGTAATGTTCACATACCAGTGAATCTGCGGGGCTTTGACAGTCAGAGGAGTGGGTGTCTGGAACTTATTCTAGATTGTTCTTGCCTCTGCCTGAGCTTAGCACCAATACTGGTTCCAGACGTGGCCTCCCCGCAGCGCTCTCGCTGCTGGCTTCCCCCCACTCCCCTGATTCTTTACCTGTTAGCTGAAGGGAGGGCAAGTGGAGGGAGCTGGTGTTTGGGGTATAGCCACAGACTGCCTCACCTTTGTCCCAGGCATAGCCTCCTAATCATGCCTCAGACCAGGTTGTTTTGAAAGTAGAAACCAGGACTGGAGTCCTTAATACCGTGATGGTCTCTCCGTGTTGGGCACTGAAATTAAATATTTATGTTGGCAGAGAGCACGAGCTGTCCGCCCAAGTTGGGAGATAAAAAGGTTGGGTTTTGGTGCTGGGGAATAGGTGGGCTGCACATAGAACAGATCAGGGACCCACAGCAGCCCCTTACTAGTCATTCTCAAGTCTCACTTTGATGGATCCTGTCAGCCCCCACCTGGCTGGGGAAAACTTTGGACATCGGAATTCCATCAGGCAGTTTGCACCAGTGCCCTCATTTCACAGGCCGGGAAACTGAGCACAGAGCACAGTGGAACTTGCCCAGGGTCACACTGCTTACTCAGTGACAGAACCCAAACCAGAGTCCAGATCTTTTGCAAGCCATCATGACAGGAGACTGGGATCAGGAGAGCTGTGTGAGCTGGGATAGGCCACCTGACCTCTCTGAGCCTATCTGTAAGACAGGAAGGATGTCTAACCCCAGGATCAAATGGAATAATTTAAACAAACGATTTTATGTGAACTGCTGGCAAAACTTTAGCTCAGGGGTCCACAGCCTTCTCCCTAGAGGTCCAGATAGTAAATATTTTAGGCTCTCTGGGTCATAGGGTCTCTGTTAGAGCTTCTCAGCTGTGCCACTGTAGTGTGAAAGCATCCACAGAAAATACATTTTAAGAAAATGAGTGTGGCTGTGCTCCATTAAAACCTTATTGACAGAAACATGCGGCCGACCAGATTTGGCCATGGTCCGTGGTTTGCTGACCCTGGCTGGAGATGCTTGGAAGTTGTTAGAGTTACTGTTGATGATGTAATAAATGACCCTAAAACTGAGTGGCTTAAAACAAACTGTTTGATTACGCTCACAGATTCTGTGGGTCAGGCACCAAGACAGGGCACAGTGGACCTGGCTTTCTTTACTTTATGGAGTCTGGAGCATCAGCTGTGGGACAAGTGACCTGACTGCTTGGGCTGAAATTACCTGAAGGTTCCTTTATTTACCCAGCTGGGGCCTGGGCTTGGATGACTGGTGTGCCTGCTGTAGCCTCTCCCTCCAGGTGGCCTGGCTTCCTCATTGTGCAGTGGCCTTGGCGCAGCTGGGTGTCTTGCATGGGGGCTCAGGACTCTGAGCGAGTATATTTCATCGAGCCAGGTAGAAGTTGCATAACCTTTTATGATCCAGACTCAAAAGTTGCACATCATCCCTTCTGCTGGGCTCTGTTAGTCACAACATTCCTGAAGCCACCAGCATTCCAGGTGAAGGGACATAGAACCCCCACAATCTCAATGAGAGCAATGCTAAAGAATCGGGGGAAGGGGGCTCCCTTTCAAAACCATTATGGAAGAGATTAATAATGTAAAACACACATCAAATAGTGGTGAATGTTTCCTTAGCCCTTACAGTGTGCCAGGCAGTACTTCAGTCCTTCAGCGTCCCTCTGCAGGTGGTAGTATTAGCATCCACACTTTATTTTTTTACTATCACCCACATTTTAAAGAGAAGATACACTAAAGAACAGAGAGGTTAATTAACTTGCACAGGGTCAAAAAGAGTAGGTTACACAACCAATATTTGAACTTAAGGAGCGGGGCTCCCAAATCCACTCCAGCCATGAAACACTCTGCTTCATTTCGATCCCAAAAATGAGAATGCTCTTTCTGTTGCTAGAGCAGAGCCGAATTAAGAACCTGAGGCTTTGGACTGCCCAGTGTCTAGCTAGTCTTCCTGCCAATAATTGCTTAGAAACATTATTGTACATCTATTCTGGGTCCAAATTGTTCTTTGCATTTTGGGGAATCCAAGGGAAGAGGTATGACACCCTATTTCATTCATAAGAAACCTAAACTGTGGCTGAGGGGGATTGAATTCTTATTTAATTCTTACAGCCCAATGAGATGGAACCATTGTCCCATTTTATAGGTAAGGAAACCAAGACCTGTGGTTAAGTTACCACTTGCCCAGTAGCTGATAGAGTTGAGCTAGATTCAAAGACAGAGCAGTTCGATATGCTGTCCCATGCTCTTTGCCATAGACTGTAATGGAGAAAGTTCTGGAATGAATAATACCAGCTCTTTCAGAGGAAGAAAAAATCTTCAGTCCCTAACATGTCAGATATAGCCTGTCCTTAGAAGCGATACTGGCTTAGTTTCCTCACTGCCGAGATAGGAGACTGAGACCCATAGAGGGCGGTTAGGTGTCCCTGGCCACCCAGCTGTTTAGATGCAGAGTTAGAGCTGCAACTCCATGTTTTCCCACCACGCTGGCTGCCACATTGTGCTGGGAATGGCAGGGAGGGGAGTGATGGTGAGTTGGGTGTTGGGCAGGGGTGTGGGGGTGGGGGGGGTTTAAATTAAGGGGAAGTTGTTTGCCAAAGCCGTGTGGGGGGAAGGAGCATTTTACAAGACCAGGGCCTCTGGCCTGGAAACATCTGTTTCCCTTCAAATCAGCGAGGAGACTTTTGCCTCCCCAGAAAGCCTAAATCATGTGGCGGCTGGGGAAGAGCAGGCGTTTGCCTGGAGACTTCAAACGCATTCTCCCGTACTCTCGGGGACCTGGTCCTGATGTGGGCCTCTGGGGCTCTGTCCCTCTTCTTACCCGCTGTCAGATCCGTGAGAAGCTCTCACCGCCAATTAACTTCTCGGTTTCATTCTCTCACCCCTGCTGCGAGGGGGTCTGGGGGTCTTGGATGGGACCAACAACAGCTTCCTCTCCACCCACTCTCCTCTGATTTCCACTAGGACAACTTCTCCTGGATGTCTGGGGGTCCAGGGGGAGGGGTGAGAGCCTTGTGCAGTGTCATAAGAACAATACTATTGATAATACCCGCGACTATCTCTCATTGGGTATGAGCTCATGCCAAGCATCATAGCGAGCACTTTCCCACATCTCTCCTTATTCCGATAACTACCTTATCCGGTGGGGTTTAATCTCATGCTTCCTATGTTCCAGGTGAGTAAAAAGGCCTCACACAGTTAATAAATGGGAAGCCAGAATTTAAAACCAAATCGTCTGATTCTAGGTTCATGCTTTTAGCCTTTCTGTCATTCCATCTCTGATAATGACCTTTCAACCAAATCCCCTTTTGTTCATTGCACAGATGGGGAAGTGGATTCCCAGACAAGGGGACTACTACTTTATACTTGACTGAGTCATTCGTTCAGTCTGTCACTCATTCTGGAAAGTATTTGCTGGGCATTGAATGATTTAGGTGCCTGAGCACCAGATGTAGGTGGGTGGATAGAGACAGGCAGAGCCAGATTCTGGTTCTGAAGATACACACATATCACAGGGGCGAGAGAGAAGCATATGAGCACTGACCCAGTCATGCAGCATATGCAGTCACAGGGCACCGTGGGTGGAGAAAGGTTTACTGGAGAAGAGGAGGTTTGACTGATCCTCCACAGATGAGGTGGGTAGGGAGGGTCAAGTGGAGAAGGGGAAAGATGAGCCAGGCGGAGGGTATAGCATGTGCAAAGGCCAAGAGGTAGAATCCATGCTCTGGGACCATTAGCAGTTGGCTATTGTTCTACTATGAAACAGAATAGGAAGCAAAGATTGGTAAACCAGGCTGAAGGTGTGGCCAGTGCTAATTTGAGGTTCAATGATATAGTCCTGTCAGGCTAGTGATGGTCAAGGAGCTGCATTGGGAGCCTGTAGTAAGGGCTGAGTCCTGAGGATGATGAAGAAACATTGAAAAATACTTTGCATTTGTGCAGTCAATCCCAAGGCACTTCCCTCCACGTTGAAACTGCAATTCACTAAAGCGTATTGCTTTAGACATCCAATGTCTCATGAACTCAGTTGTTTTTTCTCTTAACTGAAATATAGTTAACACACTATATTACATTAGTTTTAGGTGTCCGACATAGTGATTAGACAACTTTCTTCTCTATGCCGTGCTCACACAGGTGTAGCTACCGTCTGTCACCATGCAAGTCTATCATGGTACCATCGACTATAGTCCCTGTACCTTTTACCCTCCTGACCTATTTGTAACTGGAAGGCTGTACCGGCTGCTTCCCATCACCCATTTTGCTTATCCCCTTCTACCCCACCCCTCTGGCAACCACTGGTTTGTTCTGTGTACTTACAGGTGTTCCTGTTTGTTTGTTTGTTTGTTTGTTTCAGACACCTTGGCCAGGGTTCTTTCTCCTAAAATAAAGTCAGAGGAAGAAACAGCAAGGGTTTGAGCCTGGACCTTCAGGTTCCTAAAGATCCCATCCCACCACGTCCCTGGAGCCACCTCCTTTATAATAAAAATATCTCATAGGTGCATGGGGACCAAAATCAGCCAGTTGTACCAGAAGCAGGGCAGTGTAGAGAAGGAGCACTGGGGGAGGAGCTAGAAGAACCAGTGTCTACTCTGAACTTATGAAGAATCTTTCCTCTCTGGGCCTCTATTTCCTGACCTGTAAATAAGGTTGTGGAGTTTGGTGTAGGCTCAGGGGTTCTAGTTCAAATTATCAGTGCATCTTTGCTTCAGTGGGCAAAGAGAAGATGGAAGAACCAAGCAGAAGGTAGCTGGCACCCATCCATGAAATGAACACCTAACAACAAATTGAATCCCCTGGGGAACACTGAGGTCTGCCTGTGCCCTCTCTCAGTCTCTCTCTGTGTCCCCACTTCTCACTCTGCTCTATGGGTATGTCCATGTGTCTGCTTCTCAGGCCCCCCTCACCCCCTACTTCTCCACATTAGGCGCCTCCACTTTCTTCCCCTCACAAAAAGCCCCTCCAAGCCCTGCCTGGTCCCCTAACAGCTTTCAGATGTGTCTCTGGAACGGTTCTACAATTACAGCTGAGACGGGCAGAAAGTGCTTGGCCTTGTGACTTTTGACCCAAGCCTGTGAGGTTGACATCTTCCTCTTTGTTCACCCTTCCACCCCCACCAGCAGGGTGGCCTGAGACCTCCTCCATCCCAAGGTCTCCCCGACACGTTTGGTTCCTCGAATAACACAAATAGAAGCTACCTTGGAGGGAGCAAAGATGGAGTCAGGCCTGTTCTGTTGTTGGATCATTGAGTCTTGGTCCCAGATTTGTGAGAGATGGATCATTTCACCTTATTTACAGAGACTGAGTCCCAGAGAATACTCAGCCAACAGTTGGGGAAAGCGAGGATTCTACCTAGATTTTATAACTTGAAAGTCTAAGGGTGCTTCTTTCCCAGCATGCTGTTATTCATGCTGCTTAGCTAAGCAGAGAGGTGACCCTACACCCTCTTGGTGGAGGAAATATATTACAGAAGTACCATGAAAACAGAAGTGGCCAATGGGAAGGTAGTGTTTAAAAAAATTTTCCAGCTCCTCATGTTTTGAGGCTAACTCACATATTCCATTCGCTACATCCTTCCATGTTTCCGTCAATCGAAATGCATCTCCTCTTTTCCAAGAAAGCATTTTTAAATGTGTACTCTTGTATAAATAAGTGCTGTTTACATGGTCTTTATAAAGTCTGCAGCTTCTAAGCCACTTCTCATGTATCAGTCTTTGTAATCTTTGAGACAGTCATGCATTGCATCTACAAGTATCCCCATTTTGTGGAGGTAGAAATGATTAAGAAATGAGATATGATACTTAGGTTCATTCGTTGACTCAAATGTTTACCAAGTACCTACTGTCTGTACCCAGTACTGGTAAATGCCGGGATATCTTTGCACTCAAGCTGTGAAGTACAGGTCCTCTGGGATCTGCAGGCTAGGGTTTGGATCTTGCCTCTGCCGTGTTCTAGATGGGTTGTGGGGGTAGGCATACCCAGTACTGTCCTTACCTTCCTACTCTGCTGCTTGCTTTTTCTCCCATCCTGGAGTTTCTTTGTGATCTTATTTCCAACCCCTCTGCAAGGCTTTTTGATCATAACTCTGCCTGTGTAGCACTTAGAGATGCCTGATGCAGAAGATGAAGTAAGCACAGAGAAGTGAAATGACTGAGGTCACAGAGTGAGGGAGTAGAATAGAATATGAACCCAAGCATTTCCACCTCTAAGACCAGGCTCCTTCCTCTGTCACCCCTGTTTCTCTTGACTGTAACAGTACTGGATGTAGTAAGCGCTGGAACTGAGTTCCACTCCCCGTGCTGATACAAGAGGAGGAGAGAGAGAATACTCACCTCACAGTGCTATTGCTCTTACACCAAAGGCAGAAGCCAAAATCCCCAGAAAGCAGATGGATAGATGAGCTTCCTTCTGAAGATGGGGCCAACACACCCCATGTTTAGGCCTCTTAAGACATATATTTTACATATAAACCCACCTTTCCTTACCCTTGCCGGCACTCCAAGCCAGCTAATGAAAGACAAAAGGTAGAATTAGATTTGACATTGTGGTTAAGGACATAATCTTTGGATTTAGGCAGACCTAAGTTCTGTTCCCCCGTTGCTATTTACTTAATATATAATAATAGGTCAAGGACTGGACCGCTTTGGAATGAGTGTCCTTATTGGAGAAATGCATTTGTAGTACCCAGCTCATAGAATATACGAATAAAATAGCTGCTGATACGCACTTAATGCTCAAGAAGAGTTTGTCAAGTGGATGAGTGGAAGAACATATAAATCAATATGTTCAGCCAAGCCAAATAGCATTGGGGTTCACTTGTGAAGTCCAAGACTCAGACCGCTCTGTCCCCAAGTAACTGCGAGACTGTGGAAAGCTACAAAACCAGAGTCTAAGTTTCCTTATTGGTGCAGTACAGCTGATTAAAATCCCTGCCTTCCAGGCTTGCCTACTGGTAAAGTAAGAGAGTAAATGCAAAGTGCCTGGCAGCCAGTTGGTGCCCAATAAATGCTTTACTGTTGCCATTGTTTTTTGTTTTTTTTTTTTCCAAATCTTCTCTCTCGCAGCCTAAGCATCCCTGACTTCCTTTAACACCTGCTCCTGTACTATGCTTTTGTGTTCTACCTTACAAGTTCCAGGACCTTCTCTGAAGTCACAACCCAGTGCCCTGTTTTTTTTGCTGTGTGGCAGGTTCACTTTGTATGCCGTGGATACACGGGGGAGGCACTCGGAGCTCAGCACAGTGACCCTGAGGACGGCCTGTCCGCTGGTGGATGACAACAAGGCAGAAGGTAAGTGCCCTGTTTCTTCCCTTCCCAGGTCATTCCCCTATTTCCTTTAAGTTCTGTACCCCGAAGTCACCAACCACTACCCCTTTCCTGCCTCATTAACCTATGGGCACTGAGAGAAGAAAGTGAAGGGACTAAGGGGACAGGAGGAACCCGGAGCTAACCTAATCAAAGCCATGAAGGAAATTGAGATGGGCCAGCAGTATCTTAGCCAGTGGAAAGACTTGTTCCTCTTTCATAGCATCTGTCTATGCTCGGACATAGAGGAAAGGAATAGTAGAGGATCAGAGCCCCATGACTATATCCTGCCCCGTAGCCTAGACTTCTCAGAGACCAGTCACTTTTTTTTCCACTTCAGTCTATGCTACAGCTGGCATATCAGTGACAGGAGGAGACCACTCTACCACTAAGCCCATGGCAGATATCATTAGTTCATCATAGCATTCGTCCCCATCTAGCCCAGGGGTGGCCTCAGAATCCTCAGCACAGAGCTACAGTCAGTGACTATCAGAGTTAGCGTGCAAGATTAAACTTTCCTGATGTTCCTGGCCCATGAAGTTGTAAACATCAGGCAAAGTATCTGGAAAAAAAAAATAGAACCAATAAATCAGATCTACCATGTACTTAGTTCTTAGCCAACATGTAGCTATAGTTTCTACATCAGGACTGGCAAAAATGTGGTGATAGATCATGAGTCCTAATGGTTCACTTCAAGTTGAGCAAGTATTTTCTAAGAGCACTGGTATACAAGCAATGCAGAAGAGACACACTCTTTACCTTTCGGAAATTCACATTCTAGTCTCTCTAGAGAGACTCACATTTCTACGAATGGCTCAGTAATAAGCCCAAAAATACATACTTTGCATGCTATCAGACAAAAGGAGATAGTCCTCTTATTGTGGAACTGTCATGTCTCAAAGGTGAGGGAGTTTGAGATGGTTTCCTGGTCATTTCTCCTCCTCCTCCTCCCCCCTCCTCCTCCCCTTCCTCCTCCTCTTCCTCCTCATCATCGTATTAAACAAAACAAAACAAAAAAACACGTGCATGTTTTTTAAAAAAAGAAAAATAAAAACCGGAGCGGAAATACTGCACACCAAGTGCTCCTCTCATCCTAAACCCAAGTCCCCCAGATTCTTCTAGAGGCAATCACTGTTAGCAATGACTTGGGGGTATACATAAATCTTGATTAGAGTCTTCCCAGATGAAAGGATGGGCCTTCCATTCAAGGGAGCAACCCATGATGACTTTAAGTTGTATCGATTACTAGAAATAATTGAAGGACTAGAAATTGCCATGAATTACCATGGTTTTTCTTTGATAGATTTTTGAATGCAGACCTGTTAGACCTGATCACAGAGCTGTGTTGGAAGTATTACAGAGGAGAGACAGAAGTAGACTGTTGAGATGAGCCCAAGACTGTTGATTTAAGCCTCTGTACTTCTTTATGATTTTATGTTAAATCATAGGTACCAAATGTATATTAATAATGATGCCTGCAAATTATGAACACTAGCTTTGTGTCAGGCCCTGTGTTGAGTGCTTTACAGTCACTGTTTAATTTCGTCCTCCCAAGTGTGTCTCCAGAATAGACATCATTATTTTCAGCTGATGGTTAGGAAAACTGAACCCAGCTAGTCAATCGATGTTCAGGATGCAATTTAGGTCTCTCTGCCCTTGGATACCACCCACGACGTCCAGCATGAATGTGCCTTTCCTGTTGCGAGGCATGTTTCCATCCTCACATTTTTGCTGTCCAGTGATCTGTGCCTGCACTTCTCCCCCTCAGAGATAGCAGACAAGATCTACAATCTGTACAATGGGTACACAAGTGGAAAGGAACAGCAGACTGCCTACAACACTCTGATGGAAGTCTCAGCCTCAATGCTGTTCCGAGTCCAACACCACTACAACTCTCACTACGAGAAGTTCGGCGACTTTGTCTGGAGGAGTGAGGATGAGCTGGGGCCCAGGTATGAATGAGTGTGTGAGTGGAGTGGTGGATTCTTCTTGCTTATATCTGATTTTATTGGACACTTTTTTCCATAGACTGGGAATGGGCTTTGTCAAATTAGTAAGTGTGTCATCCACTTAATCATGTCAGGGTTAGAGATGGGAAATGGGCAGGGAGAATGACAGGATCTTGGAATTTTAGTTTCTTGGCCTCCGGAATGTCAGAGAAGAGAGAAACAGCGCTCTTTCCCTCCGTCACTCCCCTCATCCACCTTCCATCTCTCAGTTAGAGACGGGAACCTTGGCCTCTTGGAGATGTGTCCTAACCAGGATCATGGAAGTGTATAGTGGCAGGGTCATGGCCCCAAATCTAGGGCTATTCCCATTCTTCCATAAGAAATCTGAGGTTTTCTAAGGACTGAGTGGCTCAGTTAATTAAAGGTCTGACTCTTGATTTTGGTTCAGGTCATAACCTTAGGGTCATGATATCAATCCCTGCGTCAGGCTCTGTACTGGGCATGGAGTCTGCTTAAGATTCCCTTTCTCCCTCTCCCTCTGCCTCACCCCCTGACTCACTCCCTTTCTGTTCTCTCTCCCTCTCTCCAAAAGAAAAGAAAGAAAGAAAGAAATCTGAGGTTTTTTAGAGTTAAGTCCATTAGGGACCCTGACTAAATACATTCCTAAATTTGGTGTGTATTAAGACATGATTTTTGTCACCAGCAATGACTGTGCCAACCACTGTGCAGGGCTCCATGAATTCAGATGTAACTAAGACACAATCACTATCTTCTAAAGCTTCATAAAGTAGTATATGAGATGGTGACTCTGTTTCATGCCTTACACTGAACAACATTCATTCATTCATTCATTCTTTCTTTCTATCTCTCAACACTTACTTAGTAATCCCTCTTACCAGTTGGTCGTTGACCATGCAGTAACAAAAGGAAGAAGTTCACTGTTAGAGGTAATTAAACAAGCAATTGCAAAGAATAGGCATAACAACAACAACAACAGAATAGGGCCCTTTGGGGAGGCAGGGCATAGACACCTGGTCTAGGTAACCCAGTGAAGCCTTCCCAAGGGCTGAGACTGAGGCGGACAGAGTGAATAGGGGTCAGACAAGAGGAAGGACAGGAGAACCGGAGGGTTTGGGGCAGAGTGACCAGGGGACTGCACAGAGGAGATAATGTTAAACTAGGGCAGGGTTTTCCTCAAATTTTCATCATTTGCTTGCACTTTTACGATTTTTGACATATCACCATACCCTAAGCACTTTTTGTTCTGGTGTTTCTCAGATTCACTTCTCACTGAAAATCTATTTGAAAACACTGCATCATTTTAAAAGGGAAAATAAGCACCATCTACCTTTAATAGAAAATTAAATGTAAACATTTGATATGATGGAAGGGGAAGAACAAACAAAACCAGAAAACAATGCTCTTCAATCCTAGTAGAGGCCTGAGGCTCTGAGAGGGCTCCCTGCTACGTGGGGAGCCTGCTTCTCCCTCTCCCTCTGCCTGCTGCTCCCCCTGCTTGTGCTTTCCCCCTCCCTCTCTTTCTCTGTTAAATAAATAAATAAAATCTTTAAAAATAAATAAAAAGGAGATTAGCAAGTGTTAGAGAAGTACTGAAGATGCAGTCTCAAAGGGATACTATTTTTTAAAGTATTCTGGAGGAAGGGAAGAGTGTGAAAAAGAGAATCTGACTGCCTTTCCCAGTGTGATTCATTGTTATTTAATGCCGGGTATGTGATCATCTGGAGTACCACCTAAAATCCTTCCTCCTGCCCCTGGGGAACTCCTTCAACACTTTGGTAAACATTGTATAGAGGAACTGAAAGAATTTCCCTGTAGTTGGAGCAAAGTGTGTGACAGCAGGAGTGGTAAGAGATAAGAAGGGAGAGGTCAACAGGGGCCAATCTTGAATGCCCTGTAAGTAGAGTTAAAGAGTTTGGATTATCTCCCTAGAGTAATGGAAAGCTTTTCAAGTGTTTTTCAGAATGGGGGGGTGATGTTGGCAGATCTTCACGGGGAGAAAGATCCCTCTGACCTCAGTTGGAAGCTTAAGACTCTGGGTTGGTTGAGAGGAGTCAAGACAGGAGGGAGGTGGAGAGGTCCTTGAGGCTGCTCTTTTAATAATCCAGGGGAGATAGGTGGCGTTCTGGAGCAGGGTGGGACGGATAGCCTTGGAGAGAATCACCAGACTTCCTGAAATACTTAGTTGGAGGCACTCTGTGCTTTGGAAGGCTTTAAAGTTACACTGTAAACTGGGCAAGGTAGGGTACTCTTATTTTGTGGATGATAAGGAATTAGAGGCCCCAGGAGGTTAAATGAGCTGCCCATAGCTGCACCGTGTGATATGGAGGCTGGTTCTGCCCTGATCTCTCACCCTGAGCCCTTAGAACACTTGCAGTATCCCTCCGAGGATTTGAGGCCACCAGGGGAACAGAGGAGAGCTTGGTCAGAGATAAAAGGAATCTCTTCCTGGAACAAACCTTATCTTCCCATTGGGTCTTGGACTATAACTTTTTCTCTTTCACATGAAAGGAAGCTTCTTTAGATAAAAGCTAAAAGAGGGCAGACAGGCAGAAGCACAGAGCCCCAGATGAAAGCCACTGTGTGAGTCACTGGGGCTGCCATCTTGCCCATGGACCGGGAAAGGCATCCCCCTTTATTGGGCTTTCCCACAGGGCTCAGAGAGTTTGGGTGGAAGCTAAACCAGAGCTCCACTCCTGACTTTGTCTTTATAGCCTTCTGGGTTCCTTTATGACCTTCCAGGATATAAATCTTCTGGAAAGGCTGCCTGGCCTCCCGCAGAGGCAGGAAAACCCACTTGGTAATGGACTGTGATAACCCACTGATCTCCAGCCAACCCGTCACCAGTCACTGTCCACCAGCTCCAACTGGTGTTACCCAGTTTCCTCCCTCCTCAGTCTTGCTAGCCTCTGGAGGGGATATGATATTCCTCTGACATCCCACACTGGCATGTCAGCAGGAATCAAGATGGCTGCATCCTAATCTATCCTGACACTGCTAATGAACTCACCTGTGTAACCCTGGGCTCTGGCTCTCTCTGGCCCTCAGTCTCCTCATCTATAAAATGAGCAGGATGGAGTAGGGCAGTGGTACTTTTGCTTTTTAGCAGTGGATTTCTTTTTTTCCTAAATAGACCTTAAGTAGAACCATAGGTCTTAACTAGAATGCTACTTTCTCAGAGAATCCTCTAAAAGTTCTACCTGTTCTCTCAATCACACCGTCATGTTTTAATTTAATGCATTGTACCTACTAGTTTCAATATTTCATGTGTCTTAGGTATTTACTGTTGTGTTACCTCTCTTCGGCACTATAATATCAGCTTATGTGTATTTAGTGATTCTTTAGGTCCTAGTCGCTCTTGTAAGTGGGTGCTGAATACTTGTTAAATACTTGTTAAATAATTGGATAATGGGATGAGTGGATGTGTGGCTCAGATGTGCACAGCTGTTCTGGTAGAAGCTAGAGAGGGTGGCCTGGGACCTCACCTGCTGGGTCTCCATTTCAAATCCCCTTTCCCCCATTCCCAAGGGACTCTTGGGTCTCTCTGACCTCTTAAAGCTCTGTGGGTGACAGAGACAACTGAATTCCATGAACTCTAATTCTTTCCAACTCAAAGATAGCAATCAAAAAATACATTGTCCTTGCAAATATTAAGAGACCCCAGGAGACCACGTTTCATTAATTTACTTATTCATTGGTTCATTTAATGTTCTTACTGTGTGCCAGGCTCTGTGCTATGGGCTGGAAATGTATGCATGAAGAAGACAGATCCTGCCTTTACAAGGAGCAGCACTTAGTGAGAGAAAGTCTATGGGCAGTTACACTGAAACATGTTATAAGAAGCATACTATAAAAATGGGGGGTGGGAAGTTTGTTTTCCAGCAGTGCTTCTCCAGTTTGAATGTGTATGAGAACCCCCTGAGAGTCTTGCTAAAATTCAAGTTGACTTAGTGGGTTAGGATGGGCTGCATTTCTCATAAGCTCTCCGGTGATGCCCATGTTGCTGGTCCCAAAAGCACAGTTTGAGGGACAAGGTTCTAGATGGGATTAGCAGGCACAGCTAATCCAGACCTGGACCTCAAAGGAGGATCCGTGGAGAAGAGAGCGAAGTCTTTGCCTAGCATCAGAGGATGAATGGGAGTCCTCCAGGCAGAAGGAGGAGGATGTTCTCATCCAGAGGAACAACCAGTGCAAGGATGAGTGTTGGGGTGGGTAGCTAAGAGGATACACTTGAGTCAGGAAGTTCAAATCTCATTGGGACAGAGAGTTCAAGTTGAGAGGGGAAAACAAAACAAAACATAAAACCAAGGTTGGGACTTCAACAGAGGGCAGAGCATGATGGCTCTTGTGAGCTCTGTCCAGGAGTTTGTTCTTTCTCCCAAAACCCAGAGGAGCCATTGGAGTAAATGTGCCATGACTCTGAAGGGTTTCCAGGTGGGCATGGTGTTAGATGGTAAAGGAGAGAGAGTGAGACACTGTCCTTGGGTTCCTGTCCTAGGTTTGCCATCCACTTGCCATGACCTTGGACAAATTCCATTTCCATTCTGGACCCCATCTGTAGCATAAAAGGACTGGACTTCAAAGTCCCTTCCGGCTGGGGAGCCAGGGAACCAAGCCCTGAAGTTCATAAAGACCAGAGAACAGCCACACCCTGACTGTCCTTTCTCCTCCATAGTGTCCTGATTCCCAGGGATCTAGGGTGGTCAGGGTGTTAAGAGCTCTTCCCAGGAGGACTCATGCCGCAGGATGAACTCTATTAGGATTCTCTTGGCCTCTAATCACCAAACCCCAAAATGTTCTGTACTTCTCCCTGTATCTGTAGTCACATACCCCCATAAAATTTAGTGACAAAAGGGCATCTCTTATGTCTGCCTAATGAGTCTGTCAGGCCAGTGTCCTCCAGAGCCTAGTTTCCGTGACAGCCACAGGTGCCGCAAACAGCTGCTCAGAGAAGACCTACTGCTACCCAGCTGTCCCAGCCATATGGTTCCTATTAGGAGACCCGAGAAGCTGAGCTCATAGGTGGCTAAGGACCAGAATTCACTTCAGTCAGTACACCCTTGACTACTCTTGGGCTTCTCCATCCTCTCAGCTACATTTGGCTGAAATGATAGAGTAGGAAGAAGAGAGCGAGCACTGAAGAGATTTTGTTTTGGTGAATTCATCTCTCTGGACTGGTAATAGTATATGTACTATCTCAGCCTCTCTTGCTTCCATGGCAGACATTACTAATAGATCACAGAAATCATCCCAGGCTTGGTTGAGCCTGGGATTTTTCTCACCACAGCCAGACAAGAAGCCTTTCCTACCCTTCTCAGGTGTGAACTGTATCCATATCCTGTGCTGTATCCAGAGGGAAAGTAAGCAAATTTGATGTCCCTGTATGTTCTTGCAGTTCAAGATTATATTAGCTCTTTCCTTAACTATCATTCCAAAAGCCTTAATCCTTTTGGAGTTTCCAGGATATTAAGAGAAAAAGCAAACTTAGGCTTCTAGGGCCATATTCCTATGGACCTCAGGTGCATTTTTAATTTTCTGCATATTTTGACATTCCTGAAATCAGGATGGACAGTGCAAATGGATGTGTGCATTAGTGCTACATGCTTATTTCTTAAAAGGCTATTATTACTCGGTGGCATTTCTTATAACTTAAGATGTCTTAGGATGAATAAATACAAAAACAAAACATAGTATGACTTTGAACAAGTGTTCCATGGATCAGTGTTCCCACTGATAGTATAACAAGGTTGGCTCTTATCTCGAAGTCTGTATCAGTTCTGCACTGAAATCACTGGGTTAGCTGAGACTCTGTCATACTTACCATCAGTTAAGGAATGAATTCTTGAGAAGGTCTTATGTTTTCTTGTGAGCGAATAAGGAGAAGAAAAAATGTAAATATTTTCACTGTTTATCTTACAAATTACATGTCAAACCTGGCGTTGAAGATAAATATCCAGGTGGTAGTATTTGACTTGCTGAGTTTCTGTTCTTTGGGAATGGTCCACGGCTTGATTTGATGTGGATTTATTCTGAAAATAACCCCAGTAAACTACTGGGAAGCCATAAAACCATGGTTTCATCGCACAAATTCATCACGCCAACTATAAAATATATGTGTAAAAATTCACGTTTTTAAAAATGGAATTACTTGATTGTATTTTGTTCTATAAGTAATTCTTACTCTATAACATCTACATGATGTGGAGGTATATAAAATGGAAAGTGAAAATTTTGCACCTCTGAATCCGTAATCCCAACCCAGAGATAAAATCATTATTAGGGTGCTTTCCAGATATAGATACAGGTATGACATGGATATACACATGAATGGGGACTCCATATAAGCTTAAGGAAACACATGCATCTATAGACACAGCCCTGTTTCCACCAACTCTGCTATTTTCAGTAAATATATACACTATATTCTGTTTACACTTAATAAGTCTTTTCTCGTGGATGCATATGTAGATATGTTATCTGGGAGGGTCCTTTATCCATACAATTATATGAATGTATCATTTGTTAATTGAGTCTTTTATCCAATTAGGTTTCTTCCAAATGCTGTGCTCTTATAAATAAATTAATACAAATGTTTTGCCCGCTTGCCAGATTATTTCCCTAGGTCCACATCGATGCTCTTATCCCATTTCCTTCCTTTTATCAATTCCTGCTAGAGAATTACTGGATTTGGAAAGCTAGGGACTGAGAATTTCCTCAGTTCAAGTTAATTTACCCTTATTAGTTCCTTGTTCTTGCACAATCAGGAGCTGGACAACAGGGAGACTCTACTATCTTCGAAGAAGGTGGGAGGTATTATGGGCACCTATTATGGGCTCAGTCATTTATAGGTCATTTCATCTCCCGAACCACCTATTTTGAAGATAAAACAACAGAGGATCAGTGGAATTGAGTAAATTGTTTAAGGTTAAACAGCTAGTAACTATCAGAGGCCAAATTCAAAATAACCTCAAAAAAGCCAAAATCCAAACCAATATCCTGTCCATTGTAACACATTGCATCCCAAGATTTATATAAAACGAAGGCAGAATATAATATGTATCACAACAGAGAAATAAAAGGCTTCAGCAGCAAAGGGGAAAAGATGACTTATGATACCTGGGGATATCTGGAAGACTTCCTGAAGGTGACATTTCAGCATGACTTTGAAGCATGAGTAGAACCTCTCACATCAGGAACTCCATGCCTTGGCAGTTGTGTCACACCAGGTTCTGTTGTGAAGTGCTCATCAGATGCCCGTCAGGTGGTATTTCTCTGAATGAAGCCTCTAATTCCTTTTAGATTAAAAACAAAAACAACAAAAATCTTCTCCATTTTCTACATCCATTAGGCTCTGCCTTGGTCTAAATGTTGTATCTTCTAAAAGTCATAGGTCCAAAATCTAATGTCCAAAATAATAACATTAAAGGATGGGGCCTTTGGGAGGTGACTAGGTTATGAGGGTGGATCCCTTAAGAATGGGATCAGTAGTCTTATAGAAGAGGGGCCAGAGAGATCCTTTGCTGCTTCCACCATGTGAAGGCACAGCAAGAGAGTACCATCTCTGAACCAAGAAGCTCGCTCTCACAGCCACTGCACCACATCTTCCAGTGCCATGATCTTGGGCTTCCCAGCCTTCAAAACTGGGAGAATTAAATCCATATTGTTCATAAGCTATCCAGTCTGTGGTATTTTGTTATAGAAACCCAAACAGAATAAGAATCCTTTCTAAAACATACTTGATTTGACCATCTCCAGAGAAGGAAGCCCATTGGAGATATGGAAGGATCCATTCTATAGATAGAGGACTCTAGTTTTAATTGTTTTTAATTATATTGAGTCAAAATTTGCCTTCTGCTAATTTTAAAGTGACATCATTGATAACACTGGTGTGCCTTGTAACAGAGATCTAGATGCTATTCTCACACTGTTAACCTTGGTCAAAAACTATGACCAGCCTGAGGCTCACTTTTACTACCTAAAGACTAGGACTGAAGTATGGACTCTAGGATTGTGGCGAGGATTATATTTAGTTTCAGCCCCTACACCCCTCCCAGTCTTCATTTATTAGAACAACATAACCATTTGCCTGAATATTCCCCCTTCAGTGGACACATTCCATTCCTGCTTTCCACACTTCCTCCTAAGACTTGCTTTTGAGACAACCTTCAGCAACAGCATCTGGCTACAGTTTGCACATGTCCCTCTTACCAGAAGTGACTGGGGTTCTCCAGATGTGGCCTGACTGGGACAATATGAATGAAGTCATTCTTTCTCTTAATCTTCCCTGTCTACTTCTGGAGGTTGTGTCCCATTTTTGTGCAACCACGTCATGCCCTCGACTCTCATTAAGCTTGAGGTCAGTTAACACAGAGACACTTAAGCTCAACTGAAGGAGATAGGGAGGAGGGAGAGAGGCCAATAGGAATGTTTCCTTACTGCCTCCTTTCCCCCCCTCCATTCCAAGGCCCCCCTGGAAATTAGGTCTTTGTCCACTAACTGTGTCAACAGCTGATTGGGTAATGGTGCTGGGAATAGAATGGTCGGTCAAAGGTTCTACAGTTCCCGGAAAAGTGGCATCAGAACTCAGCCCCTGACTCCTCCACAAGCCATTCCTGTCTCAGTCTTGCCTGCTAATACAATCATAAATTAATGTGTGGCGGCTCCTTCACCTCTGGTTTCCTATCCCAGTGGTTCTGGGTCCTGTCTCCAATGAGGAAGATTTCATTTCTGGTATTTGAGAGAAGTGGTCACTCTGACCTATGATTCCCTCTACAGGGAAAACTGGACCATGCCTGGCCTTTGATTTATGCATCTCCGTTGCCTACAAATTTATTACCCAGCACTCTTGCCTTTGGTCTCTCACTCCTTCCTCCTCTTCCCGGGCCTTTAAGCATCTCCAACCCTTCTCTCTATGGCATCACCTTCTAACTTCTCCTGTCTTTGTTGGCTAAATGCAAGCCAAGGTCATAGACAGTGTGTGCGTTGGAAAAAGAACAGGGACAGTTAAGTGAACTGACACTGGTTTAGTGCCTGTTGTGTACAGACATCTGTGCTGGATGCCTAGGGCAGTCATTTCATTTCAGCCTAACAACAGCCCTACAAAACAAGCATCTCTAATCCCATTTTACAAATGGGCAAACAGGACTACAGAGAAGTGACTTCCCTAATGGGCTCTGAAGCCTGTGTCCTTTCTACCACAGTATGCTACTTTGAATCTTGGCTAACGTGTACTGAGCCAGTTAGCCAGGTTCTCTCTCTCTCCCCCAAAACACTGCTCTTACTTCCATTTTATGGAGGCCGTAACTAAGAGCAGCATCGAAGAACTTGCTGATGATCTACACAGCTGTTGAGTTACAGAGTTCGGATTTGCATCTGTGACTTCCAATTCATTCTCTCTACAGTCAGGAGCTCTGGTTCTTGCTCTGCCCTTGTTACTAACTTAAGGTGTTCTCTTAGACTATTTTCTCACTCCAAACTTCTGTTTCCTCATCCATTCAAAAGGAGACTTGGTTCAGTTGAGTCCCAAGAGTCTTCGTGAGGAAATGGCTGGGACTTTGGAGGCAAAGCATTTGGGAATGTTGGAGGAATTCCCCTTTCCCACCTCATTTTTATTCATAGCTTGTTTTTGTGATCACTCTCCATTGCCCCTAAAATATAATACTTCACCATGACTTTGAAGAGTCCCAGTGGCCTGATATCTGCCAAACTGAGTCGTCTCTTACCCATTCTTTGTGCTAACCATTTCAAAGAACTAGGTGCTCATGCTTCCTCTCATCTAACTTTCCATGGGCTCTTTCCCCTGCCTCCCCAATTACCTGAAAAACCTGTCTCAACAGTGAAGTCTTGGTGCAGATGTTACATCCCTTGGGAAGGTTTCTGAGCTCCCAAATTCATGATTAGGTGTTCACTTTATATATTCCCAGAGTACACAGCATGTCTCCAACCCAGCACTCTGGCCCCAAATTAGAGGCTGTTAGCGTTTCTGTCTTTTGCCTGCCACTGACTTACAAAGGTGCTCTAGGCTTACACCAGAACACAAATAAGGCTGATGATGGGGGGTGGGGCAGGTGTTGGTAGTGATACTTGCTAACCTCTGTCAAGGACTTAAGATGTGCCAAACATGTTTCTAAGAGTTTTGCATGTATTAACTTACATAATCCTCACTATAACTTTATGAGGTTGGCGAATGTTACTCCCTTTTTGTAAATGAGGAAGCAGAAGAAGGGCATAGCTTTCAAAAACACAGAGCATAAAAGCAAACCAGTGCCTTTAAGTACGACGATAGGAAACACTTAACACCTGGATGTGTGCCCGACCAGGTTTCTTGCTGTCATTCTGGCCCTTCCCCCAGTTTGATTCTCCTCAAGGCAGCCAGGAACATTTTTAAATAGTCCAGCTCTGAATCCCTTATGTTGCTACTTGAAACCCTTTGAGCAATCCCTGGTTTGCCCTCCAGGTCACTCTCATAGATAACATTTATTGAAGGCTTGTTACAGATTCATCAATGCTGGCTTTTTGTTTGTTTTTTAACAGGACTTTGTGGTAGATACAGCAATTACTCCCATTTCATGGATGAGGAAACTGGGTCACACCTGCTTAAACAATTCCCTCAATATCACCGAGTTAGTAAGTGGCTGAGCCAGGATTTGAACCTGAGCAGTCAGGCTGTAGAGCCCGGATGATGTACCCTTATTCTGTACAACCAACACCCCAGTTCCTAAGCTCCAACGGCCTAGCCCCTGCCACTTCTCCAGTCCCCCACTGTGTGCCCACTTACACACAGTAGTCCCGGTATTCCTGCCATAAATCCTCAGAACTTTTTTTTTTTAATATTTTATGTATTTATTTGACAGAGAGAAAGACAGCAAGAGAGGGAACACAGGTAGGGGGAGTGGGAGAGGGAGACGCAGGCTTCCTGCCAAGCAGGGAGCCCAATGCGGGGCTCGATCCCAGGACCCCAAGATCATGACCGGAGCCAAAGGCAGACACCTAACAACTTCGCCACCCGGGTGCCCCAATCCTCAGAACTTCTATATAATCCTGTATCTTTATGCCTTTACCTCTGCCTCCTGTTTTGCCTTTGTCATCTTTAACCCCTACTCATTTCTGAGACTCAACACAAGCTGCCCTTCTACTAGGAAGCCTTTGGATATTCCCATTCCTACCTAGGCACCTTCCTCTACTCTCCCACCTCCCCAGCCCCCACACCTCCTCTTATCATTGCCCTTGCTACCTGTGTTGTAATTTTCCATTTGTCTGTCTTTCACACTGAAGAGGGAGCCCTACCATAAAATAAGTGCTCAGTAAATGAGCAGTCGATGATTTTATCTCCTGTAACTTTACAGCAGCCCCATTTTTCAAGAGAAGAAACGGGTTTAGAGACATTAAGTAAATTTCCCAAGGACACAGAGCTGTTAAGGAACAGAGCAAGGGCTCAAACCAGAGGAGAGAGAAATGAACTCCTCAAGCCCCTGGTTGGGAGGTGCTGCCAGCAGGGAGAGAGGACTGTGGGCAGAGTGGCAACTCAAGTGCGATTATGAAGCTATGAATTCTTGGCACCTCAGGAAATATTCCACCCAAGTGGTGAACTATACAAAGAGGACTTTTTGAAAGGTACCTCATAAATCGTGCCCACAAAACATACACACAGAAGCCCGGCCCTTTTCCAGCAGTCATGCAGGTGCCTAACACAGTCTCCCATTTGTGGGGTCTGTTGTCGTAAAACGCCCTCCCTCCTGGGGTCTCAGAGGGGCATGGAGAGGACGGCAGGAGAGAGCTGCTCATTTAGCCCTTGGGTATCTTGAAGATGCTGGAATGTAGAGAAAACTGGATTCCACGTGGTGACGAGCACTTTGACGATATGTCTAACATGTGGTGTGACCCAGGAAAAGGATATCCCTTTCTCTCTCTCTGAGCCTCAGTTTTCACATCTTTAGGAAGAATAGGTCAGACTAGGTCACTGGTTCCCAGTTGGGGTGATTTTCCCCCCAAGAGGACAATTCCCAATGTCTGGAGACAATTCTACTGCTACGACTGGGGCAAAGAAATGCTATTTGTATGTAATAGGTAGAGGCCCAGGGATGTTGCTGAACTTCCTACAAGACACTCCCCACAACATAGAACTATCTGGCCCAGATGTCAGCAGTGCCGTCTTTGGGAACCCCAAGGGTCTCAGAGATCCTTGCTAGCTTTAATTTTCTGTGCAGCCATCAGATGACCTCAGGGGTCCTCTCTCTCTTACTGGTTAAAGAGATCTAGATAAGTTACTAATGATGATCACCACAGGACAGGGTGATTCTTGCTCAGACCAGTGTTCTGTATGACCTTGATCCCAAGGTACCATCATAACAATTCTTTATAATCACAGGTATCATTTATTGGGAGCTTACTCTGTGCCAGGCTTTGGGCATTTCTCATGCTAGACATTAACCACCACTTACGAGGCTAAGACCATCATCACTATTTTATAGATGAGAAAAATGCTCATAGAGAGGGACTTTGGGGGTGTTGAGAACTAGATCCAAATGCTCAGCCCCAGTGGTCAACTTGCTGTTTGACCTTGGTCACACGACGTCATTTCTCTGAGCCGCGGGTTCCCCATCCATTTGTGTGAGTGGAAAGAACAGTATGTCCAGGGCTGTTATGGAAAGCACATAAAATCTTTAAATGTAGGTAAAGCATTTATTCTCTGTCTAGTGTGGCAGGTGTCGATAAATTTTAGCTGGGATTGCTGTTGCTGTGTATCATTATTATAATGATTTCTTCTTGGTCAGAGTCCCAAGGCTGGTGACCTTGTAAGTCCTGGGACTCTTTGTATTTTAGAAACGATAATGCTGGGTCAAAGGTTATACGTCGCTTTCAGTTTTTACACATTGCACAGTGGAAGAGGACAAATTTGGAGGTGATTTTTGAGTAGGTGTTTGAAATACCGCATTCAGGCCAGGGACAGATATTAGGAGATTGTTGGAGCAGGAAATTCCCATTTCTCTGTTGACTTTTATTCACCACTTAAAGGCTTCACCCTTGATCTGGGCTTCATTCTTCCTCACGGTCTCATCTTCCTTTTCAGGAAGGCCCACCTGATCTTGCGGCGACTGGAGAGGGTGAGCAGCCACTGCTCCAGCCTCCTGAGAAGTGCTTACATCCAGAGCCGTGTGGACACCGTGCCCTACCTTTTCTGCCGCAGCGAGGAGGTCCGGCCTGCGGGTATGGTGTGGTACAGCATCCTCAAGGACACCAAAATCACATGCGAGGAGAAGATGGTGTCCATGGCCCGAAACACGTATGGGGAGTCCAAGGGCCGGTGAGGGAGGGTGCCACCCTCCGTGAGCACAGAGACTCTCCATGGGAGGGGGAGCAGTACTCTCGTGGATCCTGGGGCCTGGGGGGGCTAGGGGACAGCTGAGGATGGGCCTGGCAGATGAGCTTGCCAGCAAGGCCAAAGCAAACTCTTTCTCTTGTGGATAGCCGACAGAGAGCTTTGTAACCACTGGAATTATCCGTTTTTCTCTTTTATTTTTTCTAAGATATTATTTGACTCTATCAAAGTCTCTCCTTTTTAAACTTTTTCTTATGGAGGGCAGTCAGTCCTGAGGCAGGAGATTTCAGGTGGAGACCAAGCGGCCTTTGCTCTTCTTCCTTCCTCCTGCCACACTCCGCATCCTTCCTGCAATGGACCCTGGAGGAAACCTCTGGAGAGATAATCTGACCTCTTCAGCATCAGGAAGGAGGCCCTGAGAATCGGCGCAGTGAGGAAGCTTGGGTCTTTATGACTTTTTTTTTTTTTTTTCCCCAGACGTTATTGAGTTTGCAGGATCCCTGCCTCTTCCTGCTACCTGTGGGTCTGCCCAGAGTCCCTGCAGGACTTTCCATGCATTAAAAATTCTTATTGTCTCTCTTTCTGTTTGGGGAGTGTTTCTTGCCACTGGCAGACCTCGGTTTATTCACGCAACAGGTATTTATTGATGACTTACTATAGACCAGACATCGGACATGCAGCTGAGGAGTGAGAAGCTCCCTGCTCTCAGGGAGCTTACAGTCCCATGGAAATTGTAGAGAAGCAGTTCAGTGACTTCAGGCTGTAGCAGGGGAAGAGCGGGGTTTATTTACACTCATCGCTGGGTCATGAGACAAACCAGAGGAGCTCTGAAATGCCTCCTTGAGAAAGGGATGCCTGAAGCCCAGAAGATGGGGAGGAATCAACCAGACAGCGTGTGGAAAGATAAGATGGGACACCATGGACAAAAGTCCAGAAATAAGAGAAAAAAGAACCCATTCAAGGGCTGAAAGCACTTTTTACAGAAGATATGTATTTATTTATTTATTTATTTATTTATTTTCGTGAGATGGAGAGAGTGTGAGCAGGGGGAGTGGCAGAAGGAGAAGGAATCTCAAACGGACTCCTCACTGAGCGTGGAACCCTACATGGGGCTTGATCTAGCAACTCTGAGATCATGACCTGATTGAAAATTAAGAGTCCGAGGCTTAACCTACTGAGACACCTAGGGACTCCATGGACTGACAGCACTTTCCTTTTTTTTTTTTTTTTTCCTTTTAAGATTTGTTTACTTACTCTATAGGGAGAGAAAGCATGGATGAGCCAGGAGTGGGGCGAAGGGAGAGAGAGAATCCTCAAGCTGACTGTACGCTGAGCTCAGAGCCTGACACGGGCTCAATCCCAAGACCCTGAGATCATGACCTGAGCTGAAATCAAGAGTCGGCCACCCAACGAAGTGTTACCCAGGTGTCCCTAAAAGCACTTTCAATGACAATAGAGACCCAAGTTGCTGGAGGGAAAGCTGGAGCTAGGCAAGATGTTGGAAGTTTCGGACAGGAACTTTGACAGTATTAGAAGTAACTGAGCGCCACCACAGATGTTAACAGAGTGAAATGCCAAGCTTGCTCTTAAAGAGAAGTTGTTTTGGCCACAGGGGTGGAAGTGGGGCTGGAGAAGGCCCCCAGAACTGTGACTATTGTTATTTTCCAGGCAAGAAGTGATGGCAGCTTGATCTTGAGGTCATGGAGAGACATTCCGCCACTGGAGTCTCCTTTTAAAGGCGAATGAACTGCTTCCAGTGTGTTACCTGGGAGGGTGATGAGTACAAAGAGGCATTATAGATTCTTAACATTCTGGTAATAAATCCCAGGAGCTAGCTTGGTTGAGAAGGTAAGGATGTAGGTCTAGGTATTCCATAATGCAAGGATGACACCTTTTAGAAGAGAGTAAGGCTCTGTGGGAATTCAGAAGAGAAGAGAAACTGAATACCAGTAAAATATAAGCAGTTAAAAATATGCCTGTTTCTCAGTTTTGATGAATGCCTGTGAGGTCAACAGGCACTTCCTTTCAGGAAATGTACATGCTGAGCCCTGACCACCACCCTCTCACCCCCTGACTCTATTACACATGGAGAAACAAAGCATAGGAACCCTCTTCCAGACAAGTCAGGTGTCTAGAGATCTGCTCAACTTCCAGCAATCTAAACTCAAAGATACTCTTTCAAGAAGTTTTATTAGTATTGGATTGACGTTTCTGCAAGTATGTAGGTAGACTTTAGATGAATACATTTCTCCTACAGTCTTGCTGACTTTTCTACTCCTAGGCATAATATAGTCAGAGAGGAACCAACTTCTTGAAAGAAAAGTAACAGTTTTTTTTTTCATTGAACACTTGCCTATCTTTGTTACTTGCCTGCCTTAGTTTCAGTATGATAGAATACTGGTGTAAACAACACAGATTTGTTTCTCACAGTTCTGGCACTGGGAAGTCCCAAGATCAGGGTGCCGACAGATTGTCTGGTGAGAATCTCTTGATTCATAAACAGCTGTCTTCTTGCTGTGTCTTCACATGGTAGAAGGGAGAAGGGAGGGCTCCTGGGGTCTCTCCAGTAAAGACACTAATCCCATTCAAGAGGCTCCCTCCTCATGACCTAGTCACCTCCCAGAGGTGCCACCTTCTAATACGATCACACTAGGGATTAGGTTTCAACATAGGAATTTCAGGGGAACATCAATATTCGATGTATATCATTGTCACATGCCAAACCCTATTCTAAATTCCTCTCATGTATACCCTTTCCTGAACCCTAGGTCCCTGGCCTTCTCAGAGTTACCCCATTGTTGTAGCTTTCCATTGTCTTGGCCCATCCTGAGGAAAAAAATAGTTCAACAGTTGCAGCAAATTAAACTCCCCAATGTGCTGGGTCTGTAGTCTGAGCCTGATTAAGTTGACTCTGTCTCTGTCGCCATCCACCAGCTATTACCTTGGGTAAGTAACCTGCCATCAGGACCTCCGTTTTCTCATCAACAAAATGGGATTAGTAATAGTCCCACCTTCTGGGGATATTATGAGTCTTGAACAAAGGAACTGTAATGTGTTCAGCAAAATATACAGTAGGGTCTTTTTTTTTTTTTTATTAGACAATAGGCATCATGCTTTGGATCTTAAGAGAGATGACATGGGAGTTCTGTCTGGGAGAGGTTTAGAGAATTCTGATTAAGAGAAGGAATTAATGATTAATAGTCCTATGTGGTACATGAACTGTAAATAGTATCCAAAGTTCAAATCAGAAGCGGGCTGTGATGGCAGAACTTAACATGATGCAGGATCCCCAAGGAGAGGTGTGGGGCTTCCTCCAGGGCTCTCACAGACATCTGTGGCCTCTGGATGCCACCCAGTTGGCTAAAGGTGGCGGACACATGAGAATATGTGCCATCAGCCTATCCCCAACTCACTCAGCTGCTCATGCCCGCTTTGGTTTTGACCCCCTTTTCCTGGCACTGCGGAGCCTTGTTCTTCCTAGCCACCATAAGTCTCTCCAGAGTGGGATTCTAGAAGCTTGGAGAGACAGGTGCTTGTGTTTGTGCCCTGCCATGTCAGGGCAATTGATCAGACCAATATTTGTTAAGATGTTTCATGGGAAAAAGAAACAGGAAAATTCTTGAAGTGCAAATGAGGCTGTTGGATTAAGTGCCCTGGCGTCCACGTGGCTGGACTGACCCATGTGTCATCGTGGAAAATGCCCAGGGAGCCCCCACCCCACTGTGCTGACAAAAATGGGACTTTCTGTGTGGTCTCCACCTCTGAAGACAGAAGGCCTGTGTTAGAGGTGCACAGAAAGTCACCCCTGCATGACTCTCTCCTCTGGTATGGGTGAGGAGGTACTTCCCCAGGCAGTCTTCTGATAAAGAGGGATCTGCATAGACAAATGCAGACAACTACTATCTGGGATCCTCATCACATCATGGACTACAGACTCACCTCATGTAACCATGTGCAGAAGAGCCAGGTGCTAGTATCGCCATTTTCCAGTTGGGTTTAAAACATTTGTATAACCTGCTCCAACTCCCATAGTTAGTGATGATACTGAGTTACTGCCGTCTATACTTGGACAGATGGAGTAATTCAAACCAGTGATAACTGTGCTTCCTAGAACAAATGGATACAGTGCCCTTCTTCCACATCCTAAGTCGAAAGCTATGTCCTTCTACCTTCCAGCCACTGCCTGAGGACTGATTTCCAGATTTGAAGTGCTTAGATGAACAGGACCCGGAGCCTGCCTTTAAGAAACTCTTGGAACTTAGCTAATTTAATATAATATGATAAAACCAGACACTTTGGAGTCAAGCCAATCTGGGTTTAAATATTGGCTGTACAGTTTATAGCAAGGAGGGGTTGGACGTTGAGAGAAATTTCTAAGGCAAACTCAGCAGGTTTTGTTAATTAAGAAGCTCAAGTTAACTGACATTACCTTAACCTCTCTAAGCCCCATTTTCTTCATCTATAAAGGAGATAAATACATTGCCTCAAAGGACTGTTGGAAAGATTATATTGGCTAATGTAGCCAGTAGGTGCTTGAAAACAAAAGCTCTCAATAAATAGTTATTACAGCAGCTTATGTACACAGGAAAGGATAGACCAGATTAACTCTGCCATTGAAAGGCAGGCATCAGGAAAGCCTTCACAGTCAAAGGATGTGGAAGAAACAGCAATCTATAAAAGAGTGTACCATATTTGAGAGACTGTGAGTAACTGCTCTGGACTGAAAGATGGGTGTTTGGAGAGGTTGGCAGAGCAGAATATATTGGCCATTGGAAGGCACGGGATTGAAAGCAGGGTTTTACACAGGCAGATAAGCATTTTGAAAAGATATCTCTGGCTGCAGAATAGGAAAGTAGAGAGAAAGGAAAAAGCCAACAGCACCGAGACTGGGTAGCGTAGGGTAGAGTAGGATAAAATGGGATGGGATAGGAGAATACATAAATGTTTAGGAGGAAGATGAGGATGACTAAGCTAGGATCATTGCAATAGTAAGGTGGATATGAGTGATATTAAGGAGCTTGACTCAATAGAACTCGATAACTAAGAGGCCTGGGGACTTGGATCCTCCCTTTCCTCTCTGGTATCTGAGTCTTAAAACAGGCAGAATATGGGACATGAAGTAGTAATTAATCCACTTGGGCTCAATGGACAGTACATGGAAGAGTAGTAATTTGTATCATACAGATGTGGTGATCAGAATATAAGAATGCCAAGGTATTTGGCTTTATGTGGAAATCGTGCATAGACCTATGTGTAACTGCATGAATGTGTAATGACTTCCAAATGCCAGTATATGAGCCATACTGGAGGGCTGTGTAAAGCCAATGTAGACATTTGTGGAAAAGAATGTAGACTTAAGAGTACTTGGTTCTTTTTCCTCCCTCTCCTCCTCTTCCTCCTCTTCCTCTTCCTCCTCCTCCTCCTTTTTCTCACTTCTAGTCTTGCCTCTATGGTAGAGTGGCTGTGTGGTCTTTAGCAAGCTATTCTCTGTGGGCCTTGGGTTCTCCATATGCCCCCACCACATGGAGAAAGAGGTGTCATGGACATGAGGGATTATATTAGATGATAACTTATGTATGAATAACATTTTTCACTTCTCTCTTTCTTTTATCTTCACTACCTTCCATTGAAGTTGACCGTGGGAGACTGAATGGCTCCATCTGGCCAGTCTAGAGTGGGTTAAGGTCCCAGCAAGTCTGGAGCAGAGTCTGGATCCCCAGCCAACTCCCTGGCCTAAAGACAACTCAAGTCCCTCTCCAGATCACACAAGATACTAGTTGTTAAGAGTCCAATAGCCTTGGGCAAGTGACACCCTCGGTGTGCCCTGGTGTTGTCCTCTGCCAATTAAGGGAAAGAATAGCAGCACTCATAAGCTTTTAGTGAGGATGGGCCAACATATGTCAGATACTTAGAACAGTACCTGGTGTGTAACAAGTACTATACAAGTGTTCTTATTGTTCTTCTTGTATTTAACATCCTATTTACAGCCACACCGAAGAAAACCTCAATATCCCCTCACACTTTCCCTCTTAGCCTTTGCATGTGCTGTTCTCACTGTGGGGAATGCCCTTCCGGCTTAAGCAGATCCAGCTAAAATGTGTTTCACTGCCTCCCTAAGACCTCTTGACTCTCCCAGAAGGAGTTGATAACTCTTTCCTCTGGGGTCTTATAGTGAGGACTTCTGTGCCTCCATTCCAGCATTTTCCTCTCTCAGTGTCATTGTCCCTCATAGGACAATGAGCAACACAAGGGCATGGTCTGGGTAGGATTCTGTTACCTGGAGTCTTGCACTGGGCCTGGTTCATGGCTAGCATCTGGCAAAATTGAGCTTGATACCTAGAATGAGGGGACCCTTAGGGAGGCTCCCAGGAAGTATATCCCTTGAGAAAAGTGGACTTCCAATTTGCCATCACTGCAGTGTATGAGGGCCCAGAGAGAAGGCTGCAGCCAAACAAAACCCATGGGTTTTGTGTGGGGGTGTGCTTTTTAATTGACCTCTGCCCATAAAACTGCTAGACCCTGAAAGGTGCTCACTGTCTGTCTATGTTTGGAAACATCACTGCATGTGTTTGTACATGCTATAGCTGAAGTCAGGCTGCTCTGTTTTCCTGTTTTACAGGAGCTGGCAGCCGGGGAGTGTGAGGGACCACAGGTGTGCTCTGCTGGACAAGTGTGTGGGGGTGGGAAGAGAGAGAAGGAAGAAAAGGAAGGGAGGGAGAGAAAAAGATGCAGAAAGAAAAAAAAGAAAGGAGAGAGAGAAGAAAGGAGAAGGAAGGAGGGGAAAAGGGAGGGAGGGAGGAAGCAGGGAAGGAAGGAAGGAAGGAAAAGACAAAGAGGCAAGGGAGGAGGTTGTCAGTTCAGGCTGCAGTGAATGTCCCATGGGAGGTTAAGAATTCAGATTCTGCACCCAGCTCTGACACTGAACGGCTGGGGTACCTTGGGACAGTCTCCCCTCGGTCTTACCCTCAGGGTCTTCTCATAAGCAGATTGGTGGGACTAGGACTTCTCCGAAAAATCCTTCTGCTCTATTATTCCAGGATTCTCAAGTCCTCAAGGCCTACAATTGGAAATGGAGGGAATAAACATTCCTGTATATTTGTAGAAGACACTGAAGTTTACCAAACACACTCCCAGAGAAGAAGTGTTATTTATTTCAGGCAAGTTGCTCTGACCATACACTCCAAATTCGGGATAGGGCTTCCTCTGTCTGGTTCTTACCATCCCTATACATCTGTGATGCTTCTCTACCTAACCCATCGGATTCTAATTATCTCTTTAAGTTCTGTTTTCCCTTAAGACACTGCCTTCTTGGTAGGGCCATGTTTCATATCTCCAGTGCCCAGGTCAGTTGAAGCAGCTGTTAGGTGCTCAGGAAATGTGTGCCAATTTGAGTCTTCTAGCACAGGGTTCGTGAAGCCTGTCCAACGCAGACTTTATACTTTGGAGATAGGAAACTGAGCCCAGACTTGTGTTCACACAGGCTCTTCATCCCAGAGCAGGTCTTTGGGCATCTCTCTTCTGACCCCGAGAGAAATCCCCTTTGGGCTCTACCAAGAGGTCCACTCATGGGGTAGGTAAGAAGCCCTGGAGGGAGGGGCTGAGGTATCTGAGGAGCCCATGTGGGAACAGAACTGGTGAATTCTGTTCAAATGTAAGCCTTCTACATTTGGTCAGAGAGGCTGGGCTTTTGGATATTCAGATTAGAATGACCAATTACAATAACAACAAGAGCAATAATTACCATTTCTTGAGTGTTTTCCACAGCCCGGGTCTATGCCAAGCGTGTTAGTTGTAGTATCTCATTTAGGTGTCACTCACATCCCGTAACCCAGCTGTGGGCATCCCCATTTTACAGAACAAGTCCTGAGGTGCGGGGAAGGTAGGTGATGTGCCTAGAGTGATACCATTAGTAAGGAACTGGGATGGAGTTCTCATTTAAGAGGTCATGACTCTGCAGCTCTGTTCTCAGAACCACTCTGGAGCATTTCTAAAATTCTCCCATTTTAGATATAAGAAAACTGAGGGCCAGGAAGAAAAAAGTACTTGTCCAAGGTCATGCATCTAGCAAAACCAAGAGTGGAATATTCCCTGATTTTTTATCTCTGGTGCTTTCCTGACCCCTGGGCAACTGAGGCACATCCTCTTTCCTGACATCTGCGTAGGTTGGGAGGGGCAGGGAAGAAAGTCTTAACCTCTGCTCAAGAAGCAAGGCCAGTGCCAAGGGTAGCCAGCCTTCCCAGGAGATTTTGTAGTACAAATACCAGCCTGGTTGCAGTTCACTAGCTTTTATGATCAGGGATGACGTAGTTTCTTCACTCACTTGTAAGCTATTCCCCTCCACAGTCCATGATCGGCCTTCCCCAGGGCAGAGGGAGAGGCATGTGTTTAGAGGGGCTGTCTACAGGGATCAGTAAGGCTGGCACTGCCCTATCAGAAAGTAAAAGCATGACTGATTGGCTGTGTGGCTTTGGGCTAATTTCTTCCCCTCTTTGGATCTCGATCTCCCATGCGATATAATTTGGAGCATTGGACTGAAACATCCGGATGCCTGGGACCTTGGGGGGAATACAGATTGCTGGCCCCACTCATTGAGACTCCAGTTGAGTAAGTCTTGGGAGATGCTTGGAAATCTATATTTTCCAAGTTTCCTAGGGTGACTTTGATGTTTGCCTTGTTTAAGACCTATAGATCTAGATGATTTTTAAGAACATTTGCAACCAAGGGAGAGACTTTTTGAGTTTATATGGAGAATACCCAGAGGCTCCATGTCACCTTCAGATTTGTCATGGTAAATGGTAAACATGCAGCTGAAGGAATGGGCTCCTTTGTTGGGGTTCAAGAAAACAGAATGGAGACAAGAGGGTTTCCTGGAGAGACCAGTTTTGTCTCCCTATTTTAAAAAGGGCTGTTTTTTGTATGTGAGGGGGTGAACTTTTCCATCACTAGAGAGGTACAAATTGACAGTTCACCAAGTTGAGGTTCGGGTCCCTGTGGCAAGGAACAAAATTACAGAAAGAACTGTTAAAGGATCAAGTAATTCTGAGGATTGAATATTGGCCTCTGGAGTCAAACAAACTTGGAATTAAATTCTAGCTCCCCCAAACGTGGGAACTTTACAGACCTGGAATTCTGTTTCCTCACCAGAAAAATAGGAATCGCCAGTTTCTTCTACTTCACTGGGACATTCACTGTAAGGAAGGCATTATCAATAAATAAGGAAGGACCTGGCATAGGCACACAGTAGGTGCTCAGTAAAGTCTTGTGGGGTTTTTTTCCCCCTTGAGTTTTCAATTGGTCATTCCTTTGGCATCACTATTAGTTCCAAGAAAACCTAACTTCAGGGAGAAAGCTTCTCACCCAGCCATGTGTTCTGTTACATAAGACACTGGAGCCTCTACTAAAAACAAAATCAACAAACAAAACAGCAAAGGATGATTATTGGGCAGCAGAGGTTTCTGTGGTTGGCTAGGGGATTGGGGCATGGGCCACAGATGAGATTTTTTTACCCTGGTTCCTTTTAAATCTTCAAATGAAACTTCCAGTTGGGGTGGGCTAAGCTCAGAGCCAGCTCAGCACATCTGTAATTGGGTTAATGGTATTTGGATGTGTTTAATCTATTTGTCCCAGTATCAGTGGGACATGTAACAGTCATGCAACATGCTACAGCCCTTGATGCTGGGCAAAAATGACACACTATTTCCAAGGAGCAGTGACACAGGTGTCACAAAGGTGACACTGACACTGGATTCACTAGCCTCTCTCATTGTCCCAAGCACTCCACAGTGCAATTTCAACTTTAAGTATTACCATATTATGCCTCTGTTCATACTCAGTTATTTTTTATCTCATGCTTTATACCCAAATAATGTCAAGTTTCTAGAAATTCTCTGTCTATTCCTTATTTTTCGAAACCTCCATAATTTTTGCTCATCTTGCATCCATGATCATGGCATACTCTCAACACTTTTTTTTTTTCCCTGCCTAACTCTGTTAGGTGGTTGCAATATATTTTTTGGCTGTTCAGCAGCAATTACTCCTCAGCAACACCATCCCCTTCTTTTTTCAGGGAGAAGGGGGGAACCACCTCTGCCCCACTGGGTATGGTCTAGGTGGAATTAAACCACTATATCTCCCACTGAAGATGGGAGCATGTGACCTGCATGTACCAACTAGAGTCTCATTCCCAGGACTCCGAGTCTTGAGCAGAGTGGTACTAGAGAGGAACAGTTGGAGTTTGTAGAGCCTGGGCACATTAAAAATAATTTATTATTATAATTTTTGTTAATGTTCAGTGATTCATTAATTGTGTATAACGCCCAGTGCTCATCACCTCATCAAGCGCCCTCCTTAATATCCATCACCCAGTTGCCCCATCCCCCACCTGCCTCCCTTCTGTAACCCTCAGTTTGGTTCCCAGAGTCTAGATTCTCTCATGGTTTGTCTCCCTGTCTGATTTCTTGCCATTTGGTTTTCCCTCCTTTCACCTGTGGTCCTCCATGCTATTCCTTATGTTCCACATATGAGTGAAATCGTATGATAACTGTTTTTCTCTGCTTGACTTACTTCACTTAGCATAATGCCCTCTAGTTCCATCTGTATCAATGCAAATGGTAGGTATTCATCCTTTCTGATGGCTGAGTAGTATTCCATTGTATATATGAACCACATCTTTATCCATTCATCTGTTGAAGGGCATCTTGGCTCCTTACATAGTTTGGCTATCGTGGTCATTGCTGCTATGAACATTGGGATACATGGGCCCCTTCTTTTCACTATGTCTGTATCTTTGGGGTAAATACCTAGTAGTGCAATTGCTGGGTCGTGGGGTGGCTCTATTTTTAAGTTTTTGAGGAATCTCCACACTGTTTTCCAAAGTGGCTGCACTAGCTTGCATTCCCACCAACAGTGTAAGAAGGTTCCCCTTCCTCCACACCCTCACCAACACATGTTTTTCCTGTCTTGTTAATTTTTGCCATTCTAACTGGTGTAAGGTAGTATCTCACTGTGATTTTGATTTGTATTCCCCTAATGGCCTGTGATGTTGAACATTTTTTCATGTGTCTGATAGCCATTTGTATGTCTTCATTGGAGAAGTGTCTGTTTATGTCTTCTGCCCATTTCTTGACTGGATTGTTTGGTTTTTGAGTGTTGAGTTTGAGCAGTTCTTTACTGATCTTGGATATAAGACCTTTATCTGTAATGTCATTTGCAAATATCTCCTCCCAGTTGCGTCTTAGTTTTGTTGACTGTTTCCTTTGCTGATGGGCACAATTTTTGAGCTCTTCTTGCCACTGAGTCCCTGAAACCGCCTGGCATTCAGAATCTTTTGGGTCTTATTTTCCAGCCTTCCCTCACAGATAGAAACCTATGCACCACGCTCTTCCAAATGCTTGCAAGGATTTCTCTCTGTGCCAAATTCTGTTGCTGTCACTTGCAACCTATGAATCCTGGCCCATATATTTAACTGTGGTCCATAAGTATTTTTTTAAAAGATTTTATTTATTTATTTGACAGACAGAGATCACAAGTAGGCAGAGAAGTGGGCAGAGAGTGAGAGAGAGGAGGAAACAGGCTCTCTGCTCTGCAGAGAGCCCAATGTGGGGCTTGATTCCAGGACCCTGGGATCATGACCCGAGCTGAAGGCAAAGTCTTTAACCCACTGAGCTACCCAGGTGCCCCCATGAGTATTTTTGAGGGGAAGTCTTCCTTGAACTCTCACATAGAGGGCTCATTTATTCATGATATTGCTATGGAAGACTTAGGATGTATTTGTTTTTATGCTGAGGTCAGTCAATGCAAAGGCTGGATACTTGTCCCCTCCTCTGATCCCCAAATGCTGGGGATCTCTTCTGTGTTAGCCCTACTAGAGCATATCAGAAAGGTCTGGGATTTATGAATGTCTCCCCAAAGGTTGCACTGTCTCCAACAACAGTGCAGTGTTCCACCCACCTCTGGGCCTCTGGAGACCAGCATGGTGCCTGATGCTGAATAAATATGTATTGAACAAAATTGACTTGTTTTGGGGGATTCCTTACAAAACAGCTTCAGCCTTAAATCCAAAACTGCTTTACAAACTAACCCAGATGGTGTTGTGTTTGGGAAAGCAAAGAGAAAAAGTGGTTGGGAAAAAAATTGCAATGGTTGTGTGTTTTGGTTCAATGAAGAATTCTTTTGCTGTTGGCCTCCTTTAAAAAAAAAAAAAAACACATTCTAGCAGTAGCCGTGACCCACCAAGGGCTTTGGTGACTGGATGGAAAGATTTCATCTAGGGGTGCTTATAAAAATCCTAGTGAAAGGGATTCCCATTCCCTCCCTCTCTCCACACCCTCCTCTCTTCCCATAAGAAGCCTCAATGGATCCTCTGTGAAACCCTGACATGATGGAAACTGCAAAAAGATGGAATTTCCACACTGGAAAGAAAATAGAAGAATGTTATTCCTCTTGCTCCAACCCTGGAACTGGCAAACTGCCCCCGGGTGGGAGAAGGGGCTGTGTGAGGAAAGAAAGTAGAGCAGGAGAGGAAAGGGCAGCAGGGGTTGAGATGATGGAATGCCAGGCCTCCAGATGTCTGTGCCTTGCAGATGTGTCAGACATGGCTTGGCCCACACATCTGGGAGCTAATCATCACCACGGCTCACATCTGGAGAGGACTTTACAGGTCATGGAGTCCTCCCACTGATGTCTCTAGTCAGATTCCCACAGCAAAGTGGGCAGAGCAGATATCATTAGCCCCATTTTCCAATGAGGCTCCTAAAGTTGTATCCCCTTGCTTTAGGCTATGATAACAAGAGCAATGACAGTGATAATGTAGCCAGTACTTCCAAAGCACTCACTGTGGGGTAGGTACTGTCTGTTGCATTTTGCCTCTCTAGTGTTGGTCTTTGAATCTACATGGCATTTCTCCAAGATGGGTGTTTTTACTCCCACTTTAGAGACAAGGGGAATGAGTCACACAAGACCTAGTAGTTTTCCTAAGATCATACAGAGAGCAAGTGGCCGAGTCAGGGTTCAAACCCAAGCAATTTGCCTCCCAGATCGGTGTCCTCAACCCTCATGTCTTGCCTGCCTGCCTGCCCGCCTGTTAAGGCTAGGAAGGGAAACGGGTCTGACTCCTAATTTTACTTCACTGCTTGTAGCATTTTGTGAAGATCAAAGTGTGGTCTGATAGGAGACAACCATTCACTCAGACATATGCTGGGTGACTACAGTATGTCTGGCACTAGGTCGGACCATGGGGACACAGTTGAGGGTAAGTGGTTTTCCTATCCCATTCCAGTTGGTTGTAAGTGACGTGAGCACGGTGACCATTCTATCTCTAGCTCCTAAGGGCCCATTCTAGGCACCCTTCATCAATATGTGTTGAATGAGTAAGTTGTCCTTGCTCGCAAGCAGTTAGTTGACAGTCTAAGGAAGACCTACTGATGGGTGGGATCTATATTCTTTTTTATTATATCTTATATAATGATAATTACATATTATGTATGTTACAGAATGTTGGGAGCTACAGTGTGTTCTGGACATGGAATGGATGAGCGTGAATGTGGGAGGTTTTCCAGCACTGGCGGTAGCTCAGCACAACCTGAAACAGGTATTATAGGCGGAGTACCATCAGATAAGGCTGGACAGGTAAGCAGTGATGTGTGCTGAAGAGTTGGACATTGTCTTACGGGACAGAGATCAGCAAACTTTTTTCTTTCTTTCTTTCTTTCTTTCTTTCTTTCTTTCTTTCTTTCTTAAATTTATTTATTAAGAGAGCGAGAGAGAGCTAGCGAGACACAGAGCACAAGCAGGGGAAGTGGGAGAGGAAGAAGCAGGATCCCCACTGAGCTAGGAGCCCAATGTGGGGCTCAATCCCCGGACCCTGGGATCATGGCCTGAGCCAGAGACGGCCGCTAAATGGACTGAGCCACCCAGGCAACCCAAACATTTTTCCTTGAAGGGTCAGAGAGTACAGTTTTTGGTCTTTGTGGGCCACATGTTCTCTATCACAACTATTATCTTCTGGTATGGAAATGAATGGGCATAGTGCTATTCCAGTAAGGTTTTATTTATAAAAATAGATGGTAGGCCGGATTTGGCCTGTGGGCTATAGTTTGTCAATCCCTGTTGTCGGGTGTTGGGTGACATTAATGCAGTCCAATCAGATTAGATCTCTCTCCTTCCTTCCTAAGTACTTATTGAGCACCTACTGTGTGCCATGTACAGTGGCAGTTTCTTCACTCTTGTTGCTTAAGAATCCATTATAGCAGTGGGACCAGTGCTGTGATAGATGGAAACAAATGGTGTAATGAGATTGCAGAGACTCAAATTTGGGAAGGCTAGCCCCAATTTTTTTTTATTATGTTCAGTTAGCACTATATAGTACATAATTAGTTTTTGATGCAGTGTTCAGTGATTCATTAGTTAAGTATAATACCCAGTGCTCACCACAGCACGTACCCTCCTCAATACCCATCACCCAGTTACCCCCTCCCTCCACCCTCCTCCCCTCTGAAACCTTCAGATTTTTTCTCAGGGTCCATAGTCTCTCATGGTTCATCTCCCTCTCTGAATTCACCCCCTTCAGATTTCCTTCCCTTCCCCTATGGTCCTCCATGCTATTGCTTTATGTTGCACATATGAGTGAAACCATATGATGATTGTCTTTTCTGCTTCACTTACTTCACTTAACATAATCCCCTCCAGTTCCATCCATGTCAGTGCAAATGGTGGGTATTCATCCTTTCTGATGGCTGAGTAATATTCCATTGTATGTATGGACCACATCTTTATCCATTCATCTGTTGAAGGGCATCTCAGCTCCTTCCACAGTGTGGCTGTTGTGGACATTGCTGCTATGAACACCAGGGTTCATGTGCCCTTCTTTTTACTACGTCTGTATCTTTGGGGTAAATACTAGTAGAGCAATTGCTGGGTCGTAGGGTAGCTCTATTCTTAATATCTTGAGGAATATCCATACTGCTTTCCAGAGTGGTTGTACCAGCTTGTATTCCCACCAACAGTGTAAGAATGTTCCCCTTTCTCCTCATCCTCATCACATGTAATTTTAAATTTTCTGGTAGCCACATTTAAAAATTGAAACACGTGAAGGTAAATTTAATAATATATTTTATTTAACTCAAGATATCCAAAATACTACTGTCTCAACATGTGATCAATATGAACAACGCTTAATGAAATTTTAGATCATCATCATCAATATTTGGTACAAAGTCTTTGACAGCCAGTGTGGAGTTTGCACTTACAGCACATCTCAATTCCAACTGCCCATGTGTCAAGTGCTCAAAGCTACAGTGGTCTAGTGGCTACTGAGCTGGCTGGCGCCAGGCTAGGTCATTCAGAGCCATGTGTACCATCCATGGAGTCTGGGCTTTAGCATTAGTGTAATGGGATTTTTATGTATCATTCTTGAAGCAGGATAGTTATCTTTAAGCTTTTGGTTTCCTTCTGGCCAATTGCATTGAGATAGGGAACTCAAAGAAGAAAAGCAAAAAGCAGAAGAAAGGAAGAAGGAAGAATGGCCAGATTTGCATGGGAAATAGAAAGTATGTTGCTTTACCAGAAAAGCTGTGAAAATGGAAAATAAAGGAACCTGATTTTTTAAAGTTTTAATTCCAGTTAGTTACACACAATGACATATTAGTGTTATGTGTACAATATAGTAATTCAGCACTTCCATACATCACCTGGTGCTCATCGCAACAGATGCTCTCCTTAATCCCCATCACTTGTTTAACTCATCCCCCACCCACCCACCTTCCTTTTGGTAGCCATCAGTTTTCTATGTAGTGAAGAGTCTGTTTTTTGGTTTGTATCTTCTTTTTTTCCCCCCACCTTTGCTCATTTGTTTCTTAAGTTCCACATATGAGTGAAATCATATGGTTTGTCTTTCTCTGATTTATTGCACTTAGCGAAATACTATATGGTTCCATCCATGCAAATGTCAAGATTTCACTCTTTTTATGGTTGGGTAATATTCCATTGTGTGTGTGTGCATGCACACACACACACACAGACGCGCACACACACATATATGCTACATCTTCTTTATCCATTCACCAATCAATGGACACTTTCCATAATTTGACCATTATAGATAATGCTGCTATAGACATAAACATCAGGGTGCATATATCCCTTTGAATTAGTATTTTTGTATTCTCTTGGTAAATAACTAGTAATGCAATTGTTGGATCATAGGGTAGTTTTATTTTAACTTTTTGAGGAACCTCCATACTCTTTTTCAGAGTGGCTATAGCAGTTTGCTTTCCCACTAACAGTACAGGAGGATTCCCTTTTCTCCACATCCTTGCCAACACCTCTTGTGTTTTTTGGTGTTAATTTCAGTGATTCTGACAGGTGTGAGGTGATATCTCATTGTAGTCATGATTTGCATTTCCCTGACAATAAGTGATGTTGAACATCTTTTCATATCTCTGTGGTACCATACTGTTTTGATTACTACAGCTTTGTGATACAGCTTGAAGTCTGGAATTGTGATGCCTCCAGGTTTCTTTTTCTTTCTTTTTTAAAAAATATCTTTAAGATATGTTTTTTTAAAGATTTTATTTATTTGAGTGAGAGAGAAAGAGAGTATGAGCAGGAGGAGGGGCAAAGGGAGAGGGAGAAGCAGATTCCCGGCTGAGCAGGGAGCTCAATGTGGGGCTCAATCCCAGGACACTGGGATCATGACCTGAGCTGAAGGCAGATGCTTAACCGACTGAACACCCAGGTTTCTTATTTTTCTTTTTCAGGCTTGCTTTAGCTATCCTGTGTCTTTTGTGGTGGAACCAGATTTTTAACTGATCTAGACTGTGGTAGGGAGGTCAGGTGTCTGGGTAAAGCTGGTCACACAGTGAAGTCTAAGCCTAGGAATCTGGTAAATCAACAGCTCTCTGAACCAAGTGGTAACCAGCAACCCTCTCCTTCGGAACCCACGGGTGGCAAGCAAGGAAGGGCAGGTCAATCCAGGATACCACCTCATTTTTGTTGCTGCCAGTTGGATGTTAAGGCTGTAAAACCTGCCCTATTGGAGGTAGAGAACTTTGGCTGTCCCTTGCATTTGAGCCTAGGGAGGCTGAAACCCATCTTCATATAAAACTCACTAGAGCTCTCAGGTTGGTGGGCTGTAGTCTTGGTTTTACCAGCCCCTTTCCCTGGTCTCAGATGTCCTTACGTTTGCCCAATTTCCCACCTGACATCAAACTTTTAACATAGTTTCCTATTCAGTCAGCCAAACTCCTACCCAGATCTGACTCTATTTTTAAACATAGGCAATTGAGATGTACTAAGTATTGGAATTACTGATTGTTATTTTTTAAATTAAGCTTTCTTATCTCTAAGCACTTGCCCATCACAGGAAGCCTTAACAATTGGAATTCTTTGGGACACCTCCTTTCATGAATAAATGAAAAAGATCGGTAATTGATGTATTATTTTTATGTTAGCAGGCATTGTCAAAAGTGCTGAAGATTTTTGTTCTAAATTTTAATTGGTTTAGTTACAGCCTGGGGTTTGTATGATTAAATGGATTAGCATATGTTTTCTTGTGGATGGAAGTTGACTCAGGCTCTGTCTTGTTCAAATGTATTCCTATCTTTCTTAAACAATCACAGACCATACTGTGAGCCAGGGGATACAGGTTGAATGGAAAACAGCTTCTATGTGTTTTTGAGGAATGGAAGAAATTAATGGACAATTAGTGTATATTTAGGACAGTTTTGCAAGTAATAGGGTCTGGTGGGGACCCACAAGAGTGGTCACACAGTGAAGTCTAGTGAAGGCTTAGCTGAACTTGGAGAATGCTTTAAGGAACATAGACAGTTATTTTCAGGGTATTCAGAATCAGATTGCCTGGGTTCAGATTCAGATTCAATCCCTGAGTAATCATTATGGCCTTGGGGAAGTTATTTACAATCTCTTACCTTTTTTTCCTCATTTATGAAATAATAATTCTGATGATTACATCTACTTCTATGGGTTATTTTATATATATATCAAGTAAGTGATTGCATGTAAAGTACTTATTTTCATGTCAGGCACATAGTGAGCCTGCTGTCTATCTAAGCTATAATAATAATTATTAATATGCTGATCATCTAAGCTGAGACATAGAGAATGAGTAGGAATAAGCAATGAATAGTTAAGGGAAGGTGTTCTAAGTAAAGAGTAGAGCCTAAGTCCATAGCTGAGACCTAAGAGAACATGGCACGCTCAAGTAACTAAAGGAAGTCCGGATTGGCAAGAGCATAAAGTGAGGGGTGGGTAGGTGATGGGAAGGATGCTAACAAAAGACAAGTCTGGCAAGGCAGACAGAATCTGCAGTAAAGGGTTTAGGCAGCTAAAACTTTGACCAGCTGTATTCCTAAGAATTGAGCCTGTTGATGAATTTCAGGCTTTGAAGACAAATTAACAGGTGAATGGAGTCCTAACCACTGATGTAACCACAACATGAATTACAGGAAAGCTACATATGCTTGAGATGAAAACATTTGGCAGGTAGCTTTATGGAAATATTTTTTAAAAAGATCAACACAGAGAAAAATGTATAATAACCAAAAGCCATTCTTCTAGCAGAGGAAAAATATCAGGGTTTGGATTTAGGTCTCAGATGGTACACGAAAAGTCTGGAAACGAAGTTCTTCTTTGGCTCCTTGGAAAGAGGTTTTGAGGTTGGAAATTGTGCCTCCCTAACCTGTGGTGGTAGAGAACGTGTGTGTATGTGTGTTTGTGTGTGCATGTGGGTATCCACACAGATAAGTGGATGGATAGATGAATTATATCTATTTCCACAAAGATTGGAGAAAATAGGGTGTCTGGTCACTTCCCTTCCTACATGTGGTGTGTGTTACCTTAATGTGCTTTTAATCCTGGACATGAACGTGTTCTGTATGGCACAGGGTATCAAGAATGAGCTGTTCCTTTTCCATGCAAAGCCCAGACAGGCTCCTGGCAGGAGCCATAGGGGAGGGCACCAAATCTTAGACAAACTTTTGTGAAAGGATGCTACTTGTGTGCTTCTTCATATATTTGAAGGAGAAAGAAGAAATGAGGGAGACAACGTAAGAGTCCTAAAGTCAGGTGGACATGAGGTTTTCTCTCTCCTTCCTTCTTTTTTCTAAAGTCCTGCTGGTTCTTCAAGGCTCATCTCAAGTGCTACCCCCTCTAAGAAGTCCCCTAGGTTCTTCTCCAGCCCTATCTCTGGTGATTGCCTCCTGCCCCACCATATCATATGGAAAATGTTTAGAAATGCAAATTCTTGGGTCCTACTCCAGACTACTGAATCAGAAAATCTGTGGTGTGGCCCAGTAAAAAGCCTTTCAGGGGATTCTAATGCATGATGAATTTGAGAACCATTGATCAGAAGAGGGGCATGGACAATGGTGGTAAGAATGGTATATTTCCTAAGAGGTTCCATTGACCTAGCTTCAGTAGAACTCAAGGGACAAAAAGTTCTTTACTCTGTTTGGAGGTTAATCCTGAGAACTCTGGACAGTTTTCTGTGGATTTAAACTGTTAAAAGGACTCCTATAAAATCCATGTCTGTCATATTCCCTGCACTAAATTCCCTGTTTCTATAAAAAATGAATTGCTATGTATTTGACTCTTCATGGTCCTTATAACTTTTCTGGCTATTTTTTTTTTTTTTTTAGCTCCTAAACACCCTGGAATATATAGTTGTCCACACTAAATGTGTGTATTCTGAGTAAATCATGCTCTTTTCCCCCCAGTCCTCGGTATCAGATTAATCAATGATTTTTTTTTCTACTATTTCCTGCAACTCTATTGATCCCAACTGCATTTTCCATCATTGCCCCACTACCACCAGGTCATTTCTCACCTGGACCACTGCTCCAGCCTCCCTCTTGGTCCAAGTTTTCTCCTGTAACTTTTGTTCCACACCAAGAACTCTGACTCAGAATTAAAATTTGTTCCTGACCTCCTTTTCCCTGAAAATATCCAGGTCTTTCCATACCATCAGAATGGTGTCCAAACATGTTAGTGCTGTAGTAGATGTGTTGGAGGATTAATCCTCTAGGGGAATCCCTCAACCAGTGAGTGATGGGAGTGCGTGGATAGATACCTCACTCCCCATGGCACCTCAAGGATGGTAACTCTGAGGGGTGGTGCTCCCCTGGCTCAGAATTCCCAGGGGGATTGAGCTGCAGTTGCTCACAGTAGTAACATGTTTGATAAGATACCCCCTTCAGTTGCCTTCCCATTGTTGTTTCACATCCCCTCTTCTCTGCTGGGTTCCTGGGATCATCATACAGATAAACTACTTGTACTGGAATCCTTGATTCACGATTTGCTTCTAAAGGAACCCAAATGAAGACACATATTTACTGAGGTTTTGACAATTTGTTATCTACGTAACTCCCTGGTATCAGCTGGCACCTTTCTTCCCGAAAGTGGCTTCTCAGTTAACCCGTAGTCCCAGTTCAGATCCCAGTAGCCTGAACACTTGCATTCCCCAAACAAGCCATGCGCTATTTTACCCCCTCGGTCTTTACACACTCTGTTGTTTGTGCCTGCAACAATTGTCATTTGCCTTCTGGGATGATTTCCCCCATTTATGGCGCTGCACTCCAATGAGCTGATTGCTTGCCTCTGGCTATAGTTGGATGATAAACTCAGGGCTGTGACAGTGGCTGTCTGGTTTGACTGACTTATCAGTGCTCAGTCTAATGCAGTGCACATAATAATTCTTAATAAAATAATTATTCAACATTTAATTGGATAAATGATGATATTTAAAAGTTAATAAATATATTTTGTAAAGTATTAAGTGGTGCATATATAGAAGGAGATACTTGTACAATGACTTTAGCAACTTGGCATTCAGACTTTGTCCAGGGGACTTGGTCACCATTGCTGTATCCTCTGGGAAGAGTTCTGCTTGGCTTAGGGGGCCACAGGTCAAAGAAGGAAATGAAAGCATTCAGCCAGGCAGGTAGCTGAGGCTGGGTTATGCATGGTACAGCCTCAAAGTGATATGGGAATAAGAAACCCCTCGCTCCCAGGAGTGGACAATGGCCAGGCTGCATGCATGTCAAGGAGAGGGAAAACAAAGCATCTCAAGATCCCTCTTCATTTTGTCTCTGGGCATGGAACCCAGGCTTTTAAGAACCCACTGATGACTGCCTCCCTTTAAGACCCAAGTAGCAGCAGGGCAAGTTAGACAACAATGCTACTTTTTCCTCTATTCGGGCTCTGGGGAAGTGACAAGTCCAAGTTCTGATGGAGCCTCTGACAATTTCCCCGTCTGCAAAATAGACTAGATTAGATTAGTTGCATTTACATCAGGTTCTTTGGAACCCCCAAAGCTGTAGGAAGTTGTTGCTGGGTTGATCCTGGGCTAGTTAAAGAAGATAGGCATGGGCCAACTAGGGGAGTCCCTCGTCCTCTTTTTGATTAAAGAAGCTCTTCTGACTTGTTGGCATTTCGTGTAATATTGCACTTGGCCAAAATGTTTGAGAATCTTTGACCTGCTTTCTTCTTAGTCTCCCAAGGATATGAGGCAAGGGAAGGAAAGGCAGATCCAAACAGAATAGATGGTGGCATAGGTTCATTACTGTTACATGGAGGCTCCTTGGGTAAAGCAGATTACAAACCGCTCTAGCTCTGTTTGGGATAGGATGTGTTTCCCAAGGGAATGAGCTCCATTATTTTGGCTCCTTTGCACCCACTTCTCCATGATATTTCTTGCAGCAGTTCTATCACATTATTCAGTTTGAGAGCAATAGACTCAGACCAGCTCGTTTCATCTTCTTCTTGGTCATTATTATGCTCAGTGCCCAAATGAGGAAGGAAGCCTGAGGTTCAGCCCTGAAGTGGCTTCTTGGTGGTCAGATAGTGCTAGAAAGCAGAACAGCAGAGTTGGAGCTCAGGGCTCATGACTACCCACTTTCCCACAATACGAGCACACTGCTTCCCCTCCCCACCCATTGTATAGTCAAGCTTTGTTGTGCTTTAAAGAATCGTTGCTAATTTGGGGGGAAATATGGATGTCAGTGCGTGCTGCTGAACTGAAGTGGGGTCTTATTCCATCTCAGAAAAATATTCTAGAAAAATATTTTCTTTCTAAGGGAGCATTTTTGCCAGTGAATCTTTTTAAAAACTTTGGTATTGACATAATATACATATAGAAAACTATGTACACTTAGTGTAGGTACTTGATGAATTTCATAAACTTAGACCTGTGTAACCTGCACTCAAATCAAGATACAGGACATTACTAGCCTCCCAGAAAGCCCCCTTTCTACCTCTCTGAGGGATCCCACTATCCTGACTTCTAAGGGCACTGAAATTTTTCTCCTTCTCCTTATTTTCCTCTTCCTTTTCCTCCTCCTCTTCCTTCACCTTTTCCTCCTCCTCCTGATCTTCCTCCTCCTTTTCCTTCTCCTCTCTCTTCTCCTCCTCCTTTTTATTATTATTGTTATTATTATTAATAATTTATGTATTTACTTACTTTTGCTGTTCACATTTGGGTTTTTTTTTCCAGTCTCTTTATTTTGAAAAAATTTTAAAGATTTATTTGTTTATTTGAGAGAGAGAGAGCACCAGCAGGGGGAGAGGGCAGAGGCAGAGGGAGATAGAGGATCAACAAGCAGACTCCCTCTTGAGTGGGAAGCCCGATGTGGGGCTTGATCTCAAAACCCTAAGATCTTGACCTGAGCAGAAACCAAGAGCTGGCTGCTTAACCAACCAAGCCACCCAGGCACCTCTCCATTCTCGTGTAAAGAAATGATTTATTTGGGTGAAACTCATATAAAAAAATTAATGACTTTATTTTTTTTTTAAGATTTTATTTATTTACTTCAGAGTGACAGTGAGAGAGAAGGGGAACGAGTAGAGAGAGAGCAGAGGGAGAGGGAGAAGCAGACTCCCTGCTGAACAGACACACACCCCCCTCACCCCACAGTGCAGGGCTCTATCCCAGGACACTAGGATCATGACCTGAGATGAAAGCAGATGCTTAACTGAGCCACACAAGTGCCCAAAATTAACGACTTTAAAAATCTACAGTTTGGTATCATTTAACATATTCACAACATTGGGAGACCACCATCTTTATCTAGTTCCAAAATTTCCATCACACCAAAGTAAAACCCTTTACCCAGTAATCAGCTTCTCCTCACTTGACCCTCCTTAAGACCCTGGCAACCAACAATCTGTGTCTTTCTATATGAATTTATCTATTCTGATATTTCATATAAATGGAATCATATAATATGTAATTTTTTGGTTAGTGGCTTTGAACACAATATTTTGGAGGCTTATCAACTTTGCAGCACACATCAGTATTACATTTTTTTAATGACTGAATAATGCCTTTTTGTTTGTGTCTACCACAGTTTGCTTATCCTTTCATTCGTTGATGGATATTTAGGGTGTTTCACCTTTTGTCTGTTGTGACTAGTGCAGCTACAAACTTGTGTACAGGTACTTCTTGAGTATCCGCTTTTAATTATTTTGGACATATACCTTGGAGGGGAATTTTGGGATCATACAGCAGTTCTACATTTAACTTTTTGAAGAACCAACAAGGAGTTTTCCACAGTGGCTGCACCATTTTATGTGCCCACCAATAGTGTACAAGGGTTTTAATTTCTCCACATCATCACCCACCCTTGTTATTTTCCATTGTTTCATTATATCCATCCTTTGTCTTTAATCTTTAGAGAAATGCCTACTCAAGTTATTTTTTTCCATCTTCAATTGGGTTCTTTGTCTTTTTGTAATAGTTCTTTGTATATTCTTTATAAATGATTTAGAAATATTTTCTCCAGTTCCTTGATAGTATCCTTTGAGGCACAAAAGTTTTTAATTTTGATGAAGTCTAATTTATTTTTTCATCTGTTGTTTGTACTTTGGTGCCATATCTAAAAATCTATCCCCAAATCCAAAGTCATTGGGTTCTTCTAAGAATTTTATACTTTTAGCTTTCATATCTGGGCCGTTGATCCATTTTGAGTCAGTTTCATGTATATGGTATGAGGTAGGGGTCCAATTTCAAACTTTGGCAGTTGCCCCAGCACCATTAATTGTGCTCTGCTTCTTTTTGTACTTCATAAAATGGAAGTCCCATAGTATGTATTTTTCATGTCGTACTTTTTTTGCTTGACAACATTTTTGTGGGATTTATTTGTATTATTGCATAAAGTTGTAGATCACTTGTTCTTATTGCTGTATAGAATTTCATTGAATTAATATGTACTGCTTATTTGCCCACCATACTGTTGATGGGCATTTGGTGAGTTTCCAAGTTTGGACTATGTTCAGTAGTGCTACTCTAAACATTCTAGAAGTTGTTTTTGGTGTATATAGGTATGCATTTCTTTTGGGTGTACTCTTAGAAGTGGAATTGCTGGGTCTTAGGGCATTTTCTTTGGCATTAGATACTGTCATAACATTTTCTTGATTAGGAAAATACTAATTATGAATAGGCACTCTACCTACTTTTACTGAATATGGGAAGTAAGACAGTGGAAAAGGCAGATATGTGGAAACTGAGGGAGCTAGAAATAAACTCAACATTTCCCCAGTAAGTGCTTTAACTGCTAGCCCAAATTCCCCTGAACTGCCGACTGTGCTTCTTCATTCTACAAACCAACACTGATCCTTTCCAAAGTTGGCATAAATTATGTTCTCAAAAGCAGCAGCTCTACAAATGAACTGGAATGGCTTAAATACACCTTTCCTCTTACCTCAGATAAACTGTACCTTTATGTCCAGAACTTTTGAGACTATCCATCACAGAATCACTAACTGTAAGAAGTAGAAAGGCCCTTAGTTCATACTATCATTTTGGAAATGGGAAGTCTAAGCACCAGAGAAAAGAAATTTGCTCTAGCTCGTATAAATACTGGAACAAATCTTTTCCCATTTGTATTATGATAGGAAGAAAAGATAACATAAGAAATAAAATTGTGGGTTTAAAACTTTGACATGCGTGGGCCAAGATCCTGGCTCTACTACTTGTTTACTGTGTATTTGGGCAAAGTGTCTCATTTCTATGGATCTTGATATTCTCATCCATAAAATGGATTTAAAGATATGTGTTTACAGCATTGGTGTTAGGAGTAAATTAAAGAATGGATAAAGGTTATTTCCTCTGTAAATGGAATCTTATTTAAAGATTGTTATATAGGCCGTCTTCCCCCCCCTAAACTGCTCAGTAGACAATATGGTAGCTAGAGAAGTACACATAATCTGTTCTTCTCATAGGCTTGAGGCAAGCTCAGTGTCATTCCAAGAAACAAGACTCTACCAGACATGGATGGAAACTTCTGGGAAAAAAATGCTCCCTTTAGCACCAATCATGATACAAATTGGTAACTTGTTCAAGGGGATCCAGATAGTACAAAGATGATGATGTCTCTCATCAAATTAGACAAGAGGATCGTGGTCAAGGAGAGACTATTGACCAGGGAGGCGGAAGAGGGGGCTCTACGTCTAGCATGAGCTGTAGCCCTGGAGAGTCTTCTCCCCCACCCAATCTTCAGTTTACATTTGACCAATAAAGAAACTGGACTAAACACAGAAAAGCAACTAGAACATTTACACTGTCACTTTCCCTTTCATTTCCATGATAGGATATCTGTGATTCATCAGTCTTATACAATTCACAGCACTCACCATAGCACATTCCCTCCCCAATGTCCATCAACCAGCCACCCTCTCCCTCCCTCCACTCCAGCAACCCTCAGTTGGTTTCCTGAGATTAAGAGTCTCTTACATTTTGTCTCCCTCTCTGGTTTCATCTTGTTTCATTTTTCCCTCCCTCCCCAGGGCTATGATCTTCTGTCTTGTTTTTCAAATTCCTCATATCAGTGAGATCATATGATAATTGTCTTTGATTGACTTATTTCGCTTAGCATAACACCCTCTAGTTCCATCCATGTTGTTGCAAATGGCAAGATTTCATTTTTTCATGTCTGCATAGTATTCCATTGTATATATATATATACCACATCTTCTTTATCCATTCATTTGTTCATGGACATCTAGGTTCTTTCCATAGTTTGGCTATTGTGGACATTGCCGCTATAAATATTCAGGTGCACATGCCCCTTCGGATTACTACATTTGTATCTTTGGGGTTAATACCCAGTGGTGCAACTGCTGGGTCTTAGGGTAGCTCTATTTTCAAGTTTTTGAGGAACCTGCATACTGTTTTCCAGAGTAGCTGCACCAGCTTGCCTTCTCACCAACAGTGTGGGAGGGTTCCCCGCCAACACCTATCATTTCCTAACTCTTTAATTTTAGCCATTCTGACTGGTGTGAGGTAGTATCTCACTGTGGTTTTGATTTGTATTTCCCTGACGCTGAGTGATGTTGAGCACTTTTTCATGTGTCTATTGGCCATTTGGATTTCTTCCTTGCAGAAATGTCGGTTCATGTCTTCTGCCTATTTCTTGATTGGGTTAATATAAAAGGATGTAAATGCTGAATGTCCCTGTCTGTTTTGAAGTGAGAAAGGAGTCATTTTCCCATTTGACAGATGAAGCAACTAAAACCCAGTGAACTGTCTCCATTACTCTGTGTGTGTGTGTGTGTTAGGGTTAGAGGAGGAGAGAGAACACTAGAATTCCTATCTTCTGTCTACCAAGAGAAATCTCTGCCGCATGACATCATCTCTGCAGACAAATCTAAGGAGTCCAAAAAGCTATATGAAGACTTTTTCTCTCTTCTCTCTTTGGGAAATATTTGCCTCTTTTCATGAAACGATTCTTTAATTCTTATTTCAGTCTTCATGGTGAATTGAAAAGAACTGAGGAAAATGTTCTCTTTAATCATTAGTTCTCTTTGGAAATAATCATTTGTCTGGTAGCATTTAGCAATAACTTTGATTTTACTCTTTGGTGCCTTCCCTCCTGTCTCTCAATGGATTGTGTGCAGAGAGTCCAGAAAACCTACTAGGGGTAGTTCTTGACGTTTCTACTTGTATCCTTTCATATAATTCACCTTTATGTCCCCAAACTGCCCTTTTGTGCAGATTCAAAATTTTGAAGTACCAGCAGATCAATACATATTTTGACCGGCCAACAGGTCAGTGTTTAGGGAGTTCTTTACTCCATGGCCATGCATGCATGAGTGCCTGACTGCTCTGATGCATGTTGGTTTTATTTTCTTAAAAAAATAAAGAGATCTAAAAAAAAATTGTGTATTACAAATAGTTGTCATGAGCAACCCCCGTCTCATCATCATAACAAGAGTTAATATACTCTGTCTGCTGTAATTCTAAAAACATTACATATTTATTTCATTTAATTCTATCATCAACAACAGCATGAGATGGGTCCTTTTATTATTTCCACTTTACAGATGGGAAAACTAGATCTTAAAGCAATTGAATAATTTTCCAAAGATCATATGGCTACTAAATGGTGATAAGATGAAAAACAAGATCCAGTAGGCAGATCAAAAACAACAAAACTTCTACTTGAGCTGCGGGTTCATTGGATGGACTGGATGACTAAGAGTTCAATTATCAAGGGAAAAAAATGAAAGTAAAGAATATGTTGGAAGTACACTGTTGAAGACATCATCCAAAAAGCTAGATAAAGCTGGTAGTGATATTTGTTTCAGTTCCCTGAAGACAGAACTTTTTTTTTTTTAACATGTGAGAATATTTTGCAGTTTTTGCATATGCAGAGATAGATGTTTTTCAGGAGTTATTTGTGTAGAAGATTGGGTATATATTGAATTCAACCTCACTCTACCATTGATCTCATTTGAGGCCCAGGGATTCTCTCTGTATGAGTGTGTCCATAGGAAAGTCAATTTCCCCAACAGACAGAAACCACACTGCTACATATTGAAGCATACAAGCTATTATATATTTTCATAATATAGAATTTTAAGGTATAGTAATCAACAGTGGCAAAATATTTGTCTTTGACATCATTTTTTTTTTTTTTTTGTGAGATCCAACCTGTAATTGAGACCAGAGAAAACAGTATGGAAAAACAAATCCACAAGAACAGGATAAAAATATCACGAACAGCAAAATATGTCTGTGTATTTAAAACCGTATAGAAAAAATAAATTAGATGAACAATTGTGTAAATATAAATTAAAAAAGATGACATTCATAATAAATAAAGTTTACTATTTACAATTTTATATATTGCTGAAAGACTTAACTTAGATCCATAAAAACACATAAACAGGAAAAAAAAATAAAACCCAAAATAGGAGCAGCAAATTTATGCGCGTGAGGTACAGAAAAAGGATTGGAATTGTGTTTTGTTTTTGGTGTTTAGATTTTTTTTCTTTTTTTTTTTTTTATAGTAGTAGGCCAGTAGAATTCTCATGAGAACAGATTTTAAGCACTTCAATAGAGAGTCATTTTTTTGGTTGTTTCCAGAAGGTGCCAAACAGATTTCAACATCATAATAATTAGAAATACCCATAATAATTATAACAATAATAAAAAGGCATAATATGATACATAAATATGGAAGAGCAGTTTGTAATATGAATACATTTTCTCTAGACGAGATCACAGTTTTATTTTGTAAATATTACATTTAAGTATATATATACACACATATATGTACAACTATATATACATGTGCATATATATGTAAATTTATATATATATATAATATCTTTATATAGATAGATATCTGCGGACAGGTTATTGATTATAGAGACCCAAGAAAGCAACTCAAGAATTGTTCAAAATTCTCCTCACTGACTGCTGGTGTATTGGTTTAAGAAGCCCCGAGTTGTTTGCACTCAGAATGCCATATCTTCTTTTAATGGAACACTTGATGTGGAATTTTAAGTCTGAGAAGGAGGAGGGATTTTGGTGACTCCCTTCCTCTGTGAGGTTGGAAATGGCCCATAAGTCTTGAATAGACCACACAGTAAACTGACTTTTACACTGGAAGATGTAATTGGCTTTTAAGCAAATTCTGGAACTGGTAAAGGCCAGAATAGGGGGGAGAAAATCGAATTTGCCTATGAGTGAAATATCCCCAAACACAAGCCTCTCTCTTAAGGTGGATTATAAAATCCAGGAATTCCAGCTTTATTCCTTGAAATAGCAAATGAGCACTCCGTGTCTTTCGTAAATGGCCACTGGGCCCGTGCATTCCTGAAAAGTAACCCACGGACTTTGTGTCTCTCACAGATTGCCACAGCCCCTTTAGAACTTCAGGGCCTCACCATCCCCCGCCATCCCACTGTGAGGTAGGTAAGTAATATCATCCCCATTTTGCAGCTGGAGAAACTGAGGCAAATGGAGACGCTCTTTGTTGACTTGTTCAAGATCACTAGCCAACTGCAGCCTGGCATCAAGAATTCCAGGTTCTTTCCCTAGAGACCTAACTCTTCTCTTGGCTGTCTTTACAATTCTTTGAAAGCTCAAACGATCGGTAGGAATTTGGCAAAACTTGAATAAGTTAAAAGAATAGGCTTTTATTCCTTGGTTCTTTAGATTTTATGGTTGCTGTTTTGCTTGGTTTGTTTTTGTGTTGTTTCTCAAAAACCAGGGGGATTACCTGTCTGGTCATGTAGCAGCTTTTTAGGAAAGTGGACCGTGCAGTGTGATTCTAAGTGCAGTCTTTAGAAAGCCCAGTGCCCTACTGGTAAATACAAACATTTTATAACGTGAAAAGCACAACACACTATGTCCCCTTCATATCAGGTAAAACTGATTTCAAGCCCTCCCCACGCCCGACTACCACGGATTGCCACCAAACATATAGACAAAATGTTCCCCAAACCACAACTACGTATCAAGGGAGAGGATGCCTTATTTCCTGGACTCTACCACAATGTACAGAAAATACCAGCATTATAAAATCCTGCTTTATCTCTCCTGCTAGGGAAATTTTGGTACTGTGTCTACCTACTCAGCCTGTAGAATAAAGAGTTCCCTTTAGGAAGCACAAAAATATATATATTTTTTAATTCTTATTTTAAATCATGCATTTTTATTTCCTTTTCATCTCTTTGTCTTCTATCAATCTCTATCTGTACAGCTTTGTTACCATTAATTTCTCCTTTTTATGTTCCCACTTGAAGTAGTTCCAGAAAACAAACAAACAACAAACAAACACACACACAAAACACAAAAACCCTAAAATGGTTAACTTGGATTTATGGTTTTCTTTCTTCCTTTCCTCCTTCCTGTCTTTTTCTTTCTTTCTTTCTTTTTCTTTTTAAAACACAGGTAAGACCTATCACAAATTGACAGTTACAACCAAGTTAAACTGAACCTGGAAGGGAGGTAGCTGAAATCTGTCTCAAAGAATTATTTTCAACAAATAGCATTTAAGCATGGGCCAAGGTGGGAAAAAGACCAAGAGAACTGTCTAGGCAGTAACTCAACATGCTGAAGGCAGGAATAGCAGCTGATACCCTCCGTCTTCACAGCCCTGCTCTTTATGACCATCCACCACTCCTTTTCTTAACACCCTAATTCAGCCATCAAAATGGACTTCCCAGGGACTGCCTTCCCTTAAGAGGGGGTTGGCACAGAATATGGGGGTAGTACAAGTCCTCTGGGCATGCAATTAGGGTTGTGGCTTGGAAAGGCTCCCCAAAACAGGGTTTGGAGAACCGTCTTCCTCCTCTTTTCTTTCTTGCTGCCAACAGGCTAATACTTCTGCAGACCCAGAACCCCCATTTGCTTTAGGGCCCGTGAGCTGCTGATAGACAACAGGTCAACCTGCCTCCTTGTGAGTACTCCATGATCCTAAACAGGAGATAATTGAAGTGTTAAGACAATGAATTTATTCCCAGAATGAAAAGGAAGCCAGAAATCAGTGCATTGCATGAATAGAACGAAATCTCTTTCACTAAGTTTTGAGAAGGGCCTTCCCTGTGGGCATGAGGCTGGCCATTCATCAAGTAGCCTGTCTTGACTAATATCCCTTGGCAAATATGAATTTATGAGTAACATGTTTGAATGATGGTCAGGAGGAGACTGGGTGGCTCCTTACTTGACTCAGTCCGAGAGTCGGAAGATGGAAGTCAGCTTCTAGGAAGCTTTGCTCAGCTGGAGAGTGTGGGCACAGACCGTGTGAGGGAGAAGGAAGAAGGAGGATGAGGTTCAGGTCAATTGAAGGGAAGATGGTGAGGTTTTTCTGTGGTTCCTGCAACCCTATTATCAGCGATGGCATCTTTGGGTCTCCACGGGTTTTTGCTCTACTTATTCTTGTGATAGAGCAACTGGGAGGGCCCACACAGTTACCTTTCTCAGTTCATGTCTTGTCAGCTAACCACACACATTGTAACTCAGGGCAAGAGAGGGGCATTACTAGTTGGCAAGATTTCTAAGGTACTGGAAGGAGTACAAAATGGAATCAGTTCTTTCATTTTTTATGATTATTTTGCTAAGATTGGCCCTCGTAACTACAAGAAAATGCTCTGGATATACATGAGATATGAGTGTGTAAAAGAAACATAAAGGATTTGAGCCTGTCCTTAACCATGGCGGCAGCCTCTCCATTCTGGAACCCAATCTCAGGGTTTGGAATAAGGTACAAGCCATGCAAATCTAAGCCCTACATCCTAATCTGTGGGCACCTGTGCGAAAAGCACCTTGGTATGTTGGCTTCTCAAGTGTTCTTGGTCAGCAGCTGTTCGGAGTATTGTAAGAAGGTTCCTGAAATTATTTTTTGTCCCCATAGGGAAAAGGACTATGACTGACGAACAGCATCTGCCTCATGTACAGGAATGAGGAGGGTCAGCACGTACGCCTGGGGTTTCCCAGTCCTATGCTAGACTTTGTTTTTGTTGATTGTTTTCATGAGATTTGAGATGACTTGATTTACAGCAGTCTTTGTGTGATACCCTCCCATTGCCTCACTGTCTCAGTTCCAGGTCTCAGAGATTATGTCCAGCTTGACCATTCTTGCTACCTCATTCTGTATTAATTTCTTCCCATATTAATTTGAAAGGAGTGGACAGTAACTGGTGGAACAGGCAAAGAGGACCCCAGTGAGGTAGGGACTTCCATGTGTACTGGACTACCTTCCTTTCAACTTTCAGAGGCTAAACATGGGAAAGAGGGATGGATTCACCAACCACAGGTCTGGATGGGTGTCCTGGTAGCTGGAAGATGATGACCATGTTGGGTTGGTGGGGACTGAGTCTGTGAACTCTTGGGCTTCCCTCTGACAGCCCTTGAGAACACAGTTTAGATGGATTCTACCCAAGATGATTCTCTGTTCTAGAATTATAGCTTCTCAGGGCCACAGTGAGGTCCTCAGCACCAAAGCCTGATCTAACCCGGAGGGCCAGGGAAGCTTGGATAAAAATAATAACTCAAGAGTCTGCACTATCCCAGCAGTCTCTGGGTGGCCCCAACATCACAGACATTTAACACTGGTCCACTTGGATTATAAAATCTAACACTGGCTCAGACATTCTGGACTCTCAGTGAGGGTTTCAGCATCTCCAGTCCCTCTACTCCCTTTCAGGATGAGAAGCCCACCCAGGGGGGATTTAACTTCTCACCATGTGGGCCAATGAGGATTTATCTCTTGCAGAAGGGCTAAGAAGTGAGGAGCTGTGGGAAAATGCGGGTCACTTTTAAGGCAGACTGTTTGGTTGTGTGGGGATTTTCCTAACCTGGTCCTACCATCTTGGGGGTACTCAATGTATAGGATAGAGCAGCAGGAAAAGTAGCAGCGAATGTGGTCCCAAGGCAAGACTGGGGGAATGGGTAGGTTCTGGAGGGGTATTATGGCCTCAAGCAGGGGGCTGTTATAATACCTTGACACTACAACCCTATGCCATTTCCAGCTTGGCCTCAAACCCTGGAGGTGGGGTAAAATCCCCCATGGCAGCAGAAATGGGGGGCTTTTCCTACCTTGGATTCTTTACCTCATCCTGGTTTCTACTTCCCTAGAAGGTAGGTGGTCAGAAACCATTTCACTTCTAATCCCAAAGGACTGCACTGTTGTGCATGCCCTACATGTTCCAAGCCTCCGAGTGCAAGCTATCTTGACATCTCAACACTTGGCCTTGGCAGTTTCTGCAACTCTCCTTCTCCCAAGGACAGTATTGGCTAGAAGCTTGGGAAAGGAAAGACTGAGTATGTTCCAGTCTCTCTCTGCTCAGTCTCCCAAACTGCCCTCACGCAGATGTTTGTTTGGGTGCATATGCATGCGTGTGTACTAACCACATATGTGCACACTCCTAAATATAGAACATGTTTCTTGCTGTGGTTGTGTGACAAGTGATGAGAATTGTAGGCTCTGGGACTGCACACTTGTATATGCAATCCTTCTAAGACTTTGGGATGGGATTCCATTTCATCATCCAACATGGTGAGACTTGGTTCATGCGCCCCTACTATGAGTCCTTCCTGGGTGAAATTAAAGGCAGACCGGTTGGGTGCTAAGGATCCCTGGTGTGGGGAGGCCATTCCGTTGAGCAGCTGACTGTGAAATCAATACCAAAGGGATGCGGGTCCTGGCGCTGGGAATTCTTTGTCAACTCCTTGTCCTTCCTTAGCCATGGCTGTACCCCCGGAGGTCTTTCCGGCTGTGTTCTTGGGCCTGGGGGTCCCGACAAGCACAGTCACCTTGTAGGTCACAGGACATAGGGAAGGGGGTGACCTGCAGAGACAGAGAAAAAAGAGGTGAGCCAGAGGGTGGGGTCTGATATAGTAATTTTCAGAGAAGCAGTGCAGAGCAGGACAGTGACTGGACTAGGGGGTGAGGGTGGGCAGCAGATTGAAGTTCAAGTCCTACCTCTGCTTCTGGCTAGCCCTGTCATAATTTTTATCAAAATCATTAGAACAGCAACTTTCATTTTCAAGGGCATTTATGATGGGTCAGTCAACTCTGTAAGATAGGTACTAAAACAATCACCTTTTACAGATAGGGAAACTGAGGCTCTCTGAAAGGGGCAGGCAGTTGCCCAAAGTAACAGGTGACAGACATGGTATTTAGTATAGGCAACTTACTCCTGAGCCCCAGGTTCCCAGCTGTAGGATGGGTATCTATCAGCCCTACCTAGCCCTGGGAACTCTAAGGGCTGAAGGAACTCATGGGTGAAAAATTGTAATGCGCTGTGCCAGAGCTGATTGGTGAGATCGGCACAATGGAATACTTAACTTCCAGGGCCGTTGGGGTGGTCAAGTGAAAGAAGGTATATGAAAGTGTCTTTTAAGAAAGACAGACGTGTGCTGGGATTTTTGATTTGGGGAGGCAAGGGTGAAAACAACAAGAGCATGTCCCAGCAAGCTCAGACTGCTCTCCAGGAGCCTGAGCTCTGGGTGGGGGACATTTCACCTAGAGATTTTGCATAAGGTTTGGTTTGAAGGCTCTCAGGAGCAGATTTTGAGTAAGAAAGGGTGAGAGGTGTGCAACGTGGTTTGCTATCCACATATGTTATGGAAGCTGGGGAAAAATTAAAAACACACACACACACACACACTTTTTTCAGTGGGGAAGGGCACCTGGGTGGCTCAGTCAGTTGAGCATCTGAATCTTGATTCCCGCTAAGGTCATGATCTCAGGGTCTTGAGGGCCCAGCCCCACGTAGGGCTCTGTGCTGGGCATGGAGTCTGTTTGAGCTTCTCCCTCTGCCCCTCCCCCCTCCTCAAGTGCATACTCTCTCTCGCTCTCTCTCTCCAAAGGGGGGAAAAAAAACAAACAGTGGGGGAAGAAGCCTGAATTTTGGTCCCCATCCATCCCTTCACATGCTCTGTGACCTTGAGCTGGCTTTCCTTTCTAGAAACTGAAGAACAAATGTCTTCTCCACACAGCCGGTGACCTTTCAAAGAGCACACTGCAGTCCCTGCTTGAGCCCCAGCCTGAGCTAACGCAAGCGGATTTCAGATTTCACCTCATTGCATCATGATATTTGCATATAACTTTTCCCAGAGGGTCCCCCATCTGCGCAGATGGGTTTAATGACCTCATTCGCCTCCTGCCTAGGCAGGGTCTCCAAGTGCTCACACTGTCCCTGAGAACATCTTTGGTCTCCTAGCTTGTGGACTCATTCTCTGTATCGAACACTTCTCTCTGCTTCTTGGCCTGTCTGCCTCCCCTCCCTCCTTTCTGTGCTTCCCTCCCTCCCTCCCTCTCTCTCTCTCTGTCCTGCAATTTTGCAATAATTGAAAAGGGGAAGATTAAAGTATAAGCCCCAGCTCTCTCACCTACTCCTGTGACCTTGAGCATGCAAGGATTTCCCCAAGCCTCACTTAATTCATTTGTTAAATGGGAATAATGAATGCAAACACCTCTTGAGGTTGTGATCGAGGATAAGGGAACAGACGAAAACCATGTAGCTCCCAGTTCTTGGCATAGGCTCCTCACTTAGATCAATCAAACGACAGATATCTCCTCCTCTCTCCCTCAGTGAGGCAGCATCCACATCAGTCTTGTTCTTTCTTGTTTTCTCAGGGCCTGAGCCATCAAATGAATGAATGTCTGTTCATTTCTCCATCTCTTACTGACCCTTTCACTATACGCATGACGAGCACAACTCTGTTCCCTCAAGTTAAAGTCATACAGCGTTTACAAGAACAGGAAGCATTCTTACAGATGCTCCTATGCCGTGCCTGTCCTTCTGCTTAGGACTACTTGCTGTCCCCTGCTCAGGACATTTACTTCCCAGTCATTAGGTCTTGGTGGAGGCTGTGCCTTCCAATCTAAAGTATGTTCCACAACCTCAGTATCTCTAGGAGAAGCAGAGAATTTTAGAATTGGAAGAGACAGAGAAGGAAATCCCCTGGTCCAAGTGGGGACACCGATGGCAGAGCCAAGTCTGAATCCAGTAACTGAGTTCAAGTGGGGAGGGTACCATCATGGGAACCAGGAGGCCTGGATAGGGATCCTTGCTTGACTCGTAGTCACTGAACAATTTTGGGAAAATCCCTCCACTGTCCTGATCCTTTGCCTCTACATCTATAAAAGGGCAATTAAAAAAAAAAAAAAAACTATTTTGTATGGTTGTGAAGATCAAACAAGAATACACATCCAGAAGCCCTAGGAGATGCCTGACACTGAATACATATGTGCTCAATCAGCTCTCATTTCACCATCTGAGGACACCTCTGCTGCCTGTTGTCCCTCTCTCCCACCTCCCTGTCCTCAGCAGCTTCTTTGTCCTCAACTCAACCCATCGCTGTATCTGTTCTCTTCTCCTGCCCTTGCCCACATTCTCGCATTAGAATGATCCAGTCACCTCCTACGTCCTGTGCACAATTCTCTCCATCTCCGTGACCCCTCAGAGATGGTTTCACTCTGATTTAGTCCTCATGCTTTCTGCTCTGCCTCACATAGGCAAAAACTGAACAGATCTCTTAGAATGAGACCCAAAGTCCTTACCACGAAATCAAGGCCCACTTCTCAGAACTCTCCTGGTCCCTTCTCCCTCTCACTCTCTGTGGCTTATTTACTTCTTGGTTCCTCAAATACTCCAAGTGTTTTCCTTTTTTGCGGGGTGGGGGGGGGGGTAATCAAAACTTTATTGAAAAACTGACACCAAAGTAAGAGATCACTCTTGTATACCTTACAAAAGCATAATTACATTATGTTGGTATTTTAACTGGAATTACTGAACTGACAAAGCTTTCTGTGATAGAACACACATTCAGGAGGTTGTGTAGATCATTAATGTTGCTTCGTCTTCTGTGAGTCTGGCCTTTCCTCTGTCGGCTGGCTGAACACTGTTGACCAACCCACACAAAGAACCACCATCTGGCAAGTGTCCAGCCATTTCCATTCCTCTGCCCTCATGGCTCCTTCCTGGCCAGCTCATCTTCCACGCTTCACGTCTCATCTCAGATGTCACCTCCCCCCACACTGGTCTGACCAAAGATGGCGCTGTTACCTACGTGCCACTTCAGAGCATCCCATGGAAGCCCTTCTTGTCCTAAAATGCTCTGTACTTGTATGCCAGCTCCACTGGGGGCAGGGGGCCTATCTGTTACTGACCCAGGACTTTATATGTCACATAACAGGCACTCGGTGGACCCATGAATGGAGGAACAAATGAACACATGCATACATACCCAGAACACAAGGAAGGGAGCCTCAGCTCTTGCCCTTGCTTACTGTGTGACTATGCATAGGTTACTTCCTTTCTCTGGGCTTCAGTTTCCCTACCTGTACCCTAAGATTTAATTTTAATGGTCTCGATCTTCCCACTGTCCAAAAATCCTTCTCAGCCTGAGCAAAAAAAAAAAAAAAAAAAAGCAGAAGACCAAAGGGTTGGCCAGAAAGGATACAGGACTTGAGACTTTCTCTCACAAACCCTGTCTTGCACGTTCTCCTTTCTGCCATCCCCAGTTACTTCAGCTTCTCCAAAGTTATCAGTAGGGAAGGCCACACCACCAGTTGGCTTCTCTGGCCAGTCTGGCCATCCTGGCCAAGTGTGCGTGGTATGACCATTCTCTTCCCTCCCTTGGTTAACCCAGGCAGTTTCAACATTTTCCCAAAGAAACATGTCTGGAAACTGAGGGCAGGAATATAACAGAGTCTCGAAGGCCCGGTCTCGGGAGGTGGATCTGCAGCCTCCCTATCCTCCCCGCCTGCTTGTACATGCAGCTGCCTCTCCTGAGCCCTTGCTAGGAGTTCACTGGGCAGACAAGCCTGGGTTCTGGTGTGGGCTCCACACAGGCACTGCTTGGCTTCTGGCAAGTCCTTGGCCCGCTGGGAACTCTGTCTCCCCACCTGGAAGGCAAGGGTCCTCAAAAAAACCTCACTGCATTCTGGTGAGGAGCCAATGCAATAATGTCTCCAAACAGCTCACAGAGATCCTCGTGCAGAGGAGATGGACAGCGTCTTGTTCTGTCCGCCTGCTGGCCTCTTGAGTCTTAGCAAACTGCCTGTTCAGAGCCTGCCCCAGGGTATCCTCTTGTCACAAGCTTCCTCCCTGATCAAGGACCTACGGGTGGGAGTAGAAGGATAGAGACTAGCAGCTCTAGCCACTTCCCAGGTGTTCCTTAGTTTGGCCTGGAAGAGGCAGGTGCACACCCGTGAATACCACTTTAAAACACACACACTAGCACTTCCTGAGGGCCTTCCACGTGCCAGGTAATTCCTACCTGCTGGCTAGTCCGCTGTGAACAACCCCATGAGGCTACCGTTGTTAGCGACCCATCTTGCAGATGAGAAGATTGAGGATTCAGAATGTTTAGAACAAATGAACTTGCCCCGGGCCTCATTACCCATCAGTAACTAGCTGATGTAGGATTCTAAAGTCCACTCCAAACACTGAGAGCTTTTCAGCCAGCGAGAGTAAGGTTCCTCCTTCACAACCTGGCTGGGCTGACTGCTGCTTTGTCTTTTTACAGCCAATAGCCTTTTATCCCTTTATTATGTGCCTGGCTGAGTTAAACCAGTGTGCATTATCTCACTCACTCTTCCCAGCAGCCCTAATAAGGTAGCTATTCTTGCTAGCCCCGTTTTTCCATTCTTAGAGGAAGGTAAGAGGCACAGAGGTAAGTTACTTGGCTTGCAGGTGGCCTGTGATCTGAATCCTTGTTTGTAACCACTCCTTGGTGCTGACCCCCCGGGAGTCAGGGTCCCCTTTTGACAGAGGAAGAAATTGAGGCACAGAAAAAAGGGCCACATCCTGGTAAAGTCAGCTCTGAGCCCAATTCCCAGATTCCCTGATTCCCTAAGCAGCTTCCCACTGTCTCCCCCAGATGGCCTCCCAAGGAAACCTGACACCCACAGCACATACGCTGTGGTGGCCGGTTTACATCTGGGAGTCCCAGCACCATGTGGCTAGGCTATCCCATAAATGGGTTGGCCACCCACTCTAGGATTCTGTCAATAAGCCCAGGTCAATGACTAAAGGCCAGGATTCTCTCCTTTTTTTCCCTCTGTGCTGGAGATGTTGCTCAGGCACAGGGGTTTCTCCTTTGGGTGAGTTGCCCAGGATAACACCTCCATCTGTGGTGTGTGTGTGTGTGCGTGTGTGTGTGTGTGAGCAGCTCAGGAATGCAGCCCAGGCAAATGCACCACAATGCCCTGGCTGCAGGTCCTCTGATGCTGGGAGGCAGGCAGGGGCGGGATTCTGACTCAGACTCAACAGGGAGGTCACAAGCAGAGTATGTGCACTGTGGAGAGCAAGACGTATCCTATGCCAAATGTCAGAAAGCCTGACTGTCCGTCCACCCACTGTGGGAGCTTGGGCAAGTCATTCCACCACTCTGAGTCCCAGGGACTTAATCGTGTTAAATGGAAATGTTTAATGAGATTGAGTAGACCAAGGTGTGATGTCAAGTACAAGGACTCTTTGTGAGCTCCTTGGAGATAGGATAGATACCAGCCTGGCACAGGGCATGGAGGAGTCCGTGAGTGTAGAGTCTTGTTTAAATGTGGATCAGGGGAGGACAAGGTGGAGAAAAAGGAATGAGATTTGGGTTTGATTCCTTTCCCTATTAGTGACTTAGTGTGTGCTCTTAGGCAAGTTACTTTCCTTTGGGGGGCTTCAGTCTCTCTATTTGCAAAATGAGGGTAGTAATAGTCCTGCCCATTGGAAATATTTCAGATAAAGTATAAAATTCAAATACAGCACTTAGCATGGTACATGGCATATAATATATGCTCAGTAAAGGGTGGTGATGGTGGTCATGATGATGTTGACAATAGTTATGAGGAAGATAACTCTGGGTCAAATGAAAACGAGTGTCTAATTTAGCCACATGAAAAGGTGGGAAAACCACACCTCAAATAGGGAAAATCACAACACTCCAGAAGCCAGTGATTTTTTGGGACAAGGAAGAATTAGTGCAGTCTGTTTAGTCATCTTCCTGTTGTCTTTTACTAATCTTCCAAAGTAAATATGTCCAGCCCCTCTTCCACGAAGCCTTCTAGGATCCTCTAGACTAGTTCAGTGCTTAGAATCATTGAACACTCCTACGCTCTGTGGATAAGGCTCAGATTCCCTGGCTTGGTTTAAAAAACCTGCTCAAGGCTCATTTTCTTACCTCTTACTACTTACATCACTTTTCATTCTGTGCTTTAGCCACAGTCAGGGAATTGTGGTCTCCTTAATATGCTTCCTTATGTTGGGGCCTTTGCACAGATTGTGCCCTCTGCCAGAAACACTCTTTTCTCTCGCATCCTAATCTCTGGCCCTCCACCCCCCCTACCCTTTTACCTAGCTAAGACCTACTATGCTTTTCATGTCTCACACCTTGGGTGTTTCCTTCTGCAGGAAGCTTTGTTGACTCTCCTCACTGGCTCTATCTCTGTTAGCACTTAATATACTGTAAACATGTGGCTACTAGTTCCCAAGTCATGAACTCAGCATGGCTGAGACCAGGTCCATCTTGCTTGTGACCTAGAACAGTGTCTGTCACATAGCAAGTGTTCAACAGTGGGGTACTTCGGAACTAGGGATACGTTATTGAACAAACAGATGCACATTCTTGACCTCACAAAATTTCCATTTGGTCAGCAAGGAGGTAGGGATTATGAGATAATAAATACATTTTTATAGTATAAGCCAAGGTGATCAGGGTTATAAAAGGAAGAAAAGTGGAATCCAAAACAAATGCGTGCATGAGTGCCAGGGAAAATGTAAGGTGGGTGGTCAGGATGGAGTTCATTGAGAACTTGACACTTGGGCAAAGACTTGGAAGAGGTGAGGGAATGAGTCATGTGGATGAATGGAGAAGAATGTTCTCGGCTAAGGGAGGAGCCAGTGACATAGTCTGTAAGATAGGAGGACACCTGGCCGGATCACTGGAGTTAAGTGAGGGAAGGTCCTGATAGGAGGGGGTAAGGTCAGAGAAGTGTTGGGAGGAGGCAGAACACACACGGCCTTATAGACCATAGGGAGGCCTGGTTTTTAGTCTGAGTGAGATGGGAGACACTTAAAGGGCTTTGCGCAGAGGTGTGATACCACAAGACTTGCTTTAGGAGGACCATTCTGGTTGCTAATTTAAGGTCTAAGAGGCACTGATGGACATCACCAGCTCTGCAGCCTAATACACAACCCTTTAGTTTGGACCAGCCAGCAGCATGGAAGGCTGCCGTTAACCTAACGATTGTTAGAATGACTAGACTCCTTAGACCAGTGGGCTATGTTGGGGTATAATGTCCTTTCCTATAAACCCCGTTTTCACTTAGATTTAGCAAATATTACAACCCTACACTTAATGTTATCAGTTAGGCATGCCATCTTGTGCTGAGACATTTCTGGGATTAATTTCTCCCTAATCTTTACTGGTCCCTGGCCCCAAATAGCCTTCAGGTTCTCACCAATGCCACGCGGAGAATCCTTAGACATGACTATCATCCAAATGTCAACAGATAAAACCAAAGGTAAGCCGGGCCTGCCCAGGGTCACAGAACTAAGTCACAGAGCTGGGACTACACCCCAACTTCCCAGACATCGTCCAGAATCAGTCTCTTAGCAGCTGTCTAAAACACGACCAAAAGTAGTGTTCCAGGCCACCCCGCCTTACAAAACCTTGCTATGTTGAATGGATTAAGGCTGTTTCCCCTTCTTCCCTTAAAGCTCCAACACATGCTTCCTTAGGATGATTCCAGTTATGAATGAATTTTTTCATTGTTGTTATGAGGGTAAATTATTGAAGCAACCATTCTGGAAATCTGCTCTGTATTCGAGACTCCTCAAGGCTCCAACAGGAAAATAATAAACTGACATGCTGAGAAGCTGGGTCCTGCCCCTTCCTGTTTGCCTCGCGCTGCAGACAGGTGTCTGGATGGGAAAACGGTCACCCCTGTCAGACGGAGTTTCCTGCACTGTCTTGCTCTTGTCTGCCAGCCGGGCCCAGGTCACCCCACAAGGCAGATGTGGGGAACAGCTGGTGTCTGGACAAACAAGGAAGGAAGGATGAAGGGAGCAGACAGACATCATTCTGGGCCAAGTGACCAGGAGGCCCGAGTCCCGGAGACTGGGAAGAGGTTAAGTTAGAGAGTTGGCTAGAAGGATGTTTGGGAGAAGATGCTGTGTGCTTGCCCCTTAGCCTTGAGTTCACACCCGGGACTCCTGTCCAGGCGAACGAGGAAGGGAGAAGTCCACCCACCAGGGGAAGGGCAAAATGCCTGGGCAAGATGCAAGTTCGATGTTTATGTCGAGCTGTAAACAACTAGATGTTTACAACAGGGGTTAGAAGTGACTGCCTCGTGGCTTAGGCTCACGAGGTTCCCCTCTCAGCTCTACCACTTGCTGGCCGTAGGACCTCAGCCCTTCTCAGCCTCAGCGGCCTTAACTATAAAATGAGGACAACAAGACACCACCTACAATAGGGCGACTGTGTGATGAAAAGAGATGACATGCAAAAGCAGTTACCATGATGCTTGGCGCACCGCGGGCCCTCCATAAACAGGAGTGATCGTCGTTCAGAGCCCGGAAATCCTAAATCCTACACTCAGCTCTGCCACCACGTACAAGTGAGTTCACTTCTCTGAGCCTCCACTGAGTCTACCCTGTCGGGTTTTTCTGGGGTCTCAGAGTGAGACAATAGGCACAGAGACTCCCCACCACGGCCAGGCACGTAGTGTGTGCTCCGCTAATGACATGACCGTCAGTGAAGAAGGTGCATGAAGCCAATCTGCTGTCTCAGTGAGCTTCTGAGTGCCAGGCCGTGTGCTCGCGGGCAGGGAACTCCCCACTATGGGTACCCCCGGGCCAAGAGTTCAGGCAGGAACTGACCAGCACCGGCAGTACGGACGGAGCAGGGAATGAGAGGATGGAAGCCAGCCTCTGGCCCCTCCCCTGCCGTTAAGAGGCTTCCTGCTGGGGAAGCTGGAGACAGAAACCAGGACTTTTTTCCACTCAGAGGAAACTGCTGTCTGGGACGTCAGGGATGGCTGGCAAGGCTGGGAGCCTCAACTACTCCCCACCCTGTCTTTGCTGCTGGGAAAAGCTGCTTTCACCTTTGCCAAGGGGAGGGGTCCCCTATCCAAGGTTCCCTGGCAGTCGGGGCTCGCGGTGAATTGTCTCCAACCAGAACTGGGAGGGTTAGGCCCAGGCACACGGAGGACTCAGCCCCATGCTGCAAGAGTGAGCTGGGCTCTCGCATCAGGCAGGCCTAGGTTCGCGTTTGGGCCTCGGCACTTGCGGCCAAGTGAACTCAAGCCTGTCCTGTGAGAGTTCTGAGCCCACACTGGCTCACTTAGGCACGGGGGCTGACAGTGGCCTGTTGGAGTGGCCACGGGGATTCAAGAAGCTGACGGAGGACACGTGTCTGGCAGGATGTGTGACAGCCACGGCAACTCACCGAGGGGTGTCTCTTTCCTTCTCTGTTTCTCCACCTGCTGTCTCGGTAAACCAGCTACTGCGGGAAGTGGAGTTGGGCGGGTGTAAGAGAGTGTGTTGAAGCATTTGAGAAGCGGGAGCCTATTTAGAAGTTAAACTGGGGAACTTAAACGGTAGGAAGTACGAGCTTAATCTGAGATCCCTTTCTCCTCCAGAAGTCAGACTCCCAGGAATCTCAAATCCAAAGAAAGCCTCCAACACTGTGAGTAATGAACAACTATGGCAAAGCCATATGTACCAGAAGAGAAGCCGAGAGGCCCGGTCACCCACACCTCCCACGCGGTGCTCACAGGCCTCCCCAGCCTGTCTTCAACACTACTCCTCTCCAGGAAAGCTACTCACTCTTCAAGGCTCAGTGTAAACATCGCTTCCTCAGGGAAGCCTTCCTTGACCTTCACACCGGTCTCCGTAACCTTCCGCACCTTTCCTCTACTGCCCTGACAAAGGCACTCCAGTGCCTCACCGCCTAACGCCTGGCTCCCCTTACGGCCTGTGAACTTCACAGGGGCAGGTGCCAGTCTATCTGGACTTGGCCCTGGGTACATAGCTCAGTACAGTGCTGAGCCCTCACAGACGCTCAGGGATCACGCATCTTACTGCATGAAGGAAGCTTGGCTCTCTGCATTCCGCAGCCTCGGCTGACGAGGAGGATCACCAATGTGAAGTGGAAGAAGGGGATCTTTTCACCCCAAAAGCCAAAGTTACATACATAATGTGGGTAGAAAAGGAAAGAAAGGAAAAAAAAAAAAAAGACTAGGAAGCATATTCAGAACTAGCAAAGAACGAACAACTCTGGGTCCCTTCCTAAAGAGGCAGCACCTAAGGGCTGGGACGTCTGAAATTGTTGCAACCAAATCCAGAAGGAGCAAAGGGTCAAAATGGCCATTTGGTGTACATAGATGTTTGTTCAAGTGACTATAATCATTTGGAATCTGCACCTGAAGCTCAGTCGCATGACTTCATGTTCCTACCACGCGCTCTGCAGAAACAGCAATCCATTTAAGGAAGTCTCCCAATAAAAATAAATTAGTTTTTTTTTAATGTTTTTGTATATAAAGTTATAGTTCGTAGGAAAATTCTTTTAATCAGAGCTGCTCTTGCTCCAATGGATGGTGTCACATGACTACTGCATCATAATTCTACCCAAACTTCTGTTTAAAACACACACTTCATTGTCCATTCACTTTCGAAAACGGACTCCAACAAATGAAACTGGTGCTATTGTACTCTGTATTCATCTGGCACCAGGCGCCAGGAGCCTTATAAATGCTCACACCTTTTATCCTAGTCATTTCAGTTCTAAATGGCAATTGTGAAGGAACAGAGCTGGAGAAATATTTACCTGCAAAGATATTCACCAGCCTCATTATTTATCATGGTGGGAAACTGAAATAACCCACAAGTTAGAAAGAACAGCCTAAGGTGAGTGGTTCCATAAATCATGATCCATCACAACCCTCTAATAAATAATAACAGAGCAAAAACGATCGCCGGAAAGTTTATAATAATATCAGACCATTCTTCTGTATACGATTTCCTGTGCTAAGGCAAAACCAACAACACAGGATCCTGCACTAGAAATGCTGCGAGGTATACACAGGCACAAATACCCACACGCCTACACTTACACACACAGTAAGATACGGCAGAAGGAAAAGCAATGGCTACTTCCGGGATGTGAGAAAAGCAATGATTCTGTTGTTCTCTCTGCTTTCTGGATTTTCCAAAAAGTAGAGTATGTGTCGTTTCATAATTGGGAGAACGATAAAATTCATAAATAGGAAATTAATTTTATTCTACTGTATTTGAGCAGGAAGTATTGACTTTCGGTGTTTAATACATAAATCAAGGGAGGGGGCGAGCGTGCTGAAGGGTTGCCCATACAAGACCAGCTGACCCCAGGGAGCTCCAGCAGCCCTGGTCATCAAAGATGCAGTCTAACTGTGCTCCTTAGTTCTAGCCCTGTCCATCCCCGTATTCTAAGGCCAGAACCTCTCTCCTAAGGAACTAATTCTTTTAAGGATGGTGCAACATAAAGGTACTTTGAACAAGCCAGAAACCTTGCTCTGTTTCTCTCACTCACTCTGCCACCATAGACAAATCAGTTTTCCTGTAGCGTCCTCAATTATCCCATTAGGAAATGAGAAGTTTGGACCCGATAATCACTAACAGCACTCCCGCCAAGACTGACTATGACCGGCCTCGGGAACACGGTTCCCCTTTCTTTAAGGAGAGAGAGATTAGCTCAAAAGACTTTTTGGCTCAGACTGTAGATGCGTACAAAACCAGAAATAGCTCCCCATTAACTCATTCATCACCAGAGCACTCCTCAACCCAGGCTGCCAGTCTGACCACCTCTCCTCCCTGGCTCTTGGCTGGGGTCCCAGCTCTCATCAGGAAGAAAGTGGGGGGTGGTCCCTTTTCCATGAGTGGTGGGTATGCGCCCTAGTCAAATGTTCCTGTTTTACTTGAGACACCTGATTCACTCCTGCTGAACTCTAATATGCAAAGGAAGAAAATCACAACCGAGACCACACCCCCTAATTTTACAAAGAGATTATAAAATAATCAAAGGCGAAGTCTTACCTTGGTAGCAATGTCCCATCTTCTCTCTGCCCCTATATTTTAGCCATACATCCCAAAGATGCAAGTTCTCTCTAGGATTTTACAAGCAAGTCTCTTGCCCCCAAAGCTTTTCCTGGCCACCTTCCGGCTCCTTCTCCTTCTCCCTTAAGTTTCAGTGTCAATGCTAATCCTCTGATAGAGTCTTTCTCTCGCCCCTGGCCTGGGCCCTCCCAGTGCTCTGTCCTCCCCTTCTAAAAGTATTGATTATACTGATATTTGTCTGCTTCCATGTCTGGCCCCAAGCTTTGAGGATAAGGAAACATCTACAAAGATCAGTCCATGATATTAGCTCAACTCCTGCCTCAAAGAATAAAAAAACGTAATGCATCACAGCTTGGGGGCACACGCTGACACTGCCAGGACAATGGGCTGTGCAGGGGGCTCCAGGCTGGGAAGTGGGAGAGGCCTGCAGGCGGCGCTGTCGGCGGGGGTTGGGAGGGTGGTGGTGGTGTGTTACCTTCTTGGTCTTCACCGTAGAGGCACAGCAGTCCCCACCATCGTAGTTGCAGAAGGCTCGGTTGTTGATGGCATCACAGTAATTGTCTCCCATGAAGGGCTGCAAGGGGGGAGAGAGGCAGAAGGAAGGATCCTGTTAGCATCCTGGATTAGGTGGGGAATAGCCCTGTCATTGTTCAGCTATCTCTCATCCTTTTGAAAACCCCTGTAGACCGCCTACCTGGCTTCAAATGCCAACACCCCCTTGGCCAAGTTATCACTTTTGCCATTTGTAAAGACTTACCTAGCCAACTTTCCCCCAACTCAGCTGCGGCTGCGCTGGTGGACACGCTTGTAGGCTGGGGTATGCAAAGCCATGGGAGAGATCACTTACATCTCTCTAAGGTCGGACTCAGTTTTACTTGAGGAAATGATGAGAAAATCTGAGCAGACTTCCCCTACTTTTCCCAGTAGTAGGTAATGAAAAACATAATTTATAGTACAATATAAACAACGTAATCTGCTCAAGAATTGTCAAGATCAAATGTAAGAACTCATCAGAATTTGACACAATGGTCTGTGGGCTCCCTCTTCTCTAGCACTGGAGTGGAGGTCCTTGAGGTCAAATGCTTTACGTGTTTGTCATCTTCTTTGTTCTCCAAACAACATGTGAGGTAAGCACTGATATTCCCACTTTTCAGATGAAGATTCTGAAGCTCAGAGCGAGACAGGGACTGAGCCCAGATCAGCCTGGCAGGGCCAGAGCAGTGATTTAAATCTAAGTTGACGTCCTATCTTTTCTTTGCCATTCTGGTCCACACCTAGCACATACTGATGTGTTGCTTTTCTTCCCCATGTCTCTCCAACTCTGTGGTACCCCCAAAATGAGGAAAAGATGACAGAGTTAAGCCATTACTGATCTGAGCCCAGAGTAATCTTATGGGTAAGTCGGGAGTGTCTGCAAACCCCCTAATACTTTTTGTCCCTATAAGCACTAAGCACACTGTTTGTTCTAATGTTTGTTCATGAACCTCCAGCTGGTAGAAGACTGTAAGCACGTGGAACACAAGGGCAATATCCAGTTCCTCTTGGTCTCCCTATCACCTAGTTTAATGCTGGTATAACTTCGACTCTTAGTGATGTTTCTGAAATGGCATAGGGGCATATTGTATTGACATAGTGGAAAGGTAGTTGTGAGGGGGTTTAGAGAATCTGGGGTCTAGTCTAACAAACCTCAGCCAATTGGAGGGGTTCCTTGGTGATTTTGGTGAAGTGGCTTATCTTTTCGGAGCCTTGAGAGTCCCAGTTGTGAAATAAAGAGACAGGATTAGTCCATTGGTTGCTCAAAGCAATAAGCATACCCCCTCACCCACCAAAAGCAATAAAGTGTGACCCTTCAGTATAGAAGGCAGGGAAGGTAAGAGGTCTCTGATCAAAGTTCACGTTGGGCTCTCTAATACTCGATGACTCACTGATGGGAAAGATGTCAACAGTTGGCTAAGACCACGGCATCTCAGTGCAACTCCTGCGATCCAATGGTCTTTCTTTCCCATCCTGACTGTCATGGGGAGAACCAAGCTCACAAGGAGTCCCTCCCATGTGACATCCCTGGCTTTTTCATTTCTGCCTCAAATTCACCTAGGCTTTGTGCTCCCAACTCACGATGCCAGATTTCATTTCATCACTATCCTATTAGGGTCTTAAAAAAAAAAAAAAAAAAAAGCTTAGCAAGACAGAACCAAGAACAGGCAACAGCTGTGCTCAGGTGTCTATGTGCATATGTGCATGGCTATGAACACAAGTGTGACTCTGACAGGTACTTGCTGTAACAAACACATTATTACAGCCATATCTGAGCAGAGAGGCACAAACAACAAACAAAGGATAAGCTCTTGGTTTTGCTCTGTGCCTGAGGAGATCGGCCTGTGGGATCTGTTCTTCATGATCTTTCTTCTATCATATAAAACACAGTAAGGAAGGAAACCAAATGTCCCTCAGAATGAACGGAACTGGCTTGGTAAAAGGAGTAGCTGGGAAAGACGAGGAAGAAGAGAAAAAAATAAATGAAACTTTTTTCCCCCCTGAAAAAAACCCTCCAGTCTCCTCACCAGCTACCCTTCACCCCTTTCCTGCAGCCTCCTTGCCTCCATCCGCCCCTCTACCCATCCATCCTGTACTTAACCACATTCACTGAACGCTTACTACAGATCACATGTCGCACCGCAGACAAAGATCGGACAGGGAGATGGAGCTCTACTCCTTCAGACCTCACGCTTCAGTGAGGAGACTTTAATCAAATAATCACACATCTAATTGGCCAATTTCAACTCTGATAAGAGCGACAGAGGACAGGCACCATGAGGCTGTTAAAGAGTAAGAGGACTAGACCTCATCAGGGAGCTCCGCGAAGGTGTCCCTTGGGAAATGACCTTTCAGCAGAGATCAGGGAGATGAGCAGGGGTTAATTAGAGGAGGGTGGAGAACAGAGGATTTCGAGAGGGAGTGAGTGACATGTGAAAAGCTCAGCCACTGAAGGGATTTTTCCCATCCCTGGTACTTCTCATGGCTACTGCTCCTACTACTGTGTTCGGGCAAGCAGCTCACTCTTCGGGATCTAGCTCCAATCTCACACCCCTGAAATGCCTTCTCTGAGCCCCCCAGGATGCTCTGTGCTTCTTGTACTTGGTCTGGTTACAGCTCTTGGTCCATAGTTTAGAATTCTTTGTCTACCTCCTTCACTAGACTGGGAGCTCCCGAGGGACAGGACTGCGTGTCATCCATATCTGTAGCCTGGACTCCCTAGCAAAACATGTGGTGATTTGAGCAAAACTTCACCATTTATGTTCATTCGGTCAAACGATTCAGTTCTTCATGGACAGATATGTGGACGCGTGCACAAGGGGCAAGAAAACACCATACGTCTGGACTCAGGAAGGAGGAGGAGCACAGCGACTGTTCTCACTTGACTAAGGTCACTGTGTTTCCAGAACCTTGAGTAGTGTCAGGTCCCTAAGAGGCATCAGTGAGGCTCTGATGTATGAGAGAGTGAAGGGACCACTTTGGACACAGCTAGGGGTAGAGGGCTCAGGAGTCCCAAAACCCTTCCTCCGTCCTGGCTAACTCTAGACATTCCAGGTTGATGGCTTCTGCCTCGACCCAGCATTTGTATCTCTTCCAGGCATTTCTTTCAGCCCCAGACATGAGACAAACTATTAGCTTTAAGTTAAGGAGGAGAGGAGATCACCTGCAAGGGCAAAGGCGATAAGCATCGTTGGCAGGACTCAGAGCCTGACAGGTGAGGGTCTCCCAGGCCCCGGTGCTGAGTCAAAGGAGGGATCGAATTCTGCTGTCACACTGGCTGCCCAGACTGCCAACTCAGCAGAATGAGGGCCCCGGTAATCCAAGCTTCCTTTTCTCCAAGCGTTGGACTGATCCAGAGAGATGGAAGGAAGCAATAGCCACAGGGCCTTGGCCTTGCCATTGCCGGCTGAACCTTGGGAGAATGTGGGGGCTCTTAAAGACTACAGTGTCGAGTGCCTTTAGAAGATGCCACATGGAGCCCCTAGCCAATACACAGAATGAAAAGTTTGATCCTGGGGCTGTCTTGTCGGGGGTGATTCATGGATGGGAGGTGGCCTAATAGAGGAGAAAAAGGACCAGCCTAGAGTAAGGAGACCCAGGTTCATGCTTTGGCCCTGTGGCTTTTATGGTGTACAATGCTGGGCCAGTCCATCGCCTCTCTGATCCTCCTTTTCCACTCCATATAACCATTGATTAGGATTAGATCACACTAAGAACCCTTCCCGTTTGAGCATTCCATCAAATTTCAGATCTGGCTACACCTTTAAAAAGTCAGGTTTAGATCATCTAGAAGAGCATTTCTGACTCTGACATTCCAAGAATTTCATCAAATACAGAGTTTTCTAGAGTACAAACTAGTCCCTTTCACCTGCATTTTCCTGAGTGGGCTCTGGAGCAGGGAGTGGACCACAGATATTTGCGCCTCCACCTGGATGTGATTTGGGGCCTCCTTTTCATTGCCAGATGAGAAGACCCACGAGGGACTTGGGGTGCACAGAGTATCTCCTAGTTCCAGAGGCAGTGTGACCCCTTGAGAATACAGATGACTTTCTAAGTACTCTGCCCCTGTGCCTTCCCAGGCTGGTCACTGAGACACAGAGACAGATCTCCATAAAGCCAAGCGCCAGGGAAAGGTTCAACTGTGAAGTCAGAGAGGATCTTCCCGTTCGGCTCTGTGGTAGGGTCTAAGGTATCCATACTGCTTCTGGGGTTGAAGAATGAGTGAATGACAAATGTGTGGCAAAAGGAAGTGACCTGCAAGTAATGGTCAGCAGTAAAGTAGGAACTGGAAAGGGGGGGAAGAAAAGCCTCCTGTGGTTCTTTAAACATTAAAATCTTATCATTTGGGTCAAATGCCTGGTATGTTATAGATGCAAAATCAGAATGGCCTCCCTCCCTCCTTCCCAGAGGCTTATGTTCATGTTGAACATAAGCTGAGGGAGCAGGAATGCCTTGGAATCCTACTTTTGTTATCCATGAAATGTATTTTTGAGTATGTTTGTTGATATCTCCGTGCCTCAATTCCCCCATCTATAAAATGGGATTGCTCAATCAGCCTATTAAAGGGATATTCACAGCACTTTGTAGGCAAAGCGAATGGAAGCCATGATCAATGTAAGACCAGTGATCACTTCTAGGGACTCACCTCACAGCCTTTGACGCAGTGAATCAGGGCGGGGTGAGGATACCACTTGAGACCAGCTGTGCAGACAACTCTCTGCAGAGAGAGGGAGAGAGCAGTCAGATGGGTTTGGGGCTGGGAGGAAGCCATCTCGTTGTTGGCACCCCATGCAACCACCCCACGTCTTCTTGGATCTTCCAAGTCCTGTCTTCACCCTGGCATTTACATGGATAATTTGCCCATGGATGATTGTACTTGCAGTAACAGGAGCCATAAGATTACAAAAGTATTTGTGTTTGCTGTAGGTATGATCCTGTATCTCCCTGGCAGGTATGAGGGCTGAAGAAAAGCAGAACTGGGGGATGAAGACGCGGTCAGAAAGGCCCTTCAGGAAATTCTTGGCTGATGTTTGATCCATGGGTGGAGTTAGGAACAAGGTGGGAAGGAGGAGGAAAGGCGGAGGATACATAAGGCTGCGGCAGGGAGAAGGGAGAATAGTGTGGAGTGGGGTTTCCCTACACATGTGCTGAGGACCATGTTCATCGGGGTCCCTGTGGGAGCTCATGAGGAAGGCACATACTATACTTCAGAGCCACCTTATCTAATGCATCCAAATCTCTGAGGCCAGGGCCTGGGACTCTGCAGTACAAGCCTGCCAGATGACTCTGATATGCACTACAGTGTGAGAGCAGTGGCCTGGTTCAGAACCCTTGGAGACACAGAGAACCTTTCTTGCCTCCACCTGCCAACATGCCCTATGGGCCACTCCAAGTTCCCTGACACTGTCCACACTGCCATACCTCTGTGACCTTGTCCTTCCTGTTCTTCACTGAAATGCCCTTGCCCATCTTGTCTCCTGGATAACATTTAGTTCTCTTTTGCTCGGCTGCTCATGACTTCCTTCCCCTGTGGTGCCTTCCCCAACCCCCCTTGGAGCATCTAGGTTTGCATGTACGTATTTATTTATAACCTCCTTTAATAATTGTTACTATGATAATGACAATCAAAATATATTGAGTTCATTTGTGGTGCTAACTTCTTTATGCATTATCTTATTTATTCCTTGTTACCATGCAGTGAGTTGGGCATGAATCTTGGGTTATATGGAGAATGAATACCCCAGGCTCCATAGCTGTTTACTGAAGAAACCAGGACTCGAGACCGAGCACTAATTTTAGAAATTATTTAAGGAGGCTCATAACATAAAATCCAACATGAGGATAATTTTTAAAGGAGGCAAAAAGAGAAAGATGAAACTAGGAAGGTACATAGCATCAGGAATGGGGCTAACATGATGTTCCCAGAAGCTCCTTTCTCTATGTCTTACATTTCATGCCAAAATTATAATGATTTCTTTAAAAAATAAAATGAAAACAACCTGGAGGCAAATGCTTGGATCTGCAATGAGAGGTTAGTGTCAGGGACCAGCCGTAGAGGTCTATGTGATCAGGTCTTGCTCTCCTGGATGACTGCCAACTGATTAACTTTCATTAAGAAATGAACAGTCATATGGGTCAGAATATGGAAAATCACATGACCAACACAGTTTCTCCCCGAAGGCGGACCTGTATGGGAGCCCCACCATAATTAAGTTTCTTGGCGAGCTTGGAACAAAGGGAATCACGTGACTCCAAGAGCGGGCTAAGATGGGTTGGTGCCTTTCTTTTCTGCCGCACAGCATCCGTGGTTCACCCTTGGATCATTCCACGCCTAGAATGGCATCTGGCACATGGAGGATGCCTCACAGATGTTCTTGTTCTAAATGAATGGAGACATCTCAAAATAGAGATGATTTTTTATCAATGGGCAGGGTTTTCTTTACTTGTTTTTCTCTGTTCTAGAACATCAGAAGAGCCCTTACCATGCCTAGCATAGTGTCTAGAAGACCGGTTTAGCATAGGCAGAATTAGAGTCTTAAACAACCTAAGCTGAAGATCTACCACCCAGTCTGAAGATCTACCACAGACAGTCTCCTGTCTGTGAAATGGGCCCTGAAAATCACCTTGTCGCGATGATCCACGGAGATAAATGGTACGGGACTGATTAACTGAGGACCTGGGTTTGACACATTTCTGTGTCTCCCCAGGACCCGGACTGGAGCAGAGCAAACAAGTACATGTTGACCAGATGAAGGAGTGTGAGTGGCTTCCGGTGCTCCTTTCTTCCAGCTTAGCTACTCTGGTGCCCTCTGCTTCCCAGCCACAGGGCCACAGGTGGAGAGAATCACCTGCTTTCATCCTCTGTGAGACCTGACCCAGGATTTCATCTCTGGGTCTGAGAGTCTGTCCCCAGCCAAAACCCAGGGGTGCTGGAGGGGCCCTTGGTAATGGCTCAAGTAATAGAAAACAACAGGGTCGGGATCCACAAGGGAGTTGATGCCCATCCCTCCCCCTGTTTATCCGAGAGAGCTAATTTAATCCACCTGTAGGAGTGTTGTGGTGTGGCTGCACAAGGTTCTGTCAGCTGAGGTTTACCTGACGTGAGCTCAGAGAAAGGACTTTTATACTATCTGCATGAGCCTGTTTATCTTTCCAAGGCTTTTGGATTTTCCACTATTCCTTAGGGCTGCACGCCCTACCTGTCTCACTACAGGGCCCCTCTGTATGTGAGCAGAACTGGAAGGGGGCAAGCAGCGAGAGCTGAAGGGAAAGCTAGGCTGTTTACACCGCAGGTTGGGAGATCCCCGGTGGGGGCTCTCCAATGTCAGCCTTGTTCCTTCGGGTGCCAGGGAGACCTCTAGCGCAGTGAGAGTGCTTTCAGCCCAGGTTTTGTAAGGCGGCTTTCGTTTCCTGCCGCGGTGCCCAAGAAGAATCCATTGTCCTTTCCTCCTGGCTGCAGTGACCTTCAGCATCGTCATCCCTACCACCATCATGTCCGTCACCACCACAGCACCGTTACCAACCCTGTCATCATTATCCTCATCCTCATCCGCACACGCCCTGTCCTCAGATCTTTATTTAATTCTTACCCTAACTACAGGAGAGGTACTATTTTTGAGTCTGGGCTACATGGGAGGAAGCGGACCGCAGAGCATTGACCAACCTGCTCTAAGCCATACACATAGGCAAGGACCGTCGGGAAGTAGGCCCGCAGCTCTCTGATTACCAGATCTGTATTTAAACCCTACGCTCTCCTTCACATTCCCCTAGCCCCCAAAACTATAAATATAAAATAGTTTACTCTTTGGCCTGACGGAAAGACCAAGGCTCAGGAAGGTGAAAGGGCTTTCAGAGGAAAGTAGGCAGGGGGCTGGGGGTGGGCAGAGTGTCTCCAAGATTCCAGGATGAATCCCAGGGAAGATGGGGTCCCAGGCAGAGTTTAAGACATGTGAGAAAGCATCATAAGAGAGCCTCCCCAACCTAAGGCTCAGATTGGACACCCCTTCAGATACCGTCTACGATGAGCCCTCTTTTCTCCTTAATTCTCCCCTTGATGTGTAGGGCTTTCGGTGAATGAATGATATCATTTAACTTATGTTTGCCATTCATTATCATGTACAGAGCTTCAGGCTTTCTTTAAAAGCCCAGGCACTCTTCACCCTGAATGCCTTGTGCTTGAAGAATGCCTGCCATTTAGAAGGACCTCATCAGTGTTTCTGAGTGAGTGAATGAACCAGTGACCAAATGAGTGAATGAGAGATCACTGGCTTCTGGACCCATCTCTCCGGCCTGGGCTTCACCTGCAGGGCACACGCTGTCTCGCCTCTATACCTCGGATAGACTGGACTCCATGCTCACTCAGAACCCTTCTACCTCTGACTCCAGACCCTTGACAGGGCATTCCACGGGGCGACCTTCCTTTCAAGGAATGAATTCTGCACCCTTTGTCTGCAAGTGTCGCATTATGATTTATAATATAGAAGGTGGTTACCTTGCAAGATGAAATGCAGGAGAATTAGCCCTGGGTTCAAATTCTGCTTCAGATGTATTAGCTACATGAACTGGGCAGTGAACACCCAGTGAGAACTTCAGCTTCTTCGTGTATAAAATAGTGATACTGTTGATCTCACTGGAGTATGGTAGAGAAAAAGTGAGGTGGCATGTGGACCTGCCTATTGGTGCCCACATATCATAGGTACTCAGTAAATGGTTACTTCCTTTTTTTCCCCCCTTAAGTACCTCCCTCCCCTCCTTCTTCTTCTCCTCTCTTTCCTCCCTCCTTCCATCCTCTTCCCAGAAGCCATTATAAAATCCAAGGTCCCAGATGCCTAGAGGAATCATAAGCCTCTGAGGCCGCGAGCTGCTTTTGCCATGAACAAGTTGAGATACAGGGGAGACTGGGGTACTCCCTTGGAGCTGGTGACGGAGAGGCTGCTCCCCTGAATTCCAGATGCTGGGGCTAGGAGTCTGCCTCATTCAAAGGTTGCAAGCCAACAGCTTCCAGGCTACACAACCCACAGAAATGTTCAGTCTGGCACACAGTGTGCTTGACAGACGTCAAAATTATTTGCCAATATTTTAAAAAAGCTAGAGATTTTATATTTTAAAGACTCCAGATTTCTTATATTCAAGACAAAGTGGGGACTCTAGCCATACTAAGCACACATTTCCACACTGCCACATGTGGCTTGAGCTGCCCTCTTGGGAAGCAGGATGTGCTTCCCAGAGTTCACCACTGTCTCCACCTTCCCCTTCAGTCTCTCCAGCACGGAGCCCAAGAGATATTGCCATCTGTCACTGAGTTTGTATCATATCCTTTATGAGATGTGAGGAAGATTTCTCCGTGTCCCTATTGCTCCCAGCAGTGCATGTGGGGCGATGGGGGTTGGGGGAGTGGGCGCTTTCAAAGGGGAGAACTTTAAAAAAAATAAAGGGACAGTGTTTTTCTTTATGAAATTAAGCCTAAAAATTTTAGTACACCTGAAACTAATATAATTTTATATGTCAATTATACCTCAATAAAAAAAAAAATAAGCCAACCCAGTAGACATGATCTTGGGGGCACAACCATTGCCTGGCATCGGGAGGGAATGACCTCTGGGGAGCCAGAGATCCCAACCTGGGGAGTGGTTTCAGGAGTGGCCACAAACATAAACACTGATCAAACCTTACACGTAAGATCAGCATGAGCATTAAGTCTCAGTAAGAAGAAAATTTAGAGAGTCATTTCTTAAGTTGGGTGTTTGTATTATAACACGCATGGGTGTTTGTATTTTAAGTGTCTGAAATAGGTCTAGTAAATCCTGCTACTATTATTAATAATATGCCTAGGTGTGTGACATACAGAATGACACCCCAGGCCTGCTTCACCCACTTATCCCACCAGCCCGGTTCCCGTGGGTATCCGACTCTGGGACTCTTGATCCAGGCCTATCTCTCCTTCCACAGACAGGCAAACTGCAGCTTATAGCAGTGATAGGATTTGCCCAGGGACAGACAGCAAGAACACGCCTGAGCTTGAATGAGAGCCTTGGTCACTTGACCCCGCAGCCCTAAGTATCTGGCGAGCACCCACCACGAGCTAAGCATGAAAGGGAGCACCGTGGTAAGAGGACCGTGGGCCTGCCTGTGCAAAAGTCACCATCGTGGTGCGCTCATCACGGCACGTGATCTCAGTGTCCATCTCCCACTCATCTAAGTAGGCGTTGTTCTCATTACATAGGCCGATGTATGCAAAGTACTTAAAATAGAGGCTGTCGTGTGACATGTGCCACTGTGGGCTTTGGCCGCTCTCGTGGGCCCAGGAGAGGCAGCGGTGCCTGCCCTGTCCCAGCTGTGTGTGGGAACCTGGACATCTGCCATGGGGGGGAATATTGATACCACGGTAATTGGCAAATGCTACAAGTTAGAGTTCTAGATGGTGGCTGTTTTCTGGGGGTGGGTTCGGGAGGGGGTGCAGGGGGCAGCGCAGAGAGCCTGCGGTGAACTATCCCACAGCATGTTCCCTGGTAAGCGGTCAGTAAACAGTTGGTTTTTATTATTATTGTCCTACGTCCAGCAGAAACTGCACAGGCAGCTGGGAACAGCTGCCCATGAGACTGCCCAGTGGCTCCCTTCACTTCTTCTCAGGCAAGGGGCTCCCCTCGCTGAGGTTCCACTTCCTCCCCTGTAAACCGGGGAGAGACTGAAACCCACTCACGGGGTGTGGGGTGTGTGTGTGTGCAGGAAGCATGACCCAGTGTCAGATTCACAGGCGGCATCCAGGAAATGTCAGCTCTGGCCCCGGACTTCCTTCCCTGGGGACAAAGGTAAGGGGAGCTGGAGCCCAGCCAACCCCCACCCCTGTGCCTTCCCACCCCTGCGCCTTCCCACCCCTGCGCCTGGCCCCGGTGGGAGGCAGGCCTAAGAACACGGGACTCCCCCGCCCCCGCCCGACCCCAGGCCTCTGCTCTGGCCTGGCCTGGCGGCGCCTGCTCTAGGGGCTCTGTTTCTGCCTAGCTCTCACCACCCAAGGGGGCAAGGGTGCAGCAGAGAACAGCTTTTCTGCCTTATTCCTGGAAATCATCAATCTCTGCCCTTCACCCTCCTCCCTGTTTCTACCACATTTTTTTCCTCCTGGATAATGAGGCCTCCGGAGACCGGTGGAGGTCTGAACCTCGTTATGGCTCTCTCCGTAGGCCGGCATCAATAAAGGGTCGGCAGACCAGGGAACTGGGTGGGGGCTGGGACGGGCAGGCGGCGGGTGGGCAACTGGGGAAGGGGGGCTCACGGGCTTTCCAATCCCTGGATTTATTTCACAGTGAATTATAACTGAACTCTTTAGTGCCCGGGGCTCACAGAGGGAAGGGCAGGAATGCACCCAAGGGGGCAGAGAAAAGGCCTGAGTGGGAGCTGGGCCAGGGGAAACTGGTCTGAGTCCCAGGCGGAGAAGACCTCCGGTACTGGGGTATGAGGGAGGTCTCCTGTGTCTGCCCTGTGTAGGAGTGTGATTCCCCTGCCTTCGGGTATATGGAAGCAGGGCAGGGGAGAGGGAGGGGAATGGAGCCGCGGCGTGGCACAGTCCTGGCTCTGCTTCCTGGGCGATCCTGGCCTAACCCCCTCCCTCGCCGCTCCTCAGTTTCTCTGCCTGTACAATAAGGGGCTTATACTGATCTCCAACTTCCTTGAGCTTCTGACATGGGGTCTGTATGTGCCCCTGGGTGTGGACAGCATGCCAGCATTCGCCGGGGTTATTCAGTGAGAATCTGTGTGGGTCTCTGGGTTAGCAGTGGTGTAAGGCGCGCCAAAGGCAGAAACAGACGAGGAGCAGGAGGTTGGAGAAAAAGCGCTGTCTAGGGAATGCACGGGAGAGTCAGGGGCAGACAGAGGGGAAAGAGTATGGATGGGCGGGATGTGGAACAAGGTGATCGGGGTCTTAAGAGAGGGGACAGAGAAACAGTGGAGACAGAAGCAGGCAACAGGGGCTCGAGTGGTAGATGGGGCAGAGAACAGTCGGGGAGAAGGAGGAAGGGGAGAGGAGGGAAGAAGAAGAATGCTGGGGTGCACAGGGGAGCGGAGTGGGTGTCCAAGGCCAGCGCCAGCGCCATGGGCCAGTGCTGAGTAAGCCCTCGCAATCATGCCCTCAGCTCATTTGAGAAACAGTACACCTCGTATCGGGTTCTGCCTGGCTATCCAGAGTGAGATCTGCAGCAGGAGGGCAGACAGCGAGGCCCCCCCGCACCCCAGGCAGAAAGGCTTGCCGACAGAGACATCGCTGAACAGTGCCCTGCATGCCCTGCTTCCCTCTTTCACTTTCTCCAGGTTGAGCCAGTGCCCAGAATGGGTACATGAGGCCCGGGGTCCACACTGCCCTTGAGGGCAAGAGTGGGGTTCTGCTTCACCTACAGGGTCATGGATGGACCAGGTGACATGTAGACCTGCGGGAGTGGCCAGCCCCCAGCTGGACCTGGGCAAGGACAGCAGATGCTGAGAGGCAGAGCCTACAAGGCCTCTGGACAGGGCCATGCCGGTGTTGACACTGTGGGAGGAGCACTGCCTTTGGACTCAGGCTTGGGCCTGAGCCTTCGCACTGGGGCCCGTCGCTCACTCCTAAGATTTCCGTGTCCCCAAGCAGGGACTGCAGGCGATGCCCCTTGCTCCGTACAATAATTCTGGGGCTTAAATACTATCTTGTGTGTTGAGTGCTGGGCACAGGAACACAGTGGTGCTTCCTAAGCAATGGGTGTTACGAGTTCCCCACATCACTATTAGTTGCTTTCCATCAAACAAGTAAAGCAGGGAGAAGGATACCAGAAATCTAGGCCATAGCACGCGGAAGCCTTCTAAGAGCTTGTCTGGAGAAGCCAGATTGCACTATACTCACAGATACAGGCCCGGTCAGACAGACAGGGGTTTGTGACCCGGTCAGACAGACAGGTTTTTCTGTGTGTTCTTGGTGCCTCGGTGCCCTCACCTCTAAACTGGGGACAACAGTCCTCTTATTCCTAGCCTGCCATCAGGATTCAGTGGGACAGTAAATAAAAGGTCCTTTGCACAGGCCTGGTCAAGGGGAAGTGAGACATGCTGGAGGCCTGGAGAAATGATCGTGAACAGAGCGCCCCCCACCCCCAGAATAGGTGTTATGAGTCGGTGACTCATGACTCGCATCATGTGCGAAAGGACGAATTCAGGACCAGGGCATAGTAAATGTCCAAGGGGGTCATTTCCCTCCCCGAGCCACGAGGGTCGGCCCTGTCACTCACCTCTACCCGTGTGGGGTTCAGCCAGTGCGGGATGTCCCGTACGGTCACGTTCACTGGCAGGATGATGGACTCGCTGTTGTGGTCCAGGCACGAGGTGACACACTCCGACCCTGAGGGCAAGCACAGTGTGAGGCCATAGCTCAGCCCACAATCCCCTGATGCCCATGGGCTGCTCTCTCTCAGTATGGGTCCTCCTGCTCCTGGTTCCCTGTGGGCCAGGCCACCCTGGCCTTGAGGACAGTGGAAAGAAGCAAACTCCCAAAGGGGCAGCCTTTGGTCTCTCTGTCTCTGTTCTGGTCTCCAGTCTAGGCTGCACCCATCACCATGTTCGTCGGCCGTGAGCCCCTTTTGGTCACGCCCCTCCTCTGCTTGAGAACATTTCTAAGGTTCCCCGAAGGCAGGACAGAATGTAATCCCCTTTGCCCAGCATGCATGGGCTGCCATGGTCTAGTCAGTTTCATCTCCCATTAACCATCTTCACGCTTTGGGTGGTCCAGCCAGATTGCCACAGGTTTGCCACCTGAGTCCCACAACCCCTTTCCTCTGTTTCTGCTCCCATTCACCCCTTCCCCAGAATCACCCCCATCTGCCTTCTCAAGGTCAAATCCTATCAGTTCTTCATGGCCCAGTTCACATCTTCCAAGAAGCCTGCCCTGATCTTTGCGCCTGAGTGAGAGCAGTGTTCAGCAACGATGAGTCTCTCGGTGCTGGCCTTACGTCCTCCCTGTGCCTGCCTTCCCACGGTTACAGGGATGCCCCAGATGGACAGGGATGAGGGGGACTCATTTGTGAGCCTGGCCCGGTGCCTGACACGCAGGGACGGTGCAGGAAGCATCAGCCCCCCAGCCCCTCACTTCCTGCTTGTGCGGCGCCTGCACACATGCCTCCCTGGTGCTTTTAGGCCCTTCCTACTCCTCTTCAACTAAGGCCTCCTCAGACCTCCAGCCAAGTCCTGCCAAGTGCCTGCTCCGCGGAGCCCTCCCTGCTTTCCTGATAGACCAGGCCCTCTCACAGGCACTAGCCCCTTCCCACAGGGCTGAGGAATGGTTGTATCGGTGGCTCTCTTCCCTGCCAGACTGTAAACTCCAGAAGCCAGCCCTCTCTGTGCTCCCCATTCTCCACCCAGAGCCTGGCACCATGCAGGGCAGCAAGCATCTGTGAAACGAGGGAGGGAGACAGGGAGCGAGCAAATGCATCTGTGGACAAGGGTCCGAGGGGTGGGTGATTGTGCAAAAGGACATGCGTACCCCGACGGGGGAGTGAATGAATACAACACTGCATCTTGGATACAGAAATGAAAGAACAAAGGCATTGATGATAAGCGGGGACAGGCGGGTACACTGAGGCGCTTGATGAAGCACGACGGGCTTTAAGCTGTGGGCCGGCAAGTCGACTGTAATTTGGTGCATTCATTCTCCACCATGCTCTCACACACTGTGAAGTCAGTGCCATGCTCATTCCTGTGGGCAAAGGACGGATGTGGCAGAATCTGACCAAGGCCCTAAGGAGGCCTTTCCCTTGTCTTAAGGCCAGGACCACCCCTGAACACGAAGTGAATCCCAAGAGACAGCCAACTTGATTCCAGTAGCCATTCAAAGGCTCCCTTCCAGGTGCACGTATGTGTGCGTGTGTGTGTGTGTGATGTCTGTGTGTATATCCACCCCCCCCACACACACACATATACTGTCTATCTACGAGGGCCCTGCTTATTGCCATCTTGGTCTCTGAGAGACTCACCAGGACTGAAGAGGGGACGAGGGTGGAGTGGCAGGCCTAGGACAGTGTTTAAAACCTCTTCACTTTAAACACAGGGCCCTCGAGCCCAGAAGGTGGGGGCCAGACCCCTCGCCCTGCAGGTGGTTTTCATATGTCACTCATTCTCCTGACTAACCTGCTCTGTGTGACAGGTTGTCATCACACCCATGTCTCAGGTTAGAGATGTGCACGGAACTCAGGCTACAAAGCAGGCGACTAGGGCCCCATGAATTAAAACCCACGTCCCTCTGCCTTCTGAGCCCGGCAGTGGATACAGGGGAGCCCAACAGAGGAAAGGGAAAGGAAGACAGAGGAAGGAAAAGAAATGAGGCGGCAGGGGTGGGGAGGACTGCAAAAACACCAAAAAGATGAGTGATGGGAATAAGGCGGGGGGAGTCACGAAGCAGCTGGAGAAAGTCAGTGCTGCGTGTTTATCATGAGATCAGTTCTAAAGGAGTATTTAGGGAGCGAGGTAGAAACAAGGCTGTGATGATAAAATCCTCTTTTGCAAAAGCAGGAGGTAGCCTGTGAGGAAAAACCAAAGGCTCTCTTCTCCCAGGAGAGGAACAAAGGGGAAAATATGGTCAACGCAGGAGGCCATCCCTGGTCTGCTCAGCAGCATTCCCGTCCCCCCTTCCCCTTCCCTGCAGCTCCCACCCCTGCACTCTCCCCCCACCCCCCCCCCACACACAGGGCTGGGGCTTTAGGACCAGGCTGCCCTGTTGTGATATATGAGCAGGAACTGGCATCATTACAGAGGGTGATCTCACCGGGCCCCTGCCTCTCCTTCCCTGGGAGAAGGAGGGAGGGTGGCAGCCCCGGGGGTGGGGAGGGGGCAGTAGCAACTTTCTGAGTGCTCTTGGTTGCCACAGAAGCTGGCCTGTGCTGCCCGGGGAAGGAGCCCACAGGGGACTGCTCTAGGCGGCTCCAGAATGTGTCCTCCAGCCCCTGAGCCCACATGAAGGGACTTCACCCCGATTATAAGGCCTTGGAGCAAATCCCCTCCTTGGTGAGGGGGGCTGTGCACAGGGAAGGCCCAGCCTGGGCTTCTGATCTAGGGGTCTTTGGAGGTGACGAAGGGGAGGGACCTGGAGGTCAGGAGGGAAACCTGTTTCCCCTCCTTCCCTCCCAGTGTCCCACAGTGCCTTTTCCCTCTCAGCAACCACCTTTGCCCCCTTCCCCATTGGCCCGCCACCATGCACGGATCGCCATATTCATAAGAGGGACATCTGTCTGGCAATGGGACATGGGCACAGGGAAGGGAAGGACATCGAGGCTCCTGTGTCGTACTGACTTCTTTCCCTTTCTGCTTGACTGCGAGAAAGCTCGGTGGGCAAAGGGATGCTATGGCCATACGTGTGCCTCTGTCTTGCTGGGCGAGCGGAGAGCAGGGCCGTGTGCGGCGAGACTGTGAGGGCGGCTACGCACCGGGGGGCCCCATAGTGTATCTGGGCACCTTCCTGCCTATGTAACATGTTTCAGGGCCTCAGATGCATCTGTGCTTGTGACGTGTGTGACTCTATGTCACACGGGTGTGTGTGTGTGTGTGTGTTAGGTGATGTGTTTGTGCAGTATTTGGCTGATGTGTACGTGCGAGGCATGAGTTTATGCTGCGTGTATTTGGGTCTGTTTGGTTATTAAACATTTGTGCTTGTGTTTATTTTTGCATGTGTGAATATATTTGAGTGTATCCGTGGAGGTAGACAGGCAGGAAGTCTGTTTCTAAAAGTTTTTTTCTTTTAAACAGAAGTCACTTAATCAAAATTTTCCCTCCCAGGAACACTTAATACCAGTCATGAGTGTAACTGAAAATTCACTTGTGTATCCTGGTTGAGTTGGGGGCAGGGACCCTATCACAGACGTAAGCGTCTAGAACCACCTGTCAGGAATGATGGCAGAAGAAAGCACTGGCTTTGGGATAGAGCAGCCAGTGTTACTGACCATTGCTACACCTGTTGCCCCAAACTTCTAGAATGCCTATATTGACAGATCACACAAGATACCCCCTCTCTGCAAACATCCTGGCCAGGACCCTTGGATGGTGGCTCTATAGGAACCTAAAGTCCCTTCTGAATCATCAGAGAGAGCAACCTTGCACTTGGAGGTTTTTCTCACCCACATGGGAGCTGGTGCTCTGGGCTCAACGCAGGAGCACTGATTCCTAGTCTGCTTTTAAGGTGAAGAACACACATGCGCTCTCAGGCTCTATGTTTCCGTCTTTGAAAGGAGGTGGTCAGGGGCCCCACGCACCTCCCCTCCCCAAACACAGGCCTTGCTTCTGGACAAGAAGTGACAGCTCCCATTTTGCTGGAGGCAGAACTTGTTGGCTTCATGTGACTGGGAGTGAGTGCGTGCGTGATAACCTCCTGCTCCAGACATCCCTGGTGATTATCCCATAAATCACGCCGGCCATGAGAAAGAACATCCAATTCCCTGGGCTTTTCATCATGGTCAATTAGGGAATCAGCCCAAGAGGTCAGCACCACTGCCCTCCACCGAGGTCAGACTCAATGAACGCCCAGTTCCCCCAGAAAGCCTCGAGCCTGTGATTAATGCCTCTGTCCAGATGCCTGGTTTCAACCAGGCAAATCCCTGGCATCAAACCCCAGGTTGTCTCCCCTCACTGTGAGCTAGCCTATCGTCACACAAATAGCATTCCCAACATATTCTTTATCCTCCCAGTGGGAGGCCACTGAGATGCCAGGGGAAGAACTGGGACTCCAGAGTAAGAGAGTTGTCTGGCTTCGGGGAGGCTCTGTTATCCCTTCACATGCCCATCTCCTCATCTGTCATAGGTCGTTGAGCAGATATGAGAAGGTGCCTCTCAAGGGCTGGCTGCAGGACCTAACCCGCTGTAGGTACTCAGAAGGATTAGTATGACGCTCAATTTAAGATTAACCGGGGACCACCACTGCTTTCTGACACAGGGTGTGTGTGCTTCTCCAGCTCCTCCCCTCCACGCTGCATGGTTCCTTGTCCAGAAGCCCATCTCCTGCCCAACAAGCTCTTTCCAATCCCTATAGAAGCGTCCCTTCCCCTGGGAGCCTTCTGGGTCCCCCGACACAGCGGTCAGCTCTTCTGTGCTCCAGTAGGACTCTCCACACTCCCCGACTGTTCTTCTCCAAATGTACCCTCAACTCTCTTTCTGGGAGCGCAGGACCTAGTCTCCTTCATCTCTGTCTCCCTCCTACAGGGCATTGGGAGTGGTGCCCAGTCACCCAGCGAAGCACTGGCCCCAGGCTCGAGAAGGACCTGTGCCTCCCCGCCGCCCTCACGCGCCCACCGTACCTATGGCATAGCCTTCCGGGCACTGCAGTTTGAGGTTGCCGTTGAGCTGGTCCGGGGCCGAGCACTGGCCTTGCATCTCCTGGCAGATGTGGAAGGAGCCACTCCAGGTGCCATCTTTCCGGCAGTGGATGATATTGCTCCCGTGTCCCTGAGCAGCACAGACCACAGAAGAACAGTCAGCACGACCCAGAGGGACTGCCACCCTCACCGTAATCAGCCCCTCAGAGTAACAGAGGAAACCATTCATCTCCCCAGAGCCCTGGAAGTGTTAGGTAGAAACCCAATCACCCAAAAATAGAGGCACTGTTAACATTTCTGCTTGGCAGGGGCGCCTGGGTGGCTCAGTGGGTTAAGCCGCTGCCTTCAGCTCAGGTCGTGGTCTCAGGGTCCTGGGATCGAGCCCTGCATCGGGCTCTCTGCTCAGCGGGGAGCCTGCTTCCTCCTCTCTCTCTGCCTGCCTCTCTGCCTGCTTGTGATCTCTCTCTGTCAAATAAATAAATAAAAATCTTTAAAAAAACAAACAAAAAACATTTCTGCTTGGCAGATGGGGAAACTGAGGACTCAAGGCAGGAAGAAACGTGCTCAGAGCTCTCCAGGGAGCCTAACTCCCATGTTTCCTGAACCCTAGCTTTGAGCTCTTTCAGAGATTTCAGTCAGAAGGATTTCTGTGTTTTGTTTTTTTTTTTTTTAACTGAGATGGTAGATGACCAAACACACCCAAACACGCCCCAGCTCATACAGTAGGTAAGAACATGGGTCTTGGAGCTGTCTCGGTGTTCCCCCCCGCCCCCACCGCCAACCAGTTTTTTAGAACAGGCATTACACAGTTTCTCCATCTTCCGCAAGACAGTAGGCACATGCAGCGTGCAGGCTCAGTCCTCATTCTGAGCCTACTTCCAGAGTCTGGGTTTCTAATGGGAGGTCTCGCTCTGCAGATACTTTAGAATTGCCCCTGAATCCAAGGACCATTCCTTGGTGCCCAGTCTGTGCCCGGCTCTGTGGGGTTCAAAAGTCAAGTGAGCTGTATCAGGTGTCAAGTATGGGCCCCCGTGAGAAAGACAGTCACATGAGCAGCCAGCCACGTCAATGCACGGTGATCAGTGCTGTGCTGGGAGGTCACCGGGAGAGTAATGGGTTGTCAGGGGCAAGCAGGGAGGCCCTGTAGAGGAGGTGATAAATGGAAAAAGAGTTTTCCAGGATTCATAGAGTCACAGGTGGAACAGGGATAGAAAGACCTTTCTGGAAGGCCAAAGGGCATGGGCAAATTCAAGGAAGTATAGTGAGCAGCAGAGAGCTTCCCAGGGACTCTCGGCTTGCGCACCAAGGGAGGAGGAGCTGGTAGGGCAGACGCAAGGTGGGGCCTTCCCTGTCAGCTTATGGAGTTTGGACTCAACCCCCTGAGAATGGAGAACCCTGGACGGTATCCGGACGGGGGCCCCTCCACTGCAGAACAAACTGTATATTCTCTCCTTCTTTCAAGCTTTTGATAAGCAGAGAAACTATAGGAGTTGCTGACTGTGCTCCACTAGGACGAATATCTATGCCTTGGCTCCCATGCCCCGCAGCTTCCATCCAAAGTCCCGTGGCTGGCCTCCAGAGCCTGCAGGGCCTGAACTCTGGCTCCCTCTCCATGGCTTTGCTCCCTACCGCACCACCACCAACCTTGAAGGTCGGCTTAAACCACCTACACTCTCAAATGCACCCTAGGAGCTCGCCTGCCGCCATGCTTCCGCACACCCACTCCTTGTGGCTGCTGGGTTCCCTCCCGGCCCAGACCCCCTGTCTGGCCCAGAGGACCCCATCCTAGTCCTGCTCTAACCGCAGGGCGCACTGGTCAGGTCTCTACACGCCCTGCCTCTCTGTTTCCCATCCATTCCCACCTAGAGGACGAACTGCTCAAGGCCCCAGACAGTGCCCCCTTCGTCCCCACATCCTCAGGGCCACAGCACATGACAGGTCCCGACCCCCCGGTCCACTCACTCATCACGCGGTAGGTGTTTGTGTTCCCTCAAGAACCGCTTGACAGAAGACGGGGTGAGCAGGCCGGGAGTCATGGAAGGAGTCTGCTCAGTAGGTGAGAGCAGAAACAAACGTGTGGGTGAGGGGACACACGCATGAGTGAGCAGAGGGTGACACAGGGGGACAAGGGCCCAGGAGAACCAGTGCACGCAGGAGGAAGTGAATCAGCCCGCCGACAGAACGGATCAGGCGGCAGCTGCCCTGTCTGAGAAAACAGCTGCAAGGAGACAGGGTTCCGAAGGGAAAGGGGGGCCCTCTTCGGGCCTCTCGCGTGCCTGTCCGTCTGCGGCGGGAGCCTCGGCGGCCGGACAAGGGTGGTCCATCCCGAGTGGGAAGCTGTGGGACATCTTACGCAGTCCTCCCCGGGAAGTTCTGCGAGAGCTCAGGGAGAGTTCAGGCCACTTCATGTGGCTTCAGAGAAGCGACTCTCCCTTCTGGAGCCCCAGGCCCCAGGCCCCATGATTCTGCTGGGCCCTCGGGGGACTAGGAAATTGACCCCAATTTCCTGGAGCCTTGGCCTGGGCCTATGATGCATTTGGCCTCCAGCCCCTGAAGGGTTGCAGACCTCAGCAATACGTGGGCCAGAGTTGGCTGGGGACCTCGGTTTGCAGCAGAGAACGTATTAGAACTAGCTGGAATCTGCTCGGGGAATTTCGCCATAGACAAATCCACTGTAGAAGGCTCCACCGGAGAAGAGGGGAGTAAAGGGCCTGGTCTTGCTGCCTCCAGCCCCTCTCCTTCCTGCCCAGCTCATCAGGCACTCTCGGCTGCTGATTAAATCTGCTTTAAACAAGTACGCCACCCTTCTGCTAAGACACCGTCACCTTCCAAACAAGTCACACCTGTGGCCTGGCCCTCCCGGGCCTCCACGGTGGAGCCCAGATGACAAGTCTCTTGCCACGCACCTGTCCTTCCTCCTAGTCTCTCGATTAGCTCATCTCTCCTGCACATTTCTCTTGCTTCCCAGCTCCGCACCTTTGCCCTCGCTGTGCCCTCTGCACAGCAGACTTTCCAGAGCCTGTCTGGATTTCTGAATTCCCCTTTAAGACTAGATCTTGGTGCACTCGGAGCTTACCTACCAGCTAGTACAGAGCCTCAGAATTAACCCTTGATGTTAACCTAGGGTGACCACGAAGACCTGATGTTGAGGATGCCATTCGAGAGAAGCCAAGAGCACTGGGCAAGGAGCCCGCCGGGTACACGTGTCTCTGAACGCACAGTTCTGCATGCTAAGGCGAAATCTCGCTCCAGAGGGCTGAGCATCCCTCACCAAAATATTCTGCCTCTCTGTGCCTGGGAGTCCATCTGTAAAAAAGCACGTGCACTCTCTCAAACTCTCTTTAGTCACACAGATTCACAGAGTGCTAACGGCATACAATAATCCCATTATCAAATACCCATTATGTGCCAACTGTTTTACAGGCATTTAAAACCCCTTTGATTAACACAATAGAAATCATACCCTTGTGGCAGACTGAGAAACTGAGGCTCGGCTGGGAAGTGAACAAGTGAGTTTTTTAAATGATGCCAGTGTAGGGGTGCCTGGGTGGCTCAATGGGTTAAGCCTCTGCCTTCGGCTCAGGTCATGATCCCAGGGTCCTGGGATCTAGGCCCGCATCGGGCTCTCTGCTCAGCGGAGAGCCTGCTTCCCCCTCTCTCTCTGCCTGCCTCTGCCTACTTGTGATCTCTCTCTGTCAAATAAATAAATAAAATCTTAAAAAAAAAAAAAGATGCCACTGTAATAGTTAGGAGCATAGACTCGAGCCAAACTACACAGGTTCGAATCCTGGTCTTGCAACTTCCTAGCTGTGAGTCCCTGGGGAGGCTTCTCAACTTCTCTGTGTTCTTTAATTTCCTCACCCGATTAAATGGGCATGGGGTGCACTGCCGGCAGAGTCGGCACGAAGACCGAATAAGTAAGAGCTCAACACACACGAGGGCTCTCCCAGTGTCAGTGGAGGCGCTAGGCCACTCCGTGCCTGCATCTCTAGAATCCACTCAAGGAACACCCACATTTTAGAAACGGCAGCAGCTGGCCTGGGAAGGCAGCATGGCCTCGACAGGCGGAGGGCCAATGCTAGAGGCGTGTCTCCTGACCTTAAGCCTCCGTGCCTCTACTACACTGGAGGGGAGAGGCGGGTAGAGGGAGAATTAGATTTCTTCTCCTTAGCAGAAATGGAAATAGACAAAATAATGGCAGAGAGACCGTGGCAGCCTCAGAGCGGGACATAAAGGGCTAAGCTTTGGACGCGGGCTAACGGAGGAACAGGAATCTCAGGTCCCCCACCCCCGGCTACATAGCGTGGGGCGAACCACCTTAACTCAGGGAACCTCAGCTTCCACCTCTACGGAATGGGGCAGTAATGCCAGACGGATGCTGCGGGGCTGAAATAAAGTGGTCTGTGCAGAGCACTCAGCCCAGGCACTGGCAAGTAGAAAATGCTCAATACATCGCTGCTGCTATGAATTACTTAATTCCCAGGCAGTACCCTTTATGCACTTTGCGTCTTCCAAGTAAGATATGAAGTGACATGTAGCCTTCACGTATGTGGAAGGAATGGCTGAAAATCGGGAGTGGGCAATGACTTGGTTAGGAGATCAGAGATGTGGAGATCTGACTCTGCCGGTGCCTTGCTGTGTGACTTGGGGTGAGTCTCTTCCCCTCTCTGGGCTCCAGAGGTCCCATCTATAAAACAAGTAGGAGGCAGTGGGGGATCTCCTCAGTCAAGCCCACCCCCTGTCAAGTTTCTAACTGGCTCTAGCCTTTGATGGTGCTGCAACCGGCAGTCACCCCTTCCTGGAGAGGGGTCGTGCGTGTGAGGACTCCCCGTATCCGCAGCAGAGCGCCTAAAGGCATGAGCCAGATGCACGCCACGGGCAGAAAGGCTTTTTCGTTTCAGAAGGGCTTTTATGGCCACCTGTGCAATCCGTGCACTCACTTGGGTGCGTTACTGACTCCACTCCCACCCTTTCTGTCTTGCTCTGGCTGAGTGGCTGGAATCCCCAGCCGCTAAAAGCATTACTTCGTCCACAAGCACCTCTAGTCTCTTCCTCTGCTGCAGTCCCCATGTGTGCATCCCCCACAGACTCCATCCCAACCACAAGATGGCTGTTCCCATATCACCTACCAATACCACCTGGCCCCGTGCTTCTCGAATAGAACTGGGCCTGAGTTACTGCCTCAGACAGCTCAGGAGCATCTGAGCTGGATTGAATGTTAGGGCAACTGGCACTTCTCCCGTCAGCGGTGCCCGTCAGCGCCACCCGCTCGTTGGCTCCAAGACCGCTTCCCTCATTCGGAAAAGGGGATGTTGGTTTCTTTTTCAAACGTCTGCTGGGAATTGTCAAAATGAGAGAAAGTCCGGCTCACCAGCCTGGAATCCCGGAAACACTTTAAAAGTAAAGAAGCTATTATTACCCAGGTTCTCTGTGTCTTGGTTTACAGAAATACTAACACTATAAATTCGAGAGCCAAACTGGCCAGTATGGTAGCTACCATATTAGTGTGGCTCTTTGCATTTAGATTTGAACTGTTTAAAATTAAATAAAGGGTTAAAACCTCGTTGCTCGGTTGCTCCAGCCATGGTTCAAGTATTCCCTAAGCCAGATGTGGCCAGTGGCCACCATACTGCAAAGCACAGATCGGGACAATTTTCATCCCAACAGAAAGTTCTACTGTGCATTGCTAGTCTAGAGAGTTCCTGTATTGTACAGGTTTCCTTGAGCAATAAATCAGGTTTCCCTATGGTTCAGATCGGGTCTCTCCATCCCACACTGTGGCTTCATACATGACAGATGCCTACTTTTCTAACTTTCTGAGGCTACCCACCAACAGAGGGATAACCTTCAAGCCATTGCCTTTATTTCTATAGGAGCCTATGTGGAGGATCAGGGATTCTCTCCACTAGAAGTAACCTTATAGGAAAGCTAGTTCACCTGTGTCTTTCTTCCCCAGGGCTGCCATGCATGGTGGCACAGGTTGTATACTGCACAATTTCAGGCGTTACTCATAGGCATACTCCTATCTATACTTTCATTACCTTATTTAATCCTGACAAACCGTGAGGCAGGAAGTAGCATATCCCCCACCATGAGAAAACTGAAACTTGAAGGGTTAAACAACTTGCCCAAGTCCTCCCACTGGTAAGTGGTGAAGTCAGTATTTGAACTCAGAGTCCAGATCCAGCATCATTCTGGCTCCCAAGGAACAAATGAACTGGAGGTTTCATTCGTCAATTTGCTTTTAGAGGCAGTGGGAGGGAGTACATGAACTTCCCCTAGACTAGTCCCTGTCCTCTTCTGCCAGGATCTGGAACTTGTTTGGAAAGCAAAGAATTCCAGCTCCATACAAGCTGTTGAATTCAAGATGCTCTGGGCCGTACATTTCTGCTGTGTTTACAGGCAGCGAGAGGGGATCTGAGGTGAATACTAGATTTGGCTCTCAGGCCCCTGGTCTGAGGGTAGAAGAAATTCATTTTCGGTACAAACTAGAAACGTCAATTGTATTAGGAGCCCATTTGGCACGCGTCCCCTCATTCTTTGAGCCGACAAGCAATACCCCGCTCCTTTGCGTCTAGCCTCTCCGCCAGTTGCCAAACAGAACTGCTTGAGTCGTCTGATAAATTTACATTTTCCTCTCCTTTAAATACAAACTGGCCATGAAAGGTACTTGGCAGGCCCCAGGCAGACTGGGTTTCGTTTGATAACATGACCGCGGCCAGAATAGTATTTGGCTCAGCAGTTTGAGTAACTGTTAGCAACAGTTTTATGTAAGGGAGGAAGAGGGAAGCCGAGCAGCCTGTGTGAGGCCATGGTAACCTCCGGCCTCTGCTTGTCCCGACACCGGCTTCTGCTTCCCTGGCAGGCAAGGATGGCAATGACCTGGGGATGCAGACATCTAAGAGTGTGCGTGGCTAAGGATTTTCAGGGGGTGTCTGTTGGATTCAGTCCGTCCACAGCTGGAAGCATCCGGATTCTGACTCAGGAGACACCAGCTGTGTCACCTTGGGTGGTTGAGTGACTTCTCTGAGTGTGAGTTTTTCTCATTTAGAAAATGAGGTTGTTTTGGACGTTATCCATAGCTCTCATGGCTTGACGTTCCTGAGCACCTACTGGGTGTCTGGCACTGTCCCAAGTGCTGAAAACTCAGGGCAGATGAAAGAGGTGGTCAAGCACTTCACAGCCTGAGGAAGGGAGCACCTGAAATGAGTTACAGGGCAGTGTGGCCCATGCTAGGGTGTGGGGGACTTCAGGAAAGGGCACTGAGCCCAACCATAGAAGGGACCTCAAGAAAGAGTTCATGAAAATGATGGCTGCCAGAGGGGAGGGAGGATGGGCAACACAGGTGCAGGGGAGTGGGAGGTACAGGCTCCCAGTTATGGAGTGAACAAGCCACAAAGATGAGAGATGCAGCACGGCGACGAAAGCCTACAGTAGTGTGACAGCACTGCATGGTGACAGATGGTAGCAACACGGGTGGTGGGCACAGGATGACATATAGACAGACTTGTCTGATCACTGTGTTGTACACCTACAACGAATCGTGTTTCAACCATCTTTCAATAAAAAAGGGGGTTCCTGGAGGAATGGGTGCCCAGGCTGGTCTGGGAAGGAAGACGAGGACCGAGGCAGTTACAAAAGGGGGAGGAGCTCTTTCATTGACAATGCAGAGGTGAGACGGTGTGCAATTGCACAGGAGGCCTGGGATCCATCCCAAGGAGTTGGGAGTTTGTCCCCAGGGGGACAGGGGTCACTGGTTCATGAGGAGCTTTAAGCAGGAGAATTGTGATAAGATGTGTGCTCTGAACACATGGCTCGGGCTGAAACGCAGAGTCCACTGGACGCTTAACCGACTGACCACCCAAGCAAAAGCAGGGAGGTGATCGGAAGACTGCACGCAGCTCAGTAAAGAGAGGACAGTGGCCTGAGTTACTGTGGCAGTACCAGGGACAGATGAGAACAGCTCTAGGAGACATCCTGGAGGCATAATGAGTAGAACTTGACCATTGTTTGCATGTGAGGAGCAGGTGGAGGGGGCTTAAGGGTGGCGGTTTGGCAGGGCCTGACCTTGGCAGGGCTAATAAAGACAGTTGAGGCCCGGCTGCAGGTGAAGCCAGCCCTGGGTCCCACACAGCTGAACCCCAGCCCCACCTAGATGAAGGTCCTTGCATACCCCTGAAATATAAGGCTCAGCCTATCAACCCCAAATGGCTGGTTTATCACCGTGGAACCACTGGTGGATTTATCATTTCCCTTTTCCGTTTTAGATTCCCTACCTGTCTTAGAAGGAGTAAGAGAACTTTAGTCATGGATTCCTTCAGCAGGAATGGGTGGGAGTGCCAGACTTCCTCTCAGATGCCAGGGGATGGAGATAAGATCCAAACCCTGCTATCTCCTTCTGGTCTCCCATACTTTCCTACTGTTCTCCAGACTCTATCCTTCTAATCACAATGTGGTTCCTCTTTTCTTCATGCTGGCAGAGCCAACTGATGTCTTGAGGACATGGTGACCTTGCATTTTTAAACACTGCAGGGACAACCGCAGCTGATGGTGGTGGGAAGTTGGCTAAACCACCCTGGTCACTCCTATCACAGTAACTCAACTGTGGTCATTTTCCTACCATGGGATTCCATATACACTTTCCTTCATAAGGGTTCTAACACTAACCGTTTTGCAAAGCTAAGAATCTCTGAATCAAAATAGGGTATTTAGGGAGGAAAACAAAGCTCAGGGAGATTCCCAAAGAAGATTATCAGAACCCAGTTTCTTAGCTTCTGCACTGGTGCAACTGGCTGTCATATCTGCAGAGTCTCCTGAAGGATATTATTCTTCAATAAGCAGACAGGAGAGGGCCCCAGCACTGACCTCAAGTTCAAGGAGTCTTACCTGGGCAGCATCACCGTCTTCGCACTTGATTCGACACTCGCTGTTGAACTGGAAGCCATTGGTGCACTGGTAGAGCCCATGGAATTTTGGCGGAGGTGGGTCACAGGTCACAGGAACACAAGCTCCCTCCTGCCAGCTGCCATCTTGGGTACACTGAGTCTTGAAGGCCCGTCTTCAAAGAAGAGATCAAAGAAGAGATGTCTTAAGGATTAGATGGCTAGACTCATGCCCTATGCAAACACCCAAAGTTTTCTTGAGCCAGCTGGCCTCTCATTTCTCTTTCCCACTCCTGATCCCCTACCTGCCCTATCTGTTGGTAAGGGACATGAGTAGAGATTAAAGAAAATTCATTGACTTGGGGCAAGCAAGAGTTTCAGACATTCTCCTAGTTCCATGCGGACTGAAATAAACTCAACTCCGGCAAACTCTTGTCTTTTTCCTTCCTTCTAGAGTGTTCTCATGGCAGCTACTACAATGATGATAATCATACCTACCATTTATTGAACAATTACTATGTGCCAGGCACTTTGCAAACACTTTATAGACACACCGTCATTTGTTCTTTACAATAATACTATACAGTACTGGTATCATCATCCCCAACTTATCGTTGAAAAGTAGAGGCCCAGAGAAGTGAAGTCACTTGCCTGAGGTCACACAGCCAGTAGGCAGTTACTAACAATGTCCCTATAGACTCTTATAGGGCAGCATGCGATGAACAGTGGGTATTGCCTCCAGCAAAAAAAAAAAAAAAAAAGAAAGAAAGAAAGAAAGAAAGAAAGAAAGAAAGAAAGAAAGAAAAGGAAAGAGTGCTTCCTTATAATCAGACATCCAGACCTGGCTCTCCTGGCCAGCAGAACCTGTGAGAGTGCATGTCCAGCCCAACTTACTTCTTTGACTTCCGAGAGGAGCCAGGCACGTGATATCCAGGTTTGCACTTGTACTTGCAGAAAGAGCCCACCTTGTGCTTGTTCTCGCGGCACCGGGCCGTCTGGAGGTCGGCGTTGGGCACCGGGGGCGGAGCTAGGCACATGAGCTCACACAGGGCTTCCGGGAAGGACCACAGGCCGTCCTCCATACAGGTCAGGAGGCTGTTGTTGCCTGGAGGACACAGGCAAGCAGGTTTAGGAGATGGGGCGGTGGGGACAGCCAAGCTAACTTGGGGGCTGCCTGAGCTTCACTAAACTGGAGAAGCCAGAGGGTCTTGCTCTTGGAATTCCAGCCCCTTCAGATTAGAACTGAGGGCCTCCGGGAGATGGAGGGCTTTGAGACATAGGGAAGATCCAGCTTGGGGAGTAACTCACCCCACACAAGCAGTAAAGTAAAATTCCAGGATCCCGACTCCCGATCTAGAACCTCTTCTACCGCATAGGAAAGAGACCTTCATGCTCCCTTCATCCATCCTCTTGGCTCTGCCAGGTGGGGCCCGAGCCCGGAGGGGAAAGTACACACACCGGCTAGTAACTGACGAAGCAGGCGCCAATCAGAATGGACTGGGAGTTCTGACAGCAGGGTGCCATGCGCCCTGGAGCTGCCAGCCGCTCCTCCCCACGCCCCACACCCCTGTATTGCTCCCAGCCCCACTTGTGCCTGGAAGCGACGGCACCGTGGCATCTGGAGGCTCGATACTTTTTTGCAAGCCCGGGGTTCAGTGAAGCTGTGCCAGAGCAGCTGAGAGAGCGGCGTTTCCCCTGCAGCCTGTGCCAGCTGCAGCAGACGTGCTGATTGCCCCCCGGGAAGCTAGCCTGATGGGGGACAGTGCAAAGGAAAGCAAACCACGAGGCATGGGGCTTTTCATTGCCAGGTCATATATTATCGATGCGCAGCCTGCCCCAACCCCCCCACACACACCGCCCCAAGACAATCAGAGATGGACCCAAAGCCTGCGTTTCTCAACCCAACGCTCCTCTCCGCGGTTATGACTGAATGGTGTTGACAAGTGAGGCTGGATGCACGTGAGAGGCTGTGGGACGGGAAGGAGGGAGAGGTGGAAGGGTGCAGGGGTAGGGGCGAAGCTGACATGAGATGCGTCCTGAGTGCCGTGGGGATGTCATCTGAGTTAGTCTCACAGTGGGCTCGTAGCTAGATGATGCATATTTGGGAGCAGAGACTCAGAGAGCCAAGTGACCTGACCAAGTCCTCGTAGTTAGTAAAATGATCATCCAAAAAGCATCATCCAAAAAGCATCTAGGCATGCCGGCTATGTGCCAGCGGCTCTTTTGTATGTTGGGACATGGCGGTGAACGAAACAAACAGAAAACCCCCAGACCTTGCCCTCTTGGAGCTTCGATTCTAGCATGCTAGGGAGGCACCGAAGAAACTGCACAGAGAAATACACCGCTGGGTGTGCTAGAAGGCAGTAGGGTCTCCGGAGACAAAGACAGCAGGATGGAGACGAAGCAGGGAGTGCTGCTCCCTTCTCTGTAGGCTCCTTGCTTCCCTGACCCCATTCATTGTCTTCTTTCTCCTCCTGTGTCAGTGTGATCCATCTGGTGAACACAAGCCAACCTAGTGTCTGTGAACCCCACAGAGGCTTCCGTGTTGATAAACAGTGATGCTGCAAACTACAGAGATTTCTACGTCAAATGGAGGATGATTCACTTGGGCTCCATAGAAGCAGAGAGGCTTCTAGAACACCAGAGACTTCAAATGGATTTTTGCATTGCTTTTGTGATTGGGGTAGTGTTTTGGGGTGTGTAGGCATAGCCAAAGCTATGGGAGAAACTAAGGGAGGGAGAGGGGGAAAGAAGTTATGAAACATACAGCGCGCATACCCTCTCTGAATTCCCCAAGAAGGATAAAATATCAGTGGAAAAATTGTTAGGACTCTTGAAAGCACACCCCATCAGCTACGCAAATTATACATTGTGGAGTGCAAGTCATGGTCCTCTGGTGTCAAGAGAACAGAAAAATCGTGAAATGTTCATCGAGAGAGGAAACGCAAGCCAAGAATGTCAATTCTGGGAGAGGGTACGTAGGAGCTGGCTGTGTACCACAGTCCATAGAAGAACCAAGCTAAAGGAGCGTCTGGCGGTTCAGGACCATGGACATGCCCTCACCCTACCCGCAAACAAAATCCCAGAGAGGCAGATGCCTCGCTGCACAGAATAAGTATTTCCATGACCCAGCTGCAGCCACTACTTTATAATCACCATGTGGCTTTGAAGAATGCCAGGTATGATGCACGCTATCTATGTCCTGCCCTCATCCCCTTGGCACTGACCTCTCTTCCCCAAAGGATGGTCACCATACCTGCAACCCTATGCCAGAGGCCTTTTGCTGTGGTCCCATAGGGATAGCTCCCGGTGCTGGGGCTTTAGTGCTGTAGGAGTGGCATTAGTTCTGAGGAAGATTCTACCCTGTCTCCCATAGCTCCTCAAAGGGACTGAGCTCTGCTTGCCTACAGCAGGACCTGGCTCTCAAAGAGACTCTGGATGCTTCTGTCACATCCCAGCTGCCCTACCTCATTCCCTACCTGAATTTCCTGGGGGAACAGACTCTGGGCAACAGGTGCAGACATTTCTGAGCCTGGGGTTTCTGGTTGGGGCTAACAGTGCTGATGTCACAGACGGGGTTCCAAAAGGTTACGTGACCCTGAACCTTCATCTGTTCATCTTTTAAAGTCAGGAAAATAAATCGTGCTCAGCCTGTCTAAGAGTGTGCCTCAAGAAATTCCGGTCTCTAACGAGCATTAACATAATTGTAAATGTGCTGTCAAAGAGATGTGGCTATTTTTATTATTTTATTCAAAAGATTACCCAGATGACCGAATCTCTTTGGAGTACCTTTAAGATCGAAATTAACCAAGGGCAGATTAGAAGGAGAGAAACGCCAGGAGACCTAACGTCTGGTTCTGTTAATACCTCGTACACGGTGCCTGCATCCTAAGGCCAGGGAATGGACTAAGTTCATTCTTTTAGCGCCAGCACCTAGCCTAGTGCCAAGCACACTATACGTCCTTAATACCCATTTGTAAAATGCATGAACTATTACAGATCTACATGTGACCTTGAACAAGTCACCTAATCTCTCTGGCCTGAAGCCAAAGTGGTCTTTCAGTTCTTGCAGCTCTAACATCTTATGATGTGAACAAATATTGGCCACTGCATTGTTTTGAGAAAACACAGATGCAGCCAGAGGGACTGGAAGTGGACACACAAGCCCTCGGGAGGCTACATCAGCCAAAGGCTAGTACTGCAAGAACTGGGAGGAGATTCAATTTCATTGCTCCTGAGGGGAAATAGACCTTAACAGAAGTTACAGAAGAGGAAGAGGAAGAAAGACAGGACATGTAAAGAGGTCCTTGTGTACAAGGTCCTGGGCTAGGTGAGGCAGGAAATGAGGCCATGGAGGATTTTAGGATGGTTGTTTTCCCAACAATAGCCAACTGGACCTTCACCCAGCACTCAGAGGGGAAAGCGGAGGCAGAAGAGTTGAAGTCATCAGGAGAAGCAAGCAAAGCCTCTGCCGATTTTAGTCCTGAAAGCACACTGCTAGGCTCCCGGGACACCAAAGAGTCAAAGAGAAAATCCGAGCTGGGCTTGGCAGTCCCGGAAAGTATGTCGTTTGCTCAGCTGAACTGGATTCTCCCAGCTCTAGCTGAGGTGAATTGGGTTATATTTTGATTATTTAATTGTCCAGTTCTCCCCTAAGTGTCTGAAAGGAAGGCTACCAGTAGCTGTTTATAATTCAGCCCAGGAGGCAGGGCCATCTTGACCCTCCTAATAACCTAATTTGTCATTAACCCCATTTTGTAGGTGAGAAAACGGAGTCCCTAGGAGGGAACATGAGTTGCTTGATCTAGAGTCGGGGCTCCCTCCAGGTCTGCCTGACTCCTAAGTGCTCTCTTGACGCCACAATGGAACTTTTTCCCATGAGCACAGCCAGAGAATGTCTCATGGAATCAGGAGAATTTGGATGAGTGGAGTATCTCGAAATCAAGAACTGGTCATACAATAAGATTTCAGAACCTCCACCCCCTCCCCACTGTCCAGAATGGTGCCTATCACTTCTAAATTTCTTTACCAAGGGGCCCAATTTGTCATTCCACTTTAGGCTCAAAGGAAAGTGGCTGTTGTCAGATACAGTCACAGACAGGGATAAGTGATGGAAACCTTCCCAAGCAGAGAGAGAAAGGTGCCTGCAACACTGGACACCTGTCACGAAGAAGATGCTTGAGAATGCACATGGGAGACACAAATACATGATTTCACCAGATTGGCGGGAATGGCATGCCTAGCTACAGGGTGCCATTTCTAGAGTAAGCACCCTTTCCCCAGTGCTAACGGTAATTCCTATGTATCCTTGTGTAAATGTCTTCCTCTCTCAGGCCTCAGTTTCCCCAGCCCGAAATTAAATGATTCATCTTTATGACCCTGGTCTCCTCCCAATTCTGATGTTCCAGACTTTGATGGAGTTCTGGGTTCAGGGACAGGCTTTAGGAAAGGTTAAAGGGCTTCTGAGATAGCAGGTAAGAACAGATTCGACTCTCGAAACCTGAGCAATGCTCAAGATTGGAGCAGGAGTGAGAGAGACAGGAAGAATTACTTAAGAGATGACATCTCAGCACTGCTTACATCAAAAAGCAGCCTCACAATGGACAAGTCCCCTCTCTACTGCGACCTTCAGGTCCCCTGGCATAATCTGATAAGTGGTCTCTCATCAGCACTTGGCAGTGTTCTGGACCCAGTGACATCCTAGACCATCCTGGACCCTCACCATCCCAAGACTAGAGTGACAGATGGAGAAAGCAGCAGTCTCTTAGGAGTTGTATGAGAATTTCTGTTGGGGTTAGGGGATGACCCTGTTTTTGTGGGGAAGATGCCTCAGGGACCTTCAGGGCCTGGCTATCTGCTTCTGAGAAAGAACAGAAGAGAAAATGTGCAGCGAGGAAAGTCATAACAGGGTTCTGCAGGGAGAAGTGCTGGGTGAGGAAAGGAGCTGAGAGCAGGCACAAAGGTTCCCCACAGGGCACTGTGGGATATGGCCACTCTCTGTGTCCCCCCAGCTCACATTCCTGTCTTCGGTAAAGTCTGAGAAACCAGGAAATGCCCACCGGTGTTGGGCATCCTCTGGAAACAAGTGGAGAGGCTGAGTTTTTAATCTGAGGTTGGAGAGGCAAAGCAGACAGAAAAGGCAATAAGAGCCAGAAGCACACAGTGGGCCTTTTAAAAAGATCTTTGAAGGAGGAAGATGTGCTTACTTTACATTTTTTTTTTAAAGATTACTTATTTATTTGAGTAATCTCTGCACCCACCACAGGGCTCAAACTCACAATCTCAAGACCGAGAGCCCCCTGCTCTTCCAAATGAGCCAGCCCAGTGCTCCAAGGCACGCTTGCTTTTAGCCCCACTCCACCCTCAAGTGCACCCAACACAGTTGAGTTGAGGTTGACGAGTGATGTAAGTAATGTGGTATATTCTTTTAATTAAACATTTATGATTTTGAAGTTTTGTTGTTGTTCTTGAACTTGAGAATGTATTTTCCCTCTGTTTTTGTAGCTTCTGTCTATGCAGGTAGTGCTCCCTAGGTAAAGGGTCCTGGCAGAAGGGACCCTGAGGCTTTGAGTTTGCAGGATATTTTACATACATCTTGAAGAGGGCTCAGAATTTAAGTGAAAGCAGGGATATTCAAGAAAAATTCGCCAGAAATAGAAGGGGGAGTCATTTTGGGGGGTTACCCACATTCTACCAGTTCCCGGGGCTACACGTAACTGCCTGTCCTGGGTGCTGGCTGCCTCTCTGCCAACACTTAGCGTCTGGGTCCTGGGCAGAGTGCCGAGGAGGGGCTGTGTTTCCACAGCCCCCAGGACTAAGGGCTCCATGAGACGGAGGTGAGGGCTGGGAGAGAGGCCGCAGCACAGCTCACGAGGGCGCCCCTTGGGGAAGGTCAGTATTCATTAAGCACTTTCTCTGGTTCTGGAATCTTACACATACCTTCTCTTTCAGGCCTCAATCTTGACCCTTCAAAGTGGGCCCTTCTCCACCCATTTTACAGATGAGAGCACTGAAGCTCAGAGCCATGAACTAGCTCTTTGAACCTCAACAGCTGGGGCAGAAGGAGGGGTGGAATCCCAGTCTGTCGGATTCTAAGACAGTGCTCTTTGGCTTCAATTATGCTGCTAGGAAAAGCGAAATGAAGGGAGGAAAGGAAAGCAAACAATAAATGGAGGAAAAGAGTTGTACTGTTTACCTCTCTACCCCTGGGTTGAGAAGGGGGGCGTTAACAAGCTCAAGAGCGCGCCGGCGGGGCCTTCACCCAGTCCTCACTGCCTGCAGACCCGAGGAGAAGCGTCAGAGCTGGGGTCTAGCGAGGGATGATGCTGACAACCAAGGTGCACAAAATGCCAGTGGGGGGCGCCTGGGTGGCTCCGTTGGTTGAGCGACTGCCTTCGGCTCAGGTCATGATCCCAGGGGCCTGGGATCAGGTCCCCACATGGGGCTCCCTGCTCGGTGGGTAGTCTGCTTCTCCCTCTGCCTCTGTGATCTCTCTTGCTTTCGTTCTCTCTCAGATAAATAATAAAATTAAAAAATAAAAATGCCAGTGGGTCCCAGTGGGTCAGCGGGGCCCCTGGAATGAGGCTTCTCTGCATTCTCCAGGGAAGAACAAAGTTGGGACCAACAGCTATCAAAATGATGATCCCACTGGGGCCTCGTCTCCACAGCGGGTCACCCCCCTTCCACCGCCGTAGTCAGCAGAGAAGGGACAGCAGAAGGGTCTGAATCACGTTGATCAAGAATCATTATTAACAGGGCACTTGGGTGGCTCAGTCAGTTAAGTGTCCAGCCCTTGATTTCGGCTCCGGTCATGGTCTCGGGGTTGTGAGTTCAAGCCCTGTGTCTGGCTCTGCACTCAATGTGGAGTCTGCTTGAGATTTTTTTCTCTCTCTTTCCCTATGCCCCTTCTCCCAGCTTATGAGCACATACATGTGCTCTCTCTCTCCAAAATAAATAATTATTTTTTTTAACGAATCACCTTTAGCGACAATGGGGTCTGTGATAATCAATGCTAATTTACACACTGCTCCTTCCCAGAGGTCTCTGCTTGAGAAGAGAAGTGTGATTACTTGGTCTGGAGTCATGAACACACCCCACATCTGGGCCAACGGAAGGACTCGGAAAGCCTGAAAGGTGGAAAACAGTTTCCACTGTCTCTTCACCTCTCCCCAGCCTGCGTCTTTACAGTACCTCACCTGAAACGTCTATAGCTTCTGTATTCAAGTCATACTGGGTTAAAAATGAGGGGACCTAAAGGTTGCATCCCATGAGTGCTTCCTGTTTTTCTTTTGGGGTTGTTTAAGGAGATAACTTGGTCTTTCATTCATCTCTCAAAAGAAACATTTCCTGTGGTATGACTTTTATCAATTTATCCAGCCATCCAGTCAAAACACTTTATTGAGTCTTATTAAGTGCAGATTCTGGGCTTGCTGACAGCAATGGGAAAATGGATTAGATGTAGCCACTGCCTTCCAGGAACTCACGTCCAGTAATCATTGGGAGTTCTGTCTCCCCCTGAAAATCTGGGGAAACGACTGACTCTCTCTAATCATCAAAATACCTGAAACTCATGAATACATAATATTATATCTAAGTTCAAGAGAATTCATAGACCTCCCCTCTGTCCCGCACACCCCATGGGAGTCCACTATTCCCACACAATAGAGTGACGGTGGGACCTTTGCTTGGTGGCTGGACCCATCTGAAGGACCCCTGCTTGAGGGAGATATCATCTGGGGTGTCTGATAAAGGGACGAGAGTCCCTCTGATAAAACAAGGAAAGGAGAGGGCACCTCTGAGAAAAGGGTATACAGATCTTCCTCGACGTATAATGGGGTGACCTCCCAATAAACCCATCATAAGTTGAAAATATTGCAAGTCAAAAATGCATTTGTATGCCTAACCTACTGAGCATCCTAGCTCAGCCCAGCTTACCTTAAACGTGCTCAGAACACTTACATTAGCCTACAAAGTGGGGCAAAATTGTCTCACGCAAAGCATATGTTATAATCAAGAGAGGAATATGTCATGGGATTTATGGACTACTCTACTGTAAGTGGCAGACAGAATGGCTGTGTAGGTATCTGCTATGAGGGGCCACCGTCCAGCACCCCGAGGCTGTGCTGGACCACATATCGGCAGCCCAGAATTCAGAGTCGGGTTTCTACTGAAGACATATCACTTTCTACACCACCAAAAACTTGTTAAGTCGAACCATCGTAACTTGGAGATCATGTCACGTCATGTCAAACCCTGGTGCGTGGACTGGAAGCCAAGAGCATTCTTTCTGGAAATACCACTAACTTGCTCTGTGATTCTCTCCATGTTCCTTCCTTCCTCTCTCACTGGACCTTGGTTTCCCCATGTTTCCAAATAATCAGTTATTTGACACGAGCTCTGAGAACCCTTCTGGTCCTGACGTCCTCGGTTAGCCAGGCCGGCCTCTTCTCCAGTATGTCTGAGTCTGCCTCACTCACTCCAACACCTTGGGGCCTTGCCCAGGAGCTCTCCAGCAAGGGCTTCCTGCCCACTTCCTCTTCCCTCCTAAAGAGGAGCAGTGGCTTTGGTGACAGACACACCTGGGCCCCCACGTGGATCCTACTGTGGAGAGTGTGGCCTTGGACAAGTTCTTTAACCTCTCTGAGGCTTCGTGTCCTCCCCTGGGAACAGGGCAGTAATAATAAGACACATCTCTTAGGCTTACTGGGCCCTAATCCTATGCAGTGAGCCAGTCGTGTCGGTTCCAAATCTACTTTCTTCTAATCTTTTTATTCCTCCCTCCCTCCTCCGCTTCATTCCTTCCCTTCTCTCTTCTGTAAGACCTGCAAGGACTCTGGAGGAGAATTCACTGCCGTATTAGCCACACACTGCTTTCTCCTTGGCTGCCCAGCAAAACAGTGCACATGCATTCCCTCCATTGGTGGAGGGAAACCAGAAGGGCAGATAAAAGCCCGCTCAACCCCGGGTGTCGGAGACCTGGGGGAGTGCCTGGGAGCAGCCTCCGGGTGTCCCACCGAGGAAGCAGGGCCCACCGAGCCTAAGGGCCCTCCTCCATACCTTTCAGCTGCGCAGGGTGACGGCACTGGAAGGAGCATTTGCTGCCAAAGGTGGTGCCTTGAAGGCAGGAGAAGGACGCAGCGTGGACGTGATGCTGGTCCGGGACGCCGCAGTCCACGGGCTCGCAAGCCACCTGTTTGTTCCACTTGCCCTCACTGCAGGTCACCGTGACGCTGGGTCCCACCTGGAAGGCAGAGGTGGGGATAATAAGCAGACGGCACGCCAGATGTGGGGGACACCTCTTCTACCCCACACAACCACTCGGGAGTCTCCTCCTGGTTCCCGGAAACCCATGCTGAACCGTAACTGGCTTTTAATGAATTAGGTGTCTCGGTTCCCATTCTTCAGATGCAGACGCTGAGGCGCAGAGACACTGGTTAGCTCCAAGTGACACGGCTGTAAAGAGGGTACGTGGGAACCGAACCTAACAGCCGCTCTCTGAACGCTCCCTGCAGAGCCTCCCAGATCAGCGTTCCCATCGTGCGGATGAGAATCTCGGGACTCAAGACTCCTGGGGCCTGATGACTTCTTTCATGAACTGGCCCACGAAAAATGGCACAACATTTGTTCACTGGCGCTTGATCATCATACCTTTTCCTGGCTCTGCAGGAGGCAACAGGCAGCCGCTTCAGTGTTTGGCATCGACTGGGCAGTGCCCTGGGATAGGGGATATGTTTGTCCTCTGTGCTAGAGACCACAGAAAAGTCCCTTTCCTTCCTTGAGCTCTTGCATTGGCACTGAACCCCAGACTGCTCTAGGAGCCACTCCCTGCTCTGAGATCGTTGAGAGAGGTAGACGTGAGGATGGGACAAGCCTGGGAAAAGCAAAGAGGGTCGACAGGGACTGGAATGAGAAGACGGCAGGGGTGCAGGGTGGAAGGGTGAGGCCGGGCTTCAGAGCCAAGGGAGGGACCGCCACGGGCAGCCCACAGCCTGCTGTTCAAGGAGGAAGCCGCCAGATCCCAGGGGACGGGGGATGCCAAATGTTGATCCGGGATTTTAAAAGCAAAGGACATTTTTCCCCTCTTAAGCACACATCAAAGGCAGCAGAGGTCCCTCTGTGCCAAAACAGCCTAATTGTTTCCACAGGAGTTCAGACCTGCCATGTCCGACACAAGGAAGTCGGTGTCTAAGACAAGCAATTGGGGGCTCTGGGGCTGCCTCGACAGAGACTGTCTCAGTCCAGAAGCTCCATACCACAGGAGTGTCCCTGTGTGTCCGCAGCAGGAAGGGGAAGCCTGCTGGCAGGGCCCCAGGAAAGGCTGCATCTAGTGGCAAAGCTCTGGAACCCTCAGATCTTCGGAATTCATTGCCCCAGTGCCCACTCTGAGACCCCACAGCAGCGTCTGGCTGCAGCAGCACTCCACCATGCCCCTCATGCCAGACACCGCCCTTGTCCATGAGCAACTCCTATGACTTGTGATGGCTCTTCCCGTGGCTGGTCTCACCGCCGGACGCCATGCCATACCCAAGTGGACAGCCAGAAGGACCTTGATCTACCACGATCCGACCACGTCACTGTCTTCAAAAGCTCCCCGTGGCCCTAAAGATCAACCTCAAACCTCCTGGGCAAGCGAACTGGGCCTTGACCGGAAGACCCTGCCTGCCCCTCCAGCCTCACTGCTTGGGTGAGTTCAGGGGAGGGGAAAAGATCTGTCTGGGGCATGCTCTTTCTCAGCCACAGGCCTTCCCATACCATTTCTGCCTGTGCCCCCAGCACCCGTTTCTTGCCCCTCCTCAGGACATACCCCTGTGCCCATCCATCCGTCTGGTTCTCCGTTTCCGAGTCACTTCCAGGGTGAGCCCCCCCGGGCTTCCACCACACCCGGCACCTGCCTCAACCGGCGTTCATCACACGGAATCATCATGACTCACTCCCTGCCCATTCCCGGCAACGGTCCTCCTTGGGAGGAGGACGCGGGTTTATCTCAGTGACATTTGTTCTTTTCTCTAGCACCTACCATGGCATCTGGTTCCTGGCGAACAGATGCTTTGCAATCTGTTTTATGACGACAGTGAATGAGTGAGCACCTCACTGACAGAGGGCTCCCCTCTTTCTAAAGCGGCTCCTTCCACTGCAGCGGAGCTCAGCCTGTGAGGGTTTCCTTCCCGAGGGCTCCGCGTGGGCCTTTCCACATTTGCAACCCCCAACAAAGACTGCCACGTGCTGTGTGGGACACTGCTTCACACGGGAACCGTGGTCTTGGAAATTCCAGGCTCATGGGTGGATGCGTTCTGTCAACACGTATTTATTGCGTCTTTGCTGGATGGCAGCACTGTGCGAGAAGCTCCACTCCAGGCCAGCCACCCCCCCACCCTGGGGGCTGGAGAGGGGCTCTGAGCCCAGCACCTGCACACACCTGGCTCTTAATGAGCTCGTCGTCCCGCTGTATCTGGAGCACGTAGCCCGTCCGGCAGCTCACGGTGCAGCGGGCGCCGTGGTAGCGGTCACTGCTGGAGCAGTTAAGAGACGCGTTCTCCACGGCCAGCTCCGGGCAGTCGGCAGCCTCACATGCGAAGTGCACACAGCTGGTTGGGGGAAAGCAGCAAGAGGGTAAGTGGGGGCTTTCATGCCCACCGCCCGCCGGCGGGAAGGTCAAAGCTGATGCGTCTGGCACCAAGCTGAACGCCAGCCTCTTTGTATTTGGTGACAGTACTCACTTCGGAGGGGCGCTGTGAGCATTAAGACGGAGAGAGGGTAGGACGAGCACAGAGCACCATTCCCGGCCCACAGAAACACTCAACAGGTGGTCGCTCATAGGGTAAACACGTCTGTGCTCTAGTACCTAGAAGCTGGGTGACGTTGGGCAAGGTACTCCCCTCTCTGAGCTTCGGAGAATGCTCAAATTGGGCCAAGCCATAGGGTCGTGAGACTCAACGGACGTGCTGAAGGTAGAACTCTTATAAACTGTAAAGTGATGTATGAACTGTTAGTAAGGTCGTACAGAGATCACGCCTTGCTTCTTGCCGTAGCTGCCGTTCTAACCTTCTTGCCAATTTGAATGCTACCCACTCTTCAGTCCCAGCTCCATGTAAATGTCTACAGGAACCTTCCCCGTGTCCCCGGGGGGGCTCCCTGGCAGGCCTCCTGCCCTCCTTTCTCTAAATGGCCTCACACTTCATGCACTGAAAGCACAGGACCTGGGTGCCACCATGTGCCAGAATGTGTGCTAATCCTTAAGGAAATGGAAATCTAAAATCCCTGAGCTAGGTGATCTTTCCCCTCCTGTGCCTGTCACATAGACACTCAGTAACATTAGCGACTGTTCACCGATCGCTTATGTACATGAGCTCACTCAGTCCTTACAACACCCCTATGAGCTAAGTGTTACTCATTTTATAGCTGGAAAAATCGGGGACCAGGGAGATCAAGTTACCTGTTTAAGATCCCACCCAGATGTGCGACTCCAAAGTCCTTGTTGTTAACCTTGCCCTACACCTGGACTAGAACTTCCCTGAGAGTAGAGAGATAATGTCTGTTTCATCTCCCTGTCCTCTGATTGCCATAAAGCAGCTTGGCCTCCAGTTGGGGTTTCCTAAATGGTGGCAGTGTGGGGCAGTAGCGCTTTGCACTTAAAGCACTTTGAAGAGATTGAGACATTGACTGGGAAGAGTGAGAGTGTGCTGGGGGCAGTTTTTGCTAACCTTTGCCTCTCTGACTCTGTCTACCCCAACGCCCGCCACACAGTGTGCACACAGAGCTTGCGGACAGCGAGCCATTGCTGGGCAAACCAGCTTCAGAAGAAAGTCCCCATTTATTTTCGTGGTGCCCATTTCAAGAGACCCTGCTGGGGGCTTTACAGGAGGGTGGTTACTCATCTCCAAGCTCTCTCCTTGGCTCAGGAGTCTGCTGAGAGTCACAGTTGGAGTGGCATGGAGCTAAAAGCCTCCAAACATCACAAATGGCCTTTAAAAAAAAAAAAAAAAAACTCAGAAGAGGGGAGCATCTGATTTAGGTCTTGGTCCCACACCCGACGTGGGCTTTGCCTCTCCACATGCCCCCTTTCGGAGGCGGAGAGGGATAAAGTGACACCTGCAGAGATGCTGGGATTCTCTGTCCTTCTTCCTGCCCCTGACAGCCTCGCCCTAACTGCACCCGGTGCCCTGGGGAAGCCTCCAGGAGAGTTTCTGTGGGCTCAGAGCAAGGGCTCTGGCACCACACAATGCATCTGTTCACGGTGTGTAAGGCCTGGGGGCAAGAGCCACATGGTTCCAATTTAAACAGATTTCCTCCACAAGTTACCAGCTCCCAAGCCAGTCTTCTGACCTATGCCTTCCAGTGTGGCCATGCTTGCTCTACACTCCCTGAGATGATGACTGGGAGGCTCTGGGCTGCCCTGGGCTGTGGGGTCCATGAAGAGAAAAGCAGCATGTGCCTGTCCCCCCACCCATTTCTCTGCATGTTAATGTTCTTCCTAAGAAAAAGAATAGACTGGAAACAAAAATGGATTTGTTGAAATGGAAACGGCACAGGGCTTAGCAACTGGGCAAACCTGAGCCCTACCCCAGCAATGCCATTTATGGGTTGTTTGACCTTGGAAAGTTACATCATATGCTGAGACTCAGTCTTCCCATCTGCAAAATGGAAGCAATAAGCCAATTCATCTCTCAGGAGTGTCAACAGGATAGCATGTCAGCCACTCATTCACCAATTCAACAGACCTTGAAGAGGGACCTTGCTATACTGTTCTAGACAATGGGGCTATATAGAAGATGCCTGCCACCTGCGAATTTGAGGAGAAAGGACATGCGCCCCAGAAAAGCCATAAAGAAGACTGTTTCAGATAGTCGTGTGCACAGAGAGGGCACTAAAGGTGAAATCATGGAGGATGACTGTTGGAGGTTGGGGGAAAGATACCAAGTGCAGATGGGTCACGGAAGGAAGCCTCCACAAGGAAGGGACATCTGAACTAAGACCTGTATGAAATGAGGGGATACGCCATGCAAAGGTTTGGATGAGGGAATCCCCAGGAGGGTAAAGAGCACGCACGAAGGTCCTGGACAGGATGGAACTCAGCATATTCGTACAATCAAAGGGCCCATGGGTGAGAAATACTTTGGAAACCATGATGCTACAAGAGAAGGTGGTTTCTCTACTCTGACTCTCTGGGCTGTAGAAGGAAAGTATCTCCTGGTCACATGAATTATCTCACCAAAAGTTTTCACAGTCAAAAGAATTGGTAGTACTGGATTAATAAATCAACTCCCACCCCCATACACACAATTGCAGGACTTCTTAGAACCTTCAATATTCTGATACCCATAGTGGATTTCTAAAAGGGGCTATGATGTTCCAAACTCTGATAACCTTTTCCAATAGGAGATTTCTGGGCTAGTGTCTTCCAGAACACACTGTGGGGACCGGGGCATCTCTGTTTTTCCAGCATATCTGTGTGTGCCGGCTTACAGGCTTGAAAATAGGGAGGAAAGGGGGAAGGAAGGTCATGTGTACCAGCTATCAGCTGTACTGTGTTTTATCCACATCACCTGGCTTGCATCCTCACCATAACTCCTTGAGGCAGTACAATTACTCCCATTTTCGAGAAGAGGAATGTGAGACTCAGTGAGCTTAGCTGCCTGTCCAAAGGCACTCTTGTGTGGACAGAAACCAGTAAGGTCTGCCTGTCTGTCCTCCAAGCCCCTGCTCTTCTCTTTGCTTTCCCATGAAGTTGGAAGGGTGGTGTGAACACACTGTCCAAAAATGATAAACATTACCCCCAAGTGCCCCTCCCAAATACCTCCCTGACACAGCTCTGTCATTGCTGAAACACAAAAACAAGGAACAAAAGAAAAGCCTCTGGCTTCGTTAAAAAAAAAAAAAAAGGAAGGATTTAATACCAGTGATGAGCAATAAAAAATAACAAAAGAAAGGAAAAAAAGAAGACACTTCTCAGAGGGAGGAAGCTGGCTGATCTGAGGGATGGGGGAGGGGACATAAGTGCTTTTATCAATGAAATTCTCACACCTGGGCAAAGATGGGGACACCCTCCCCCCCACAAAGATAATCAGATATTTAGAAATTGTCTTTTTTCCGTATATGTGTATGTATGTGTATATATGTACGTATATGCACTCACATACATATACACACAAATATATTTATATGTATACCTATATATAAATAAATACATTTACTTCCTTATAGATTCAAGTTCCACATAGAGGCATATCCTTAAGTGATTGAATAGCCAATCCCCCCACTGCTGTTCCCACAGCCCAGGGCACTGGTCTCCAGTCACAGACAGCAGAATGGGTGGGTATTGCTCAGGCAGAATACAGAAGACTAGCGGTAAAAGGCTGGTGAGGGTCCCACTCCTGGCTGTGTCCCTTGAGTCTCAGCTTAGCTCCCATATTCAGCTGCTTTGCTGCAACTACATTATGGGGCGAGGTGGGGGACAGTAAGTAACAGAAGGTGGTTTATAAGTCACTTTGGGCTGCTCAGATGGAGACAGCGGATAAGATAGCATGTCCATGCCAGGAAGGGAGGGAAGACGCTCCTGGCAGGAGGGCCGCAGGGTCCCTGGGAAGTGAGACAGAGAAAGAATGATCAAGATAGGATTCCTGGTTCTCTGCCCAGGAATGCAGCGGCTGCTGGAGGGGATCCTGAAAGGATCTCTCACCCTGGAATCCTAGGAGCCAGGGAGGCGCTGGCCCAATGGTGATGAGGCAAAGTCAAGGTCTGCAAGGTTGGGATGGCAGCGAGCAGCTCTTGGGGTGCCCAAGGGAGGGAGGGGGGCCAGCAGAGCAGCAGCAGGTCACTCCTGGCCCAGGTGGCCCACAGCACCGACCCTGTCATGTCTCCAGACCTACCCATGTCTTCACTACGAACATTCCTGGTAGTTAAATGTTGGCAACTTATTAAAGAAGAGAGGGCCAGACACAAGTTATTTGTGGTCCTTTCTGGCCTATTGGACAGCGGTCTTGAAACTTCTGATGAAGAGGAATGTGCTTTGCCCCAGGAGGCCTGAGAAGTGAATTCCAATGCCGCTTCTGCTGCTGAGCGGCTGGGTGGCTCGGGGGAGCTCACGTCCCTTGCTTGGACCTCAGATGAGAATGCAGAACCAGAGAACCTGTTAGAGGCCTCCCTGCTTTCAGCGACCACAGTTTTATGAAGACAAAACAACAGAGACATATAATCTCTGAGCTCTTGGGGAGAGCGAGAATACATTTTGATCATCCTGATTATTGACAAGGATGTGGAAGCAGAGGAACTCCAGGGGACCTCTGATGGGAGCAGAAGTTGAACAACATCTTGGAGAAGAATCAGGAGCAACCGGTCCTGTTGAAGAGACACAGGCTCAGGCACCTCAGTTCCATCCATGAGGCGTATCCCCCAGACCAGCAACTCCCAACAGGTGTTCTGAGAGGGGCTGATCCTCTCATGGGCTGGATAACTTAGGGAAGCCTGTGGTCTCTGGCCATGAGAAGCTTCTTCCTGGGCTCCGAATCTCACACGTGATTTTCCTATATGGTTATCTGATGGGTTGGATATTCCTTGGTGGGCTCCTGTAGGTACCTATCCTCACCCCCAACCCACCCAATCCAAGTCCATGTGGACTGGAAGGACTAAAGAATGTATTTCCTCCCGGAGCTGCCTTTCTCACAGTTAGCTCCCTGGCCGAACTGTCCTTCTCCGGGTGGGCTGGCATGGGAAGTGGGACGAGTTTGCGGTAGAGGGAGAAAGAATGCAAACAATAAAGGGGGTTGGAGGAAGGAAGGAAGGTAGGAAGGAAGGAGGGAGGGAATGAAGGGAGAACAGAGGGATAGAGAGAGGGAGGGAGGGAAGAGAAGGGAGAGAGGATGGGAGTTTACTGATTGTGTAAGCACATGGCCCACTGGATTTTATAATAAGCTGGTTAATCTCTGTTTAGAACCATAGGATACTGTGTGTGTGTGTGTGTGTGTGTGTGTGTGTCAGACACACTGGAGCCTCAATCCATGAGTGCTGCTTTCGTCACTGAGTTAGCCTCTTAACTTGCCACCACCATGGCTAAGCCCCCCACCGTTCCCTCTTCCCCGTAGGTGTGGTGCTGGGATTTGGCTAGAATTCCAGGACTGGACCTCTCCCTTGAAACCTGATCCTGTTTTCGTGGGCCTCTGGATTCAGTGCAAGTGCTACCCGGGGACTGGAGACCCTTGAATCTAGGTCAGAACCCACGGCCCGGATTGATTTTGCTCTAGGGATGCTCCTCTCAAGGCAGCCCGCTAGGCATCACGCTGCTCTCCGGAGAAGAAAATGAACATGGGAAGGGGAAAAGGGTGGGAGAGGGGGCAGAGTGGGTGGAGACGGCGGGGAAGGGCCAGAGGCGGCAAGAAAGAGGATCCGTGGGGACGTGAGGGCTGGAGGGCCGGAGGCTGGGGAGGCGAGGCGGGCCCCTCTCAGGACCCGGGAACCAGCTGAGAGTCAAGTGGGCTGTTTCTACCAGAGCCAGCTGAAACGCGGGCTATAAAAAGTGATGCTATTTACCTTGGTGTTTTGAGAATGAAGAAAAACATCCCGTGGCTTTTTACAGTTGTTGCTTATTTTTCTTTTCTTGCCTCCTGGTTTGTTTGTTTTAATGCACTTGCACATTTGTGCGGTCCCGACTGTTTGGGTGAGAGCTTCTCCAGCTCTACAGGGGCAGCTGCCTCCTTCCCCAGCCCCTGTCCTCTGGAGCATCCCCCTGGCCCCGCAGCGGTGGCACCGGGGGCTCAGCCCATCTCAGCCAGGTCCACGCTCAGGGCCGAGCCACGGAGGCCCTCAGGGCCGCGGGCCCCTCACCTCCGGCTGCTCCCCTTGCTAAATGCTCACACATGAGCAGCCGTGACGAGTCCCCTTCTCTCCTGGATGTGCTTGACTCTGATGAGTACCTCGTGGCTTTCAGGGGCAGACAAAGCAAGATTTTGCCTCCTACTGCCCGGATGGCCTTGACTCACTGTCTCTTGTCCACACCTCACATCTCTTGTCCACACCACAGGACAGGTGTGATAATGAAATAAAATAATGGTATAAGGTAATGAAGTGCCTGTCGCTGTCCTCCCCCTCCTTCTTCTCCCTCCCGGCTCGTGGAAAGCACAGAATGTCAGAACTGGAACATCCCATCCTCCGCCATCATCCCATGGATGCAGAAACTGAGGCCCAGAGAGGCGGACTGACAGGCTCACAGTCATATAACCAGTGAGACCCTTTGTCCCTTCCCGGTGCTCTTCTGCCTCCAGTCAGAGAACCCAACAGCTGCTCAACAGCTGATTGTTTCTGAACTAAGACACTTCTGTTTACTTCGGGCACAGGAACTGTTAATTAAGAATTCAAAGAAGCCAGTGCTGGCCTCTGTCAGCTTGCCCGTCGTCCCGGTGGCTGGTTAAGGACGGGAAAGAAAGGGCTGCAGAAAAGGTCTAATGGATTTACATTGCCCATCAACACTGTTTCCCTGGGCTCTGAGAATTGACTTATTTTTATAGTCTGGAGAGCCAGAGATGAAAAAGCCCTTTTAGTGTGAAATATAACAGTGAGTGATATTTAAGGAGCTCTTTTGCCTCTGCACGATTGCAACAGACTTTGCACAACAGAAGCTAGAGACTGTGGGTGCAAAACAATGCGGGTTTTGCAACCACCTTTTGTGTCCCCTGTGGTGGCAGGGGCGTGGGAAAGCCAGTGTTGTTCTCCGCCCCCCCCACCCCCGCCCCACCCCCCAATCCTCTCCTCTCCTTGCTCCCAGGTATACAGGGCAGGGGGCGATTGCCTTTCAGAGGGCTTCACTCTGGCGGGAACCCACGGAGACCACGGCCCCCACCCCCCATGCCTCAATCTCTTTTTCTCCTTCTGGATCTCATTAAACGTGAGAGTTGCTGTGGGAGCAGGGACCAGCCCTTCTTTCTCCCTTGGGGGCCCTGGAATTCTAGAGGGCAATGCGGGAGTGTGGACACTCTGGATGTCCTAGATGATCTCCAGAGCTTCTTCCAGCTTTAAGTGCTTCATGTGGCATTCTCGGCAGAGAAGCACCCCTGTCAGATCAGAAAGTGGCCATAAATATCCCATATTAATAGAGCAGCTTGGCACAGTGCCTCACGGTCCGCGAGAGGGCCTTGCTCTGTGGCGCACCATTGAACCCCGATGACCCACCGGGGGGGGGGGGGTAGAGACTATCGTCCGTTTATCCAAAAATGGGAAAGCAAAACTCAGAAAAGTCACAGACACACACGCAAGAAGGGACACGTCCAGACCCACCTAAGAGTATCCCCTAAACTCTTACTCTTTCTAGGAGATACCACGCTCTCTCAGCTCAGACGAGGGGCATTAGCAGACACCAGATCAGAGGCATGGGTGGGGGTAATGCTGCCCCACGACCAGAGACCCCGAGACCGCAGAGGGGATCTTAGGAGCTAGGTTTGGGGAAGATGGGGAAATTTCCTCAACACTGGAATACAGTGAACGGAGACACAGAAAATACAGGCTCCCTCCATCCCCTAAATAAATATTCCAGTATGTCCGAGCTGCAGGACAGCTAATCCACCTCTCTTCTCTTTGTCCAAATGTGGATGCTGAGACCCAGAGAGGAGAAGCGATGTCTACCACGCGAGCACTGGGACTGCGAGCCAGGTGGGGGAATGTTTCCGCCAGCACACATTCCTGCTTCCCTCCCTCACCCCTGGAATCCAGAGACACGTGTGGGCCTCCCAGGCCCAAAGGCAGAGCCGGCCAGAGGCCAGAGGATGGAGCAGGGAGAAACACACAGACTTTTCACAGCCACACGCAGGTCTACGCGGTTCCAGAAGTCCTCCATCTGCTTCTGGCTAGCCAACGGCCCAGGGCATTCCGGCACAGGGTCCCTTACCTCTGCTCAGCAGAGCTGTAGGTCTCCCCTCTCTGGCAGCTGCTCAGGGTGACGGGGTCAAAGTTGTCGAAGGAGCGGAGGGCCACCCCCGAGATGGCGACCAGGGGTGAACTGAAGCTCACACGAACCGCCCGGCTGTGGTAGAAGGGCCGGCTGAGGTCATGTACCACAGGGATAATCAGGGGATTGTTCCTGCAGCTCAGGACATGGAGGCCTGTCAGGAGAGACAGAGGGCCGAGGGGCCAGGCTCATTACTCAAGGCCAGTCACGCCCTCCCCAACGGGCCCTTCCCGAAGCCCCCAGACCCTTTCATGTCACTGCACAAAAGCACCATTGGGTGGCCAGTGGGGATTTTGAGTTTGATTGAAAGTTTCTTTGTCTGCCTTTTTCTCTCGGTTCCAAATCTTTCCAATCCCTTTGCCTCCCTGCCCCCTAAGCTTTCCCTTCACCTAGCGCCCACAGCCTCTCTCCCGCCCCCAGAGGCCACCCCTCACAGAAGCATGGCGGGCAGTACCACCCTCCCACGCTGCGTTTGTGCTGGATGGTCCGAGCTGCTAGTTTCCAGGCTGCCTTCCCAGTCAGCCGCAGAGATAGTGCACACCAGCCACAGCAGCAGGCTGCCCTCGTTTTTAGTCCAGGAACCCAAGAGCAGTCCTGCAAGGTCCAGACCTCAGTAGCAGGGCTGCAGAGGTAACCCTGGGAACCAAGGGCAGGAATTGGCTTCCCAGAGGTGCCCCCAACAGCCAGCTATGTACAGGCCATGCTGAGCCCGGGCTTGCCCCATCCCAAAGCCCTCAGTTCTTTCTAGAATGGGGAACAGGTCCCCAGGCTTCGAGGAGGAAGGGAGGAAGCAGAGAGGAAAGGCATGCCCAGAGGACAGAAGGGAATGCTGGGGTGGGATACAGTGGGAGAAACAGACGCTGGCTCTGGGGTTTGATGGACCTCAGTTCACATCACGGCTGAGCCTACCTAATGATGTGAATCCGGCAAGCTCCCAAAACTCACTTCCTGCATCTAAACTCAGGGCTGAATCTGTGTGCATCCCGGCAGGCCTGCGCTGTTGGGGACGTCCAGCTCCCCATCCAGAAGGCGCCCTTCTCTGGACCCTCAGAACAGCAAAGACTCCCCAAGGGGTGCCAGGATCGGAGGACAGAGGTCAGGGGACACTGCAGGGAGGGACGGGGACACGTGGAAGCCTCAGACACTGGGTCATGGGATCCCAGCAGCTTCTGTGGAACCAGACCTTTCCCCACGCCTCAGAGCCCGCTGCAATGGCACGACAGCTAGGAAAATATTTGCTTCTCACTTAGGGAATTTTCTCTGGAATCCAGATAAGTCCAGAGGGGTTTTCTTTCTCTTCCTTATTCATATGACCCCACCCCACCCCAACCCCATCACTTCCCTTGCCTCTAAAACTAACTAAATAAGTAAACATAAAAACAAAACAAAATCCTCTCCCTGCCCCCTGGGCTTCTGCTTGACCCTGAGATGACCCCTTGCCTGCTGGCTTCATACGGGTCTTTGAACCGAGCTCTCTGTGGAATGGCGCAGCCATAGCTATGGAGGCCGGCCTCCGGGGCTGGCCTGGGATTCCAGACACTGGCAATGGCTACCCAGAGTTAGAGTGGAAATGTGGGAGGGACAACAGGGCTTTCCCAGTGTGGGCGCTCATGCCGGGCACTGTCACCACAGCCCTGAGGAATCCTTCTCGCTCTGACGATGAAGTGGCACCATTGTCCCCATTGTGTCCTTGAGGAGAGTAAGATGCCACATGAGGGGCTCTGAGGTCAAGAAAAGTGTGTACCTTCTCGAGCCGAGGGAGTGGCAGGGACAGGACGGAAGCCCAGGCCATCGGCTCTGGAGCTGGGGCTCTTTCCTCTGCCCCATGCACACATGGGTGCATGGAGGGGTGTGCAAGTGACTGCCTGACGACTCTGGCCTTGTCCCTTACCCCAGCCCCACGCAGAGGCAGCCTCTCAGCATGCAGGACCTGGCTCTTTACCTGCCTTCCCATTTCTGGTCTTTCCTTACTCCTCCTCCTGTGGGGGAGTTCCTCAGGTGGTGCCGGCAGGAACGGCACGGCTGCTGCAATGGGGCGCTAAGGGACACCTCCCTGTGCGGGGGGTGGGGGGGGAGCCATGGCTAGGATTCCAGAGACCTGGCCATGTGACCCGGGATCTTTCAGTGCCTCTCTTGGGGCCTCAGATGCTGATATCTGCAGAAAGGGCCTTTGCTCAGTGTCCTCCTTCCCGGGGCCTTTTGAGGATCAGAGGGGTGCCTGAGATTAAGGATGCCTGGCAGAAAGATGCTCTTGAAGGGAGGACTGGGACTGTAGCCCCTAATCCCCCTATCTGCCACATCCAGGCTTCTTGGGATACACAAAAGCCTCCTGATTTGAAGGCAAGCAGAACTTCAAACAGAGAAGCAAGAAAGAGGAAAGACGAAGGAAGAACTAGCTCTTGGTGGCTCCTTGAACCACCCTAGGCAGATACGGTCCCAAGAGCCACCTGCATGATAGCGTGCTCACCGAGATCATGGCTCTGATCTTTGGTATCAAACAGCTGGACGCTGATGGTCTCCTGTTTCTGGTCCCCATAATAGGTGCCATCCGTCACCAGGTGGACGATGACAGCTGCGGCAACCATTGGCTGAGAAAAGTATGCCTGAAATGCAGAAGACACAGGAGGGTCACTCATGCACTCCGGCCACAGGGAGGGGGTTGCAAGAAGCATCTTACATTGCAGGGCCTGGGCCGCTTGGCACGGGTCCATGATGGGAACAAGGAGGCCGTGAGGAACACAGGCTCTGAAGTCAGAAACTGCTCCAACGTGTCTCTGCACCTGCTGAGCCGTGTGGTGGGGAGAGGCAGCTCTGACTCTCTGGGCCTAAGTTCCCTCACTCCGAAGTGATATATTAAGTAAAAGAACTGGATCACAGGGCGGCCATGAGTCTCCAGTAAGGTCAAGGGAACAAAGGGTCTGGCATACCCTAAGACCACATAAAAAGGCATTATTATTATTATTCGTCCCTTCTCTGTCCTAGCTTCTGTGCAAGGCATCAAGGAGACAAAGCTAAGGAAGACGTGGCCCTTGCCTTTCTGCAGACCGTGGAGTTCAAAGTGGGTCAGTGATATGTAGATCAAAAGTCAGTACAATCCCTAATCCTTAGTCAAGAAGATGGACCCAATGACAGTGATACAATACCACATGACAAGCGTCATCCGACAGACGACCGGATATGTACAGGACTAGAAGGGAGAGAACAGTCACTTCTCTGTGGGGATCAGTTAAGACTTCAAGGAGGAGAAGACAATCTTAAAAGGCCTTGAATGATGAACAGAAGGTTCCAGGCAGACAAAAGATATCCAAAGTCTTTGCCAAAACAAGAAGGATGAGGGGCATTCCATGCGCATCAAAGGGATTCTATTTCAGGGAGCCTCCTACTGCTAAGTGTTTTGTTCTCTGTCCTTACAATTAACACCCTCAGTGGGGAGACAAACCATCTTGCGAAAGGGTCACAGGAGCTGGTGCTTCCTGGGGCCCACTCCTGGAGATCCTGAGGCTTTGGCTTACCCGGAGCCAGAAAGTGGTCTGAGCCATCTGGGAGTACGGGTAGCTGAAGGTACAAGGGTACCAGGCATGCTGGGAAATGCCTTCACTGAGATCTATCACCTTGGTTCGACACACCTGGGGAGAGAGAAAGAAAAAAAGTTTTAAAGGATCTCCACAGCTAAACTAAATTCAATCAGATGCACCTTCCCTACCTACCTATTTTGTTCTGAGCACCACAGGAGAACACAGGGGTGCACAGACGGGAGTCTGCCCCAGGAACCCACATTCTGCTGTAGCACAGGGAGCCCTCAACACCGTGAAGGGAAGAACAGACAACATGTTTTGGCGGCAGAGGTGACAAAGAAATGCTCATGGGGACAGATGCTGGAGGAGGTAACCTCTAAGCTGGATCCTGAAGAACAGAGCGGACACAAGGGAAGGGCAGTGTAGGTGCAGGGAGCAGGAACAAAGGCTCAGGGGGACGGAGAAGTCTAGTATGTGCTAAGCTGCCTGGTACTCTTAGAGCTTGGGGAAGGTGGCAGAAAAGGCAGGATAAGGGGGTGGGATCTCACAGAGTATTGAACTGCAAGCAGACCATTTTAGCACAGATCTGTACATTGTGCTCAGAGCTGTATTAAGGACAGAGAAAAGACTCAGACAGGATGGCCATATCCTCCAGAGACAGAATGTGTGTGCGTGCGTGCGCGTGTGTGTGTGCACATGCACACGCACACGCACTGAGTCTATGCGTGCCTACTGTGTATCCAAATGTTATTTCGTCCCTCAGTTCATTCACTTATTCGAGTCCTATTGTTGGGAGACAGCGTTTTGCAGAGCACTGTGGGACAAGAGAGATGCCCAGGAGCTCGGAACACTGAGCATAGATACCCATGGAGGCACCACACCAGCACGTAATACTGTAAATTGTACAGCAGAAAACAGAAAAGTTCTACAATGGAAAAGGCCAGAAGCAACTGGCTTGTTCTTGAGATTGGTCAGACCTTCCGCAGAAGGCCATCTGGCATTCGTGTTTTTCCTCTGACATTGAATGTGGCCCCTCTTGCAACCCTCCCCTGTGGATCTGGGTCTCCCTATATCCTATACCCGGGCAGGTCTCCCTACACTCATCGGAGAAAGGCTGACCTAGCGAACTCTAAGGCTCTTGAAAGCTATTAAAAAAAAAAAAAAACAAAACCCAAAAGATAATCTAATATCAATCCTAATAAACACATGTACATGTAAAACAAATTTAAAAAGAGGGGAAAAAAGAAATATATATATATATATACATATATATATATATATATGTATATATATATATACAAGAATCAAGGCTACCTATTCCAGCCATATTTGTAGTAGCAAAAAATTGGGAATAGCTTACATGTTCATCTGTTGGGGAAGGGATGCATCAGGTAAGAAATATTCACATGACAGATTTTCTATACAGCAAAAGACTCTTACGAGGCCTGAATTAGATTCATATATAGGGATGACACTAGAAATATTTAATATCAGGTCCAGTATGGGACCTGGCCACTAAAAACAGAAGCCCTACTCCTGAGTTCAAGACCTCGATGGAGAGATTATAAAAACATAACACCAAGTAAAAACAAGACAGAGAAAGGAACCAGGTATAAATGGACAGGTACAATATGATGTCATTTATAAAAATCACACAAAGCAAGAACATATATCGCCCAGAAATTCCTACAGAGGAGTGCAGATGAAACACAGAGTGGAAAAGTCATATATCAATTTCATTAGTCAAACTCAAGAAAAAATACGTGATGCCTATGTTATAATCTACAACTGCAATCTCAGTGCCTTTTTTTTTTTTTTAATGAGCTTTTTTTGTGTGTGTGTACTGGGGTGATTTTATATTTACAGGAAAGTTGCAAAGGTAACATGGAGTCCTGTACGTATGCTTCACCTATGTCCCTTACTGTTAATATCTTCATCAATTCATTCTCGAAACCCCAGAGGAAGATGATTTGTTTAGTCAGCTTTGGAGAATCCCCAAATCTTCAGGGTGAGATCAGTCACCCTGAAAGTTCTGCGGTGGCATGCTGGCCTCATTGAAGGAGAGCCTGGTTTACCTCTGACATCTGAATGTCAGATTAGGTCATAGGTTTTGAGGGATTCACAGGGTTCCTTGGAGGTGTCCGTTGTGGGTCAGGCTGTGAGATCTGCTTCCTTCTCTCTCTGCTGCTTTACCTGTAGCATCTCCACTCACCTTAAATACCCAGCTGCCATGTAATGTTTCCCTTAAGAAAAGAGCTTTACTGCATGAAGAACACTGAAAAGTACTGAAACCTGTTTAGTGCCAAAATTCCCCACCCCTTTCCTGAGAAACCAGTGGGTTCTGGGCACACGGTATGAGTTTCCTGAATATCACAGGTAACCTCTTTAAGCACAAGAAGGGGCCAAGATTCAACCATCTCATTGGCCAGAAGCAGGTGAAGGCTTCTGCTATTCAAATCTCTAGAAGCCTAATACCAAGAAGACTATGGGCAAAGCAGCCACTTTATTAGGCTGGAAGATGTCTTCCAGTTTATTTATTTTTCTACAAAACAACTGGGACGGAGCTCAGGCAGATCTGCCAGTGGATAGTGTTACATTTGACAACAGTGCGAGACTTTGCATAAACTCTCTATGGCATTTGAAATCCAGGCCAGCAACTAGACCTGTATCGCTCTGGAATTCTTTCCCCTGTATTCTGAGCTGCCTGTCCCCAGCAGAGTGGGGTGGAGTGCATCTCTGGAGCGCTGGGGGCTGGGGAGGAGGGGGGAGGGCAAGGGCTTATCTCTGCATCTAAAACATTCACGGTCAGAGAAGTCTAAGACATGAACAAAGTCCTCTTATTGCTTAAATACAATTTTCTCTTATCTCATCGGCTCTATCAGCACTAGACAGGGTTTTAGAGGTACACACTGCTGTTATTTTATTCTCCTGTTTTCCTATTTAGATTGTGTTTGTTCCAAGCTGGCTGCGATCCTGACCAGGGACAGTCAGAGCAGATCAGAGAGGAAAAAACAAAACCAGCTGAACCTTTGCCCAAAGCCCCAGTTGATCTTAAAACCATCTATGTTCCTGGGGGGAGCCTGGGGGTGAGGAGGGCGGGCTGCAGGGGAGAGCTGAAGGAAACACTCACAAGCCTCTTGCTTTTATAGACCTTGCGGATTCTGCTCATTCAGCAGCCACTGACTGGGGATATGTGGTGTGGTACGCCGGACTCCGCATCCCTGAGAGAAAGAGCTTTGCCCTTGGCCGCAAGGTTGGTCACTGGGGATACAAGCGTGACCCCAAGGTGACTGATTCGACGGGCACGCTCTGTTTTCATCCACTCACTTCTTTGCACCTTCCAAGAAAAACAAGTGTGATCGCATGAAGGATTACAGAGCAATTGAGATTTCCCTGAACATTGTTGGGGGAACAAGCAGGAGACTCACATCCCACACTCCGTGGGGGCTTCAAGCTCCCCCAGCAGCCCCAGGAAGCAAGCTCCGTCTCACGCATCATCTGCATTCCTCCCGTCTTTCCAGTGTTGTTGGCTCCAGTGAGCTCCGTGTCTCTCCCAACCTCCCCCTCTTCCCAATCAGCGCCTCTCAGACCCCACGTGAGTCATTCTCTCCCCCCCCGATTATCCATTAGGCACAAGTCCTTCTGACGATACCAACAAACCCTTGCTGAACGCAGCAACCGTTTACCTTCCCTGCCGTTCTGTCATCTGTCCCTTTGCCTCATTCCACCTTGTGCAACACACCTGGGGGCTCTAAAAACACGGGCAGCCTCTAGGCTTCAGGTTCCCCTAGACAGATGAAGACGGGGTTCCCCAGCTAGCACCTGCGTTGCGCACGCGCATGCCCAGTGCAGCTTTATTGACAACAGCCGCGACGTGGAAACAAACTCATGGTCCTTCAAGAGGCCAGGAGGTGAGCAAAACGGGATCTATCGACACAGTGGGATATCACTCAGACTTCAAAACGAAAACCCTGTCATATGTGACGGTAAGGATGAACCCTGAGGACATCAAGCCAAGTGAAATAAGGCAGCCACAAAAGGACAAATAGTGTATTATTCCACTTCCATGGGGAATCTAAAGTAGTCAAATTCGCAGAATCAGTGAGTGGAATAGCGGTTGCCAAGGGCTGGGGGAGGGCGGGAAAGGTAGCTGCTGATCAGCAGACATCAAGTCTCCAGTAAGCCAGAAGATGAAGTTCCTGAAGTCCGCTGTAGCTATAGTCAACACCAGCTTATTGTACACCCAGACACGTGTTAAGGTAGGTCTCAGGGCACCCAGGTGGCTCGGTGAGTTAAGTCTGACTCTCGATTTTGGGTCAGGTTGTCATCTCAGGGTCCTGAGATCAAGACCCACGTCAGGGTCCCTGCTCAGCAGGGAGTCTGCTTGGGATTCTCTCTTCCTCTCCCTCTCCCCCACTCCTGTTCTCTCTCTCTCTCCAAAATAAATGAAATCTAAAAGAAAAAAAAAAGTAGATCTTTCAGCAACTTCTTTTGTCACAGTAAAGCATGACAGTAATATTTTGAATGAGTAAAATCCTGATATTCATTGAACGAATGTGTACATTAATAAAAGAAGTGATCCAGTTCAGGTGGGGGGAGAGAAAGTCACATAATGATGCTAGGCAAAGAGCAGATGCGGCTGGGCTGGCGAGCATCCTCCCTTAGGTATTCTCAGGGCTGGAGGAAGGATTACCCAGTATCTTCTTGATTACTTCAGAGCCAGAGAACTCACTTCCCTTTATAGGCAATTCAATGGACTCTAGACAGCTCTTCCCAACAACTAGGAGAAGATGTCTGGCTCTAATTCCTCCTACTTTTTCCTCTAAGCAGCAATGTCTATAAGCTGATTTAGAGGTTCAGACTTAGAGGAATTGAAAAATTATTTACTGAGACCATTACTTTTGCTGGGCCCAAGGAAGGGTGGGCTGTCTTGTATAACATAACACAGCAAGTAGGTAGCAAAACTGTTATTTAAATGCAGACTTTTCTGGCTCTGAGAACTGATGCTTTTTCCTCACCTGTGCTCGGTGCCCCCTGGATCCTACTTTTTTCATTAAAAGTTTATTTACTTTAGTAAGCTCTATACCCAATGTGGGTCTCAAACTCACGGGCCTGAGCTTGAGTTCCATGCTCTTCTGACTGAGCCAGCCGGGAGCCCCTCAATCCTACTTTTTTGTGTGTGTGTAGGACCACCTCCAGTGAGATGTCTCCCTCTTCCCCAAGCATGCATGGCAGAAAGAGCAGACAGGAATTGGCGTGCCCATGTCCCTTTCTCCCGGAGAAGCCCAGCTCTAGGTCTCTGATGGAAGCTGAGCAGCCACTGTCCTCCAGTCCCATCTTAACACCTGCAGGACCTGGGTGGGGGGTGGTTAGAGACTGTGTTCCTGCTTGGTCTTTAACATGAATGCCTTAGACATCCCGTCATTTTCAGGGATGTGCTTACACCAAACACCCGCCACAGGAAACGGGAGCTGGGTTAGTTCTGGCTATGTCACTTACCATCTGGACCTTTCCCCCACCCTCGGTTTCCCCATCTGTGAAATGCAGCGGTTGTACGGAATGGCCCTCAAGTAGCTTGAGGATGCCCACAGCCATAGCATCAACCATGGGTCTCAAGGTCACAATATCATTTGTCCTACAGTCAGCCTCTGAGAGCTTGGAATCATTGTCCCATTTTTCTGGTGAGGAAACGAGGCACAGAGGCTTTAAATAACTCCTTTAAGGTCATCTACCCAGCCGTGTAGGACAGCCAGCAGCCAGACTCTGATCCCTCCGCTGCCATGTTCTGTGCGTTCGCACAATGGGCCAGGACTGGTGCTGGTCTAGCTCAAAACCTCCCCTTTGGCTGATGGAGAAGAAGGCACCAGCTACCACTCTCTTTGCCTCCTCTTGCTCTCCCTGCTCTCCCTGCTCTAAGGTCCTCAGACTTTACCTGCCAACGCACAGAACTAAGCCCATGGCCCTGCTACTTAATATCCCCTCCATGCTGCCCAGGGACCATGGGATGGGAAGTCGCCCGGACACAGCTTGCAAAGAACTTTAGGAGCCGGTTTCTGCCCTGTCACCGCTTTCACTACCAGCCACCGCCCTGCCTCACCCCTCCCCACACAGCAGGTTGGTACCCGCACATGTGCACAGCGGGGCTCCCTTCTCCCCGGGGGACACTTTCTCTCACAGGTCCTGGACTCCACCACCACGATGTCTGTGCCCAGACATCCCCCTGCCCCCCCACCTCCCTCCATGGCACTGGCTGCCCGTTTTGTGAAATGCGACACACCCTTCGAAGCCGGTCTCAAATATCACCCTTCCTCTGAGAGAGTCTGCTCACCCCCCAGGCGGAATTAACTGCCCTCTGTTGTGTCCACACAGTCTTTATGTACCTCAGTTACAGCACCCATCAGGTTGGACAATGGTTGTTTAGAACCCAGTCTTTCCCTTGGAATTCTGAAAACTTCCAAGGTGAGAAGCGTGAGTTATTCAGGCTCCCATTAATCCTAGCTCCTGTCACCCGGCAGCGGATCACAGTAGGTGCCCCAAGACCAGGAGGAGTCACAGCCAGAGCGGTGGCACCTAGGGGGTCCCTGTCCTAGGCCGGGTGCTTCGTTGAGGTCTCCGTGTGCACTAAATCATGCGGGCCTCAGGACAACTCTGTCAGGGAGGTACTAGGATTATACCCATTTTATAGATAAGGACTTGAGGCTCCTGTACTTTGCCTAAGGTCACACAGCTCATTAGTGGAACCAAGATTCAATTCTCAGGCACAAACTCAGCCCACACTCTTAATGGTAGATGAAGGCCGCTTTGGAAAGGGCCGTCCGCCTGTCTCTCAGGGCTGTCAGGGAGGATGGAGGTGGGATTTTGCCTGAACAGAAGCTGCTTCAGCAGCCCAGAGCAGGCCCCCACAGTGCTGCCCCGGGGCAGGTGATGCGGTGGAAAGAGTCCTGGGTTGCCGGGCGAGAGGCTTGCCTGCTAGAACTGACCCACCTGCTGACTTCCTCTGGCACTCCTCCTTCCCGTGTGCAGAAGGACAGAGGAAGATGAAGCCTTGAAAGGCTCTTCAGTTCTGACAATCTGCCAGTGTTTGACTCCCAGCCTCTTCCTGGTGAACGAGGCAGGAGAGAGTGTCGACTCTGTCAAGAATTGGGGTTGTTCTGTAAGCCCCCAAGTCGACTCTTGGACCCCAGGCCTCTGGTCTCTGGAAGGCTAATTTCACAGCCACCTTTCCACAAACACCAGAGGGGTAACATAAACATTTACTGTAGCCATTCCAGCAATGTGTTTTCTGTTTTCTTTTCTTTTCATGCATGTGACAAAGAGCAGTTCTTCCCCTCAAAGCCTTGAGATTGGATATTTGCACTGGGGGCATCCTCAGTGATCTGCTTCTGGCCATCACATCTGATAGAGAGATGAGGAACTGGGCCCACTGGGGACGGGAGAGACAGGCCGTAAGCCCCTCCGGGATGGGCCAGGATGTCTGGTGGTGACTGGAGTCGCATAGGCTGACAGACACAGTGGCCTCTGTGGCCCCAGGACTCAGGGGCTCTCGTCCACTCCACGCACCACCTGCCACTCCATCCAGCACCCGCCTCCAAACCCCTCCTTTGCCGAAGACTGCTTTCAATTAGAGGAGTTAACGATGTCTTGCTTTCAAAGGGTTTTTTAAATCCAGTTTATCTTCTACCCACACACGTCGTACACAAAGGCGGGGAGACAGAGGGAGAGCAGGGGGAGCGGGAGTTCTGGTATTTTCCCACACAGGGGAGATGCCATGAGGTTTCTATTGAATTTCGCTTTCACAGATCTCCCTGCCCTCTTGTCAGTCACAGGAGGGAGGGAGCACTCTTCAAGTCTCTGGCCGTCCTCTCCAATTTCCTCTTTCAACCCAAAGGGACCTGGGAATGGGTCTCACAGAAAAAAAGAGGAAAAGGAATGGGGAGGGGAAGCATGGGGGTGCACGCTGATACTAATGATACCCATAAACGTGCAGGGCATGCACGCGCCCGCACACACACACATGCATACACACACACATGCATACACACACACACACACACACACACACACCCCAGGGAGTGCTTCCAAGCTTGCAGATCCAATGCCAAATTATTTCCCCAAGAGCTGCAAGATTGTAAGAGGGACAGGCAGGACTCCTTGATACGAAGATGGCGGGAGGGCAAGCCAGCTGGGAGACCACGGGTCAAGCCACGGAGACCACACCAGTGAGTGAGCCGGTGCAATAAAGCCACTCCTGTGAAGCCTGTGTGGCTCTCCCTTCCAGAACATGGTGCTCCCTCCTCAGTGCTCCCCTAGGGAAGGGAAAGGGCACCCACTCTCACAGACAGCCCACAGTACTGGCGCTGACCAGGTATCTTCTCACCATAACTAGGAGGAATAAGCAGTTTTGTCCCCATTTTAGAGATAAGAAGTCTAAGGTTTGAAAGGCACTGGGACTTCCTCACAGCTTAAGAGTCAAAGCCAAGTGGCCCTTCTTGCCCCGTGGGTGGAGACTCCCCAGTAGCTTCTCATCACCCCTCTTATGGTTTCTTGTCTGTCCATCTGTCTCCATTCTTAAGCATCAAGGGCAGTGCTCGCATCCGATTTCTCTCTCACCTTCACCAGTGTCTAGTGCAGGTTGCTAGCTGTGGCTCAGCAATGCTGCCACATTGAACTAGGGTGGCTTATCCAAGGCCAGACTTGTGGTTCAGGGCTGACATATTTGATCCCAAAGACCAGGGTGTGGACATGAGAATGCCACGTGGTAGAGAGAAGGCCCCAGAGGACCTTGGATTCATTTGTGAGCACCGAAAGTTTGGACCCGTCCATCACCAGGCTCCCGTGCACTTGATGGACAACAAAATAAATGACGGGAGTAGTCACTGGTATTCGCAGCAATTCTTCCCTTTACTTTCATGCCCACCAGCGTCTGTCCAAGTCCATTATTTCGCTTAGGTCTTACAACCACCCTGTGAGGAAGGTATTAACATTACCTCTACTTCCTCGATGAGAAACAGGCTGGTGGCTAATGGGGAGGATGCGGGTCTTCAAGACCACTGGACCAGTTGAGGCACACATCAGTGCTACCAGCCCCCAAGCCCTTGCACAGGACAGACACCCTTAATTAAATGGTGCACACTGCTCCTCTGAGTGTAGACCTCAGAATCCATCTTAATAAAACAGTGTGACAAGCCGCTCACTATCAGTCAGGAATGGCCCAGGAGATGAACCTATTTGCAATCCTTGAACTTGGCTGTTAGCTCACTGAGGGCAAGCATGGAGACTCGCTTCTGACCTCTTCACTATCAAGAGCGGTGAAAAGCCTAACGTCAGCACTAAAGCCAAGACTAGCTGAATACAAGAACGAATTACCAACAATAACAATGTTACTGGTCTTCTACTACATACAGGCATCCCCTGCTTTTCCAAAGTTCATGTTGCACCCCTTTGCATGAACGAAAGGCCTAAATTAGTACCCATTTTTGCTAACTGAAAGAAATCAAAAGAGGATTTCCGCTTTAATGAAAGAAGGCAAAAAGCAAAAACAGCATTCAGGGTTTGTTTGTGGCGAGTCCTGCAGAGGCAGTGTGTACCCCAAGCAGTGAGAGGCACCCCGCTCATGGCTTCCCCAGATCTACACTCAGCATCTCCGTATCACGCCACCAGAGCGCCCTGATCCGTGCCTGTGAGCATCTGTGCTTGATCTCGATTTATTTAGTGCCTTCGTTATGTATCAGAAAAGCCAAAGAGAGATTATTTTTTTGGGTCTGGGAACACTCAAAAATTCTATCCTATAAATTAACAGCATTTGCTCCTTTGCTTGATGCCATATGGCTTAAGAAAGATGTCGCGAGAGCACCCTGTCGGAGGTTCTCACATTCTAACAAGTGTTTCACGTGCCTGGTCTTAGTCGATGCATATACAGACACTGGAAACCCAGATGTGGAGATTCGCCTGGCTGTGGAGTCCTGGAGTAGTCCCCCCCTCCCCCGCCCCGGGATTCTTCTCCTCACTCCTATGTCCATCTTCATCTCCTCCCTGTGCCTCTCATTCCTAACTGATCCCCTGAACATAGAGCACTTTAAGGACAACTGAGGTTTGACAGACGGACACACACACACACACATGCACACCACCAACCCCCATGCCGACCTCTTTTTTACACACTTAAAAGCACTGAGAAAAGACAGAGATAGAAACAGAGAGACCCAGAAAGAGACACAGAGAGGAAGAAAAGCTAAGCTTTCTCATAGTGACCATTAGAAACAATTATCACTTTTCCCAGGCCTCCAGAACAGCCTTCCCCTTTGATGCCTGACTTCTAGAGATAGAGAGGAGGGGGAGAAATGGACTGCCTTTCTTTCAATTTTGAGACTTATTATTTGGCATGGACAGACAATCAAGCAAAGACGCATTTCCTGTGTACAAGGCGGGTGTGCAGAGCGGAGAGATGCCTCCTTCCTTGTACCCACAGCTCGGGAAAAAGCTGTGGACCTCAGGGCCCCCACCCAGGAGACACTTCCAGATAAGATCACTTGGCATTTGATGCCCTCCAGCCATTGGGCTCTGTCCTGGGGTGATGAGCCCCTCAATGCCCCCGAGGTCTGTCCCTAACACAATAAGTGTTCCACACTCTACCGGGGTCTAAGATCATCAGGCCCACATCTCCCCACATGTCCAGAATCCTGAGGTTTGGGGTCCCAACACTTGGCCCGATCCAAATGACCACGGAGAAGCAGCCAGGCTTTGGAGAGGAGCAGAGTAAGGAGCTCACTGAAGACATCGGTGTCCTGAAGCACATTAACACTTTTGCAGTGAAACTACATGTCTTGGAGGAGAAATGGTTCATGATCGATTCTATGGTTCTAGGGGACACCGACTGGATGCCCTAACCTTCTTCTAAAGGTGAAGTATACTCAAGAGACCTGAGAAAGCATCCGCAAGAGGTGGCAGGGCCAAGCAGAAACCAGCAACTGCATGAGTGCAGACCCTCGCATCCTTGGGAGGCGGGCATCACCGCCCTCACTCACTCGACAGATATGAGTGCCAAAGCCACACCTGTTGAGGCCGGTGAGGTCCAGGTTGGACACCCACTGGCCCCAGGTACTCCACATCTATCTCCGGCGGGACAGGGGAGGACACTGAGTGAGGGCTACGGAGCACGGACGGCGATCAGGAGGCGCTGAGAGCGATGGCCCAGCTGCGTTCACCTCTGTTAAACCCAGCCTGTGTCACCAGGGAGGGGAACTTCCCATTCACCCGCTTCCAGGTGCGGCCAAGGGAGACATAATCAGCACAGCAGCAGTGACAAGCATTATGAATGCTGACACTGGTCACCGGTTCATGCAGAATGAGGGGCCGGTTCGCACAGTCCCACCCTGAGGGGTGGGCGGCATCTCCCCACCTCACGCACAGGGGAGCCAGGCGTTAGGCCGTGCCCCTCGCTGGAGCCCAGACAGCCGTTCTGAGGAGGCACTGGGCAGGGGCTCGAGCTTCTCCAGCCAGTAAATCCTCTAACAAGGGAGAGTGATTAGTGTCGGATGTGGCGGTCGGCTTTTGTGCTGCTGACAGCTCCTCCCTTGAAAGGCCTGGCTGGGCTCATTTCACACGGGCCCTCCGTAGGCCTGCTCCCGGCTCGTAATTATGCCATTCGCCAGTCACCCAGGCCCGCCTCTGAACTCCTGACCCAGCAGTGAAAGACTTGGGATCTCATTACTAATCTCTTAAGCCACCTAGTCTTCCAAAATACATCCATTTAACTTGGAGGCCAAGGCTTTGGGGGTGGGAGCCCGGGAGAGGGAAAGCCCAGCACCGGGACTTCTCATGACACGGCCCATGTCCCCCTTCCTGAGGCCTGCGGCCCAAGCCCCGGCGCGGCTGTCCTGGTTGTCCTGTCCGGCTCGGCCCACGGCAGGCCTCTCTGAGGGTCAGCGGCTGGGCTTTAGGGACCGGGAAGCATTTGGAGGGGGAAGGGCATCAGGCCCACCTGTTTGTAATTTCAGGGGTGTGGGTAGGGGATGAGGCCTCTGTTTGTTTTAATTATTATTATTGTTGTTGAGAAGGGAGGGGGAAAAATGAGCAGAAACTGCTAACATCTGGAGGCTGCTGTCCAGCTTACGTGATCTCCCGGCACTGAGGAGGAACACGGGATCCCCAACCAGATGGTCCGTGGGTGACTTCACGGGCCAGTAAGATGCTGACGGGGTTGGGAGAGGGCGTGCTGGGACCTTCTGGAAATTCTTAAGGGTGAGAGGCAGGGGTTTAAGGGCTCCCAGAAATCTCTTTCCTTTAGGGAGACTCAGATTTTTTTCCAGCCACACCACGAATTTTTCTATTTCTCTCTCCGTTCGTTCATTCATTCATTCACTTATTTCGTTTATATTTACATGTATGTTCCTTATTCACCTTGGTCTACAGGGTGGGAATGGATGCCAGATTTAAAAGACCATAAAGGTAAAACTCCTTCTCACAAGTAGCCCCCTGTGGGGGGAGCAGGGAGGTAAAAGACTCTAGAAGCACCAGAGAACAGCGTGTTTGGATCTGTGTTCGAGGTATGTTCAGGCTGAGGGAGGGGCACAGAGAAAAAAGTTGCCAGGGCAATCTGCCTGAGGGCCAGGTCGGAACCGCCAACTCTTAACGTCACCTGGGCTCTGGAGAGCGGAGGCCGGAGAAGAGACGAGAGAAGGGAGAGAACGGGCCAGAGCTGAGCCATGACAAACCTGGCTTCCCAGATGATGTCAACAGCAGAGGCATGAAGGACAAAGTTCGAGATGCAGATCTCTTGCTGCAAGCACAGTTCTGAGCACACGGCTTTTTAAAAACATGCTGTTATCTTTCTGTGTTGCTAAACCTCTCTCTCTCTCTCTCTTTTTTTTTTTTTTTTTTCAGCATTTGTACTGAAAGCCATTCATGTAATTTCATGAATTCTAGATCAGGATCATAAAAGCAGGGTAGACTCTGGATTAGATCAAAGGGCACTGTGAGCTTCATCCGAAGCATTCCTTCAACCCGAGATCAGAACACAGAGACGCTGCCGGCGACAAGATGAAAATCCTGAGACACTGCTGACTCCAGACAGGAATCCAGAAACATCACGATTTCTCTTTCAGAGCCCAGTGGTATCGCCAGTTCTGGAGAAGCGCACTGAGCACTGAAACCCTTCCAGCGCTAGCCCAGAATACTGAGCTGCTGTGACTCTAGAGCGCACCCAGGCAATGCTGTCTGCTCTAAATCAGGCATCTGGAAACCACTTGCGGAGAATCAGACATGAAAGCCGAAGAACACAACTCCAGTTAGCGTCCCTCCAAAATGCCCTCTACTGGCTCTAGAGTGGAGAACACAGCCAGCTCTGGAGCTAACCCTTGGGACACCGAAGGCTCCACCATTCAGCTCCGAGTCACACAGACCCAAGCTGTGTGTCTTAGGCATCCCATACACCTCTTTTTGCCCTGTTTCTGGGAGCCCTGAGACATTCACGGGTTAACCAGAAAAGCACTGACCACATCCAACCTAGCTGAACAGTGGTTATAATGGCCGTTTTAACCACACAGGCCAATTCACGAAAGGTCAGAGGAGTGATTTTTCACTTAAAAACATCTGTGGTTGAAAGAACCAGACTTTCTTGGAGTTCATAAAACTAGGAGTTTCCAGGTTGTTCTTTTTTGTTTTTCCTCACGCTCCCCATTCCTTTCTCCTCTTCTCCAGCTTTCCCAACGAAGATCGGTGTGTTCCAAGCTGTGTCCACCACAATGTCCGAGTCACATGCCCCTCAGGGAACCCTCCCACATGGTGCCAAGATGGCCATGCCGAGCGCACTGTCCCTGGGGTCTCGCTGCCATGCTCAGGATTCCCTCATCCCTTCCTAGAACCCTGGGGAGCCAGGGCTGGAAACTGGGGAGGGACTGGCTCCCATGTCTTTGCTTTGGAAGAGCAGGAAGTGCTCTTACTCAAGCAGCCTCGAGCTTGATTTCTCCTAGAAAGAGGCCCCAAAGGATGTGGGGCATTGACTTATGCAAGGAACAAGAGGACAAGGATTGCTTAGCCTTTTAACAGCATCCTGCGGAGCCTGAAGTGCAAATAAGGGCTTTCATTCTCAAGGACAAGGGCAGCATTGCTCTCTAGCCTGTCCCTCCAGATTTCAGAGACAGGGCTAGTGACTGTGACATGCAATCTGGGGCCTTTGTCCACCAAATGCCCCATGGGCATGGTTGACATACATGTCCAGCACATCACGAGCAGATTCCGTTGAGGGACAGAGACCTTACAGAGTGGTGCTTCCCCTCTGAGGGCGCCCTTGGCCGAGGCAACACACATCTGCTTGAAAGCAGGGTGTCGAAGCAGCAGCACGATCTGGGACCCACAATGTGAACTCTTTGATCATCCCTCCACCTGCCACGTCCCTGAACCTTCCACTGAGCCTTGGAAGTCACACACATTTTAAAGTCAAAGGGATGTGGGCTGGGACCTCAGCTGCTGGCCCATGCTGACAGCATGACCTTGAATCCTTTGAGAAGGTCACACTCCTCCACTGCAAAATGAGATGCTGGTACCTCCTCTGGAGAGAGGTCAGTCTGGGGCCCAGGATGTGCTTTCAGGACCCCTTTCCCCCGACTCACACGATGGTATGCACCTTGTCTGCCATGGAGGGGACAAACGAGGGGACTTAAGAAGGCCCTGCTTACTCTGGTCATCCACTGCATGTATCAGGGGGACTCTACCCTGCCCCACAAGGGAATCACTTACAGACATTGATTTGTACATTTAAGCCAATCAGACATCACTCAGCAGACATTGTTTCCAATGGCCTCATTCAATGAAGCCAGAAGCACCCTTTGAGTTCTCCCCAGGCAGGAAAACCTATGGTTGGCACAGAAAATCCCTAAATGTTAAAAGATAGAGCCCAAACCCTTAGCCACTCACAGGGCATTTGGTATGAAAAGGTGTGGACGCAGGAAACGCAAAGTAGAAGGCAGCTTGCGCTGTGGGTCACTGGATGGTTCCAAAAGGGCTATGTGATATCGGGAGGGTTAAGGCTGCACATGGGTGGGTGGTCAGAGGGGGCCGTATGGCCAGGTGCCATTTGAGCTAGACCTTGAAGGACAGTTCAGCCTCCAAGAAGTGGACAGTTGCATGATGGTTCCTTTGGGCAGGAGAAATGGAAACCCCAAGACCCGTCCGGGGACTGCCAGTCACCCGCTCTGCCCGGGGTGCACCCGTCCAGCAGTGAGTGGTGCAGAGGGGCTGAGAAGGACCATGTATGGCCCTGCCTGCTCAGGTCTTTGGATGTTAAGGAAGTAGGAAGACACACAGAAAGCTTGGCAGGTGAGAGACCATAGGGATCCACGTTTATGGTGAATGATATACTCCAAAGGCCAAATTTCTCCATTGAAGATATATGCACACTTAAAAGATTTAAGACACTGTTTCACAAAAAAAGATTAACATGTCCTATGTCACTCTGGAAAAGAGAAATATTATTTTTAAGCAATTGATTGGGGCAGATGGTGTGGATCCTGAAGGAACTGGATTGGCTCCTGTCCCACCACGTGTGAACCTCTGCTTCGGCTTCTGTGGAATGGGAATGTGGTTCCTCCTACCCAGGTTGGCTAAAAGGAGGTAAATGCAATGACTGAACTGAATGGATTTAGGTGGCAGTTACTGTAGGTCAAGCATTGCTCCAACTGTATTACCTGTGCTGTTTTCTGGAATTACAATTACCGCTTACTGTCCCCACTGCACAGATGGGAAGGCTGAGTAACCCCCCTGAGACCTTCCTGTAAGTGTCAGCTCTGGGAAGTGACAGACTCTAGATCAGCTCTGTCCAACAGGTAGCCCACTACCTCCATACGGCTACTTAAGTGTAAATTAAATAAAACGAACAGGTGCTCGGTTTTACAAGCCACGTTTCAGCCGGTGGCTAGGGGTTAGGCTATTAGTGCACTTACAGAACACTTCTACTCACTGGAAGTTCCTCTGGACAGCTGCTCTAAAGCCTGGGCTCCTAACAGTTCTGCCTTCTCTGGGACGTCAAGGCCCAGCCCCGAGCTCCCTGACACCCGCCAGTTTCTCTGCTTCCTCGCACTGCATGGGATGGTATTCTTTCCCCAGACACCTTGCTCCCAGGCAGTACCACAGACCTGGAGGGACATCTCTCAGGCAGCACTCACATTCCTGAAAGCCGTATCCTGCCAGCAGACCAGCTCTCTCCCCACACTGCTGTGTCCCAGGCCGGAGAGAAATGCAGATACCAGCCAAGCGGGCCCGCTCACCAACAGCACAGACGGGTCCAGTGTGGGCAAGGGCCCTGGGGAGGGCAGGAGCCCAGGAAATCTATGCGGGACCGGCCCGGCATGAAAGCATGCCTCTTGGCAGGGGCCCCTCTCCCAAGCCCGAAGGAGCCCATCCCTCCCTTTAAAGGACCGTGCATAAGTGTACTTAGGACCTCCTGGGACTTGGATTTGGTGGAAACATCAGGGGAGTTTAAAGAGACCCAGGGCTGGGGAGGAAGAGAGGGTGGAAGGGCTTTTTTTGGGGTCTAGGTCTATAGATAACCCATCCAGGTGACTTTACAAAGTAAGGCTGGTGGGTTGGGGTGGGAGCAGGGGGCTTGCAACACAAACACAAACAAAAACAAAACCCAGTGCGCAGCCAAACCTCAGCTCTCCTCGGAAACCCATCCTTTGGGCCTGGCTTGAGAAAGTTTACTTTCAGACATAGGGAAATGAGCATGTGGTTTTGGGGACAGAATTCAATACCGCCAAAGCAGCGGGCTCAGCAAGCCGGACAGGCTCTCGCTTCCTAAGTGCACTGCAACCCCGGAGAGTGAATGCTGTTTACATTTTTTACGTGTTTCTTGGGTACAGAACATGAAACTAAATTACACAGCAAAGGCCATGCTGGCTACATGCCGGTGCCCCACTTAAAACAGAAACAATTAAAAAAAAAATAAAAGGAAGAGAAGAAAGAAAAGAAAATGAGCAGCAGGAATGGAGAGGGTCCTCAGGGGTCCTGAGTGAATGCCAGGAATGGAAAGAAGGAGTCTGGTCCTGATTCTGAGAGTGGGGAAAGAAGACATGGAGACCTGACGAGACGGGAGCAGGGCAAGCTTGGAGGGAAGACAAAAGAATCTTCCTAGAGGGGCTGTGGGCTGGGTTGGCAGGGCCGGGGCTGCTCTCCCCGGAGAACCGGTGGAAGCAGCCTCAAACCACAGAGCCGTGCTTGTTCTTGGGCTCCGAGTCAGGAGGCCACTAGCAGGCAAGAAATGAAGACTCATTCCCCAGCTGGGCCCCCTGTGTTCCACGTGGCACCGTCCCGGCTGGTGAGGACATGGCTGGTGTGTGCCTGCGAGGGCTGGGCACGGACCCCCGCTCTGCGCACGGCTCTCCGTGGCCAGCTGCCTTTGTCCGTGGGTCACAGCACCTGCTGACCTCTGTTCTGCCCGATTTCAGGGACTGTGTCCTTTCTTCCACGTAGGCTGCTCAAGGGCAGGGCTGAAGTTCACGGGTTTGTCTCCACCTCCACCCACGGCTAAGCACGATGCTTCGGACGTAGTAGGTGGGCAACACTCTCCCCCCGATTTTCCACCCGAAGAGCAGAATTGTTTCATAGCACACAGGGGCTTGAGAGGTTTAGGGAAGTTGCTTAAGCAAAGTCAAATCTTTGTTAAGTGGAGTAAGACCGAGAGACTCAAAGTCTCTCTCTCCTTGTGCCCCAAAGAGTATGCTTAAAAAAAATAATAATAATGACCAAACTCGGTTGTTCCTAATCGGATGCATCAACCGCTGAAACTTCATCAGCAGAAAGAAGCATTTCATTAGGAAATCTTTCAGCTGATCTTAGAAGGAAACACCATGGTTTTGGATCCACGGTCACTCTTGACAGGCACCTGCTGTGTATGTATTATCACTACTCGTTCACGGGTAGGAAGCTGGGGAGGAGCCAAGAGAACCGGCTTGCCCAAAGTGAGAGGGCCGGTAAGCAGTGGGCCCGGAGCTGGAGACCCCATGAAACTGATCCGAAATTTCACCTTGTTTTCCTTTAAGACTCTCCTCATCCAAAGCTTTTCAGGGTCAGTCATGATGCCTGGCATTTCTTAAGTTCGAATAAATGCCAACAGAGAGAAGGAGTGAGGAGGGAGGGGAGGAGAGTCTGGTGGTGGACCCGTCTGCCGGGATCGTGAGTAATTCTGCTGCCTTCAAGTCCCTGCCAGGCCGAGGCTGCCATGACAAATTCAGGGCGGTCACAGCGACCAGCCCAGGGACTCCATTCTGATGCAGGCGCTGTTTCTTATTCTCCTGGAGGGGTTTCTGGTGCCCCACATCAATGGGACAGGCTGTTACGGGCCACGGGACTTTCTGTTCTGTCTCCTTAGATGACTTGCACATGTGCTCTTGAAAAATTATTCATAAACCACCAGGAGAAAGCACATCCCATGGGTATTTGGGGAAACTGCTTGGAATCTTCTCTGAAATGTCAGTGTGTTCCTTTTGCCTGTCCTCCTCCTTCCACCACAGGCAAAGGCCATCCCATTTCACCAGCGAGAAGAGAGGCACACTTTGGTGAAGGTATGTGCTAGGAAAGGAGAACTCTCGGAAATGACCTCCCCGCTGGGGGTGAGTGCCAGAATTTCCCTCTGTGCTTTGCAAATCAGATCATCTGAGTAGCTCTGGAGAACTGCTGGTCCTGGTTGGGGTCGGGGGGCGGGGAGGGCTGTTTCAGTGGGGGGCCCATAGGGTGGCATATGGAAAGGTAGAGGGAAGGGGGAGGAGGGCCATGGGTGAGGTGCTTCGGCTCCCTGAGCCTCAGTTTCTTCATTGGGAAAGGGAAGGAAAACCTCTCAGTTTGACCATGTGCTTTAAAGCCCCAGGACAGGGTCTGGCACACAGGAGGTGTCCGACTGAGGTCTCTCCTCTTCCTCAAATGGACATCTGATTCTGTTAGCTCTGTGCTTCTCACCTCTGAAAAGCTCCCCCCTGCACTTAGGATAATGTCTAAATTCCAAGCATCAGAAGGATGTCCCTGCACACCATTATAAGCACATTTCTCAGCTTTCCCTCTATTTCTTATTGGTTTTTTGGATGTCTGTCTGTCTCCACCTCCTTCCCGTGTCAATCTCCTGACCCCCCACACTCCCTATACTGCATTGTACGTGCTCGTGCAGATCTGTTACTCTTGTGTCCAGAGAACCCAGTGGTTATCTGCTCCCTGCTCTGAACGTGAGGATAACGAACGCACAGAGAAATGCCACCTGCTTCCTGGCTCGGACTTGGTGGCCACCGAGGAGTGCTCTTACTCTGTGATTCTCTTACTGACACTGCCGGGTTTCCTGCATAGAGCGCAGGGCTTGCAACACGCCTGGAAACAACCCTGGAAACTGAGCAAAATTACCTCTTCCATCCACAAGTGTCCTCTTTGTGCCTTTCTTCTTGTTTGCACCTATAACCCAGAAATAACTAGGCATAGACCTGAGAAATCCTTTTTACACTTTGGGGTCAGCAACTTAAGACATGTCCTAGAGTCCCCCCCATAGTTTCATAAACACATTTTAAATGGCTTTCTGGAGAGAGCAATGCTTCACCTAAGAGGATGAGTGTCTACATGTGGAGTCTACACCACATGACAGAAACAGTGGGTGGTCTGCACAGCAGGCTAGAAACGGTGGCTAGCAATTCGGGTATTGGTGCAGCAAATTCCATATTCTGGGTGTTCCTTGAATGCACACTATGTATGAAAAGATGCAGAAGACATCGGTTCTCCCAGCTGCTTCTCCAGGGTCGCTCGCGGCAGCAGGCAGGAGCAGCCCCGTCCTGCACCCAAGCTCGTACGATGAACACAGGGGTCAGCCCTCTGGTTCTGCCCCCTACAGGGGTGAGTCCCGAAGCTGCTCACCCGACCCTCTGAGATTCGCTGTCCGAACCTGGAAAGTGAGAGGAGCAATTCCTATGTCTGTAGCAGTTTCAGTAGGATTCAAGGAATTGGATGCAGAAGCTGGATGAACTTGATAAATGTTATTTTTATAATTTGTGCAAGGTCTTCGGAGAGTGGGCGAAGGACTTTTCCTTCCCCACTTGCTGGCTCTCATCCCTGCTGGCTGAGCAAGCTGATAGCGCTGTGGTTTCTTCCTCAGGGAAACTCCCTCTGATTCCCACTCCTGGGTCTTTGGCTGCTGCCTGTAGTCGGACACACCCCTCCAATGCAATGGTGAGCCCTCTGAGGGCAGCAAAAGGACCAGCGCCTCTCTGGAGTTTCTTAACATGCCTGGTATGGTCCGGAGGTTGCAGGAGACACGCGCTAACACAACAATGTCTAACTCAAGGGCATGTTGACTGAGCTTCTGCAGAAGGGTGGGTCCCTGTGGACTCTGGGGGAGGGGGAGAAGCCTTACATGAGCTGGACAGAGAATCAACATCTGAACTACCCAGTAAGTGGGGGGGTGGGGGCGGTGCTAGGTGTCTTCTCTACATTTATTCTCTCAATGTCCACCAGGTCGACGCTGTCATTCCCACTTTCCCAAAGAGGAAACTAAAGTTCCCAAGGAGTCATCTGCTCAAGGTTCCCAAGTCAGAGGACGGGTGAAGAGGGCAAAGCCACAGTCCCATGATTTCCATGAACTCCCACCCTCTTTACCTACTCATGTTCAACAGTGTAAGATTCGAATAGATTCCTGCTCGGGCCAATGAATAAGAGAATTAATACATAATTCAAGACAAATTATGATTTGTTATTTTAATGGAGGCCTAAAGCATTATGAACGTGCCTAGAAGCTGGTCATAGCAACTCAAGGTAAAGTGGCAAAGAACCGATGTGGCCAATGACGCACTGATGGAACAGAAAGTCAGAGAATTGATTTCAAAGGAAGGAGAGATGTCTAGACTCTCACCGGCCTTCTAAGGCCAGGATCTCCCATTCGACCACCAGCTCAGCCTGAACGTCTTACTGTGGTGAGCTTAGTAGATCACACAGCACTCCGACCCCCTGTGGATGCTTCTCGTTCTTAGAAAGGTTTTCTTTATTTTGGCCCTGAAACTACTGCCCTGGAAATGCTTGGTCTAAGCTTTACCCTCAAAGGATTAACCAAATAAATTGGTTGGATGACTGAAGGTCTGTAATCCCTGGAGAGCCCAGATAGTCAGTATTTCCATTTCCTCCTTGGGCCACTGCAGAAGGAGGGGGGTGCCTGTCCAGATAGGAGGAAACGGGCTGGGGTAGAAACGCTGGGGGCGGGGGCAGGAGGAAGCAATATCTACATCTCATTTTGGCAGCCTATGGTGTAAAGTACTAGAGAAATGCAAAACATGGAGACAAAATTAGGACAAGATGAAATTTTTGCAAGCACTTAACCCAAACCATTTCTGAGGTTCCCTGAAGAGAAATAACTTGATTCCTCCGGTTCATTTCCATTTTTGCTCTGTCTCAGGGACTTCTTGAATTCCAGCTGGGCCGGGAAGGTGCGTGGCCAAAATATCCAAAGAATGTCTCTTATGAGAGGGTGTTCAGCCCAGTTTGCACACTGGAAGTTCTGATGACTCTGATAACGTCTGGATACACGACTCAGGGCTTGGGGTGGAGTAGCGTAGCCCTAACCAAATTTGGGGATCTTGTTGGAGGAGAATGGACATGCAAGAGACTGGAAATTATTAGACGCTAAGAGCTTTTACAGAATTGAAACTCAAGTTTTTAGCAGTTCTCCAGACTCACGAAGCATGATGAGTGTGGCTCTGAGGCCATCCCAGCGAGAATCTGCCAGCTTGTTTTGATGGGGCCACTCCTCTTGATAGAATTCTCACACCTCACAAGCCTGGGGGCTGGTTCTTCCACTCTCTGGTTTCTCCCGAAGGTTGTGGCACAGAGGTAGGCACCTATCCTACAAACACCTGCCTTTACCATGTTTATAGCATCAGGGGGAGTGACAGAGAGTAGGACAAAACAGGCTTGTAAAGAGGAACAAAGAACAATTGTGGTCCCTTCATCCCTCCCCCCAAGTTAAAGGAGCGTCCTAGTGAATACCCACCATGCGACCTCAGAACAGTCTGCCTGGAAGGGAGTGGGAACAGCCTGAACTCAGAGGTATGGGCAGTGCCCAAGAGTCTGCTAGAGGAGAATCCAAGTGCCTCAGGGCATTTGCACAGTGACACCAACAATAGGATCTACCCAGCTGCATTTCTCCCTGCTTGTTTCCCAGTGCAGTTTCCCAGGTGTCCACTGACTTCTGACTTACAGGGATGACTGCATATTCCCAATCTCACTGGCATCTTCTACAAGATCCTAATCTTAAAATCTTTCTTTCTGGGCTGTGTGGCTCTGGGGAAGGCACTGCCTCTCAGTGTCTCCAAGAAGAGGGGCTTGGCTGTGGAGCATGGGAGGATCCAATGTAATGGCCAGTACACCCCCATGACCCTGCACCGCCTTCCACTCTCCCTGGGACCCAGGGCCCTACATGGGAATTTCATGTGTGTGTGCAAGCACATTCATGTGTGTGTAAGAGAGACAGAAAAAGAGAGGAGGAAGAGGAAAAGGAGATGGTTAATTGCATCGGGGGAAGGCGAGGGGCACGTGGTGCCTCTAAGAACCTTGCAGCTCCTTCTTTCAAGCCATCAACCTCTTCACTGGAAGCCCTGACTGGGTGAAAATTAACCAGCAGCCTCCTCTAACCAGTGCCCAGGGTAATCATGAAGGCCACAGTCAAATGTCCTCCTCTTCCATGCAGTCAGAAGGGAGCCACCTTTACACTCCAGGGAGAACCTCACCCAGAATCACACAGGCTGTTTGTCTGTGCACCCGTGCACGGGCATCACTATGCATGGCGGGGTTGTGGGGGGGACAGTGCGTGAGTGACTTCTAGGCATTTGCTTTCAGTCGGGGGAATCAGGAGACTTTTGTTCTGCCGCCCTCCAGGCTGCCTGCCTGGCCCTGCACCCAGCCGGCAACACACCCCCTCCACTGACCCTGTATTCTCCAGCGAGCTGATCTCATTATGGCAAATTTAGTTACAGCTGAAGTCTCCTTGTAACAAAGATTATGTCCAAGCCCAGAGTAATGGAACCTAGTCGATTTCATTAAAATAAAATTGGTTACAATGAATAATTCAATAGGATGATTTTGTTTCCTCATCTCCTCTTTGTAGATCGAAGAGCTAGTATTTATAATGATTTTTTGAAATTGGATTTTTGTTTAGGAAGAGATAATCACCCATAATTCCTGACAGCCCCTCCTTACAGGACTGGAATAATTGCCCGGTGAAGTCTACTTTCGAATGCTAAGGCTGGACAGTTCCTTCTCTCCTTTCTCTTACTTTCGCGGCCATAATAACACTTGGGGTGGTTTTGAAACACAGCTGCTACCTCAGCTCTTGCTCATGTGAGATTCCCAGTGTGTTAATTCCCTTGTTTGAATGACGTTTTTTAAACATTTCTAGAACCGGCTGCTAGTGCTGAATTGGGAATTCCTGGCGCTATTGCTGGCAGGCCCTGCTGTTCCTGAACAGGACCTTCTGTGCCACAGAGAGGTGATGCTCTAGCATCCTCGTTTGGTGGTGCTCATTTGCATGCATGTGTGTGTGTGTGTGTGTGTGCACGCGCATGCGCACACACACACGTGTGCACGCATGCATGCATCGACAGTCAGTCAGTAGTCAATTAAACACATGTTTCTGGAGCATCTAGTCTTGTCAGGCCCGTGCTTGAAGATGAGACAAAAATGAATGTAACCCAAAGCTGTTCTCCAAGATCAAGCAGCCTAGGGGGAGCGAGATGTGCACACAGGTAATTCAGGTTCAAGGTGACAGGTGCAACCAAAGAAGAATTCAGCAAGTACAGAGATGGCACGGGGAGGATGAACCCTAGACACCCACTTCTTCATTCGTTCCTTGATTCATTCATTTACTGGGCTGGCACTAAGCCAAACTCCCTTCCACCTGACTTAGGGCAGTCAGAAACGAATACAAACACGTAAATAATCTAATGTGTGTAAACACAAGCAAACAGACAAATGAGAAAATGGCCAAAGAAACACTGTGACTTATAAATGAGGTGGACCTATCTTGTACCTTGTAAAGGGGTTTTTCACTGGGCCCCAGAGGAAGGTTGCATCTCTTTTTCATCTAAAGAACCACCACCCCCTCTCCCTGCCCATCCAGCCCGAGTCAGGGAAGCAACACAAGAGAGGAATGGCTGGGAATCATGACTCATCTGCGAGGCCAAGAGCAGGTTGGCCTCTGAGATGGCCACTGGGCCAGGCAGTTGGAAGCACTGAGTCGTGTCTCTGGGAAATGGGAGTCTCGGAAGAAGGCAGGTGCTTGCTCACCAGGATAATTGGAAAGGGGACTCTGGGGACACCAAGGCCATCCCTAGAATCACACAAGCACTGGTGGCCCCAATCTCTTGTTCCCTCAACTAAACCTAGCAGACCCCTGGGGCAAGAATCCTGGAACATAAATAGTGCATTAGGGCACTGAGGAGTGAGTCACAGCTTTTTAGAGTGGGGAGGTCCCTGGAGATCATCAAACTCAACTACCCTCTAACTTAAAGATGGGGGAAAATGAGGCCCAGAGAAGTGGGGAGATTAACTCAAGGCCACATAGCAAATTCATGATAGAGTTAATTCACAGGTGAGTGCTCAAAGAGCATATGACTCAGCAGCCTCCTCCAAGGGAGGAAAAAAAAAAAAAAAGGCAGGACTCCCCCCAAAGAATTTGGTCTTACCCCATTGAGTTCCAGTGGTGTATCCAAAGTGGAATTCTTTCACCAAATATGAATTATAACAGGTAGAGAAACAGGAGGACAGGCTTTACCATACTATGCTCACAGTCTCTGCATTTAACCATCCATGTTTCATCCCTGACAAATGGTACTCGTGAGGTCCGGAGATTACATTTGGTTCAAGATTCAGTCAGGGGGCCACATCCAGTGACATTACATTTGAGTATGGCAGCCCAGCAGGACAGAGCAGAGACACAGAACATCTGTAGGAAATGTCACACCTGGCTGGGAGCTTACCTGGGAGGCTGCCGGCTGACCAATGATGACCCAGCCTGGACACTGCTGGTCCTGATGCGAAACTGAAGCATTGGATGCCCACTGATCCAGGAACCCCTGGGGTGTGTAGACCCCACAGTCCTTGATGCTAGTTTTTTGTTCAAACTCCTCACACACACCATCACCATCATGGAAATAGCACCGGCTGGGTTCATCTGCAGGAGATGGACAGAGAAGGAAGAGAACAGATAGATATTTGTTCTTTGGTCTCAGCTGAAATCCACAGTAGTGGGATGAAACCAGCACAATTATCAGCACTGTAAAGCCCGTCATCAGTGGCCACGAGGGATTATTATTCACCCTTAAAAAGGAGATCCCGCCATTTGTGACAAGATGATGAACCTGTAGGACATGATACTAAGTGAAGTAAGCCAGACACAAAAGGTCCACTAGTGGACGATTCCACTTGAATGAGGACTAGAAAGTAGTGAAACTCACAGGAGGAGAGACTACAGAGGTGGTTGCCAGGGGCTGGGGGGAGGGGGAAATTATTGAGAGTTACTGTTCAGTGGGTATAAAGTTGCCGTTATACAAGACGATGTAAAACATCACTAAACTTCTGGCTAACCTGGGCTTATGGTTACATCGAGGATATGCATATATATTGAGCATATGCATATATACCAATACATGGTTATATTGAGTATATGCATACTTGCAAATTTAGAGCGTCTAATCTTGTACTACATATGTTCGAGCACACACATTCACAAACACAAACCCCGAGTGAGCGCCACATCCATCTTATGACAAAGGCATTACTGTTCTAATTTTTTCAGTCCTCCAGATTAGGACTATTGCCCAAAGCTGGGGCTCCCAGGTGGCTCAGTGGGTTAAACATCTGCCTTTGGCTCAGGTCATGATCCCAGGGTGCTGGGATGGCCTCACTTGTGTTCCCTGTTCAGTAGGGAGTCTGTTTTTCCCTCTCCCTTTGCCTTTCCCCCCAATTCATGTGCACTCACTCTCTCTCTCAAATAAATAAATAAAATCTTTAAAAAAAAAAATAATAACTTGCCCAAAGTCGCATGGTGTATTCATGCCAGATCGTAGTTTCAAATTCAGGCTTTCACCTTCCAAGTCCTGGGTACACCATCTGACACCACAGAACTTCACAGTGGCAAACTGAGGTTTATTGAACTCCAAAGAGAGTTCCGTGTAACCTAACTGGCTTCATTCCCAGTTCTGTTAACTCAACTGCTCTGGTACTTAAGACAAATCTCGGGGCGGCTGGGTGGCTCAGTCATTAAGCGTCTGCCTTCAGCTCAGGTCATGATCCCAGAGTCCTGGGATTGAGCTTCCATCCAGCTCTCTGCTCAGCGGGAAGCCTGCTTCTCCCTCTCCCACTCCCCCTACTTGTGTTCCCTCTCTTGCTGCCTCTCTGTCAAATAAATAAATAAAATCTTTAAAAAAAAATGACAAATCTCTTTTCCCCTCTGGGCTCAATGAGATAAGAGGGTCAGCGTGCCCAGTGTCCGGGAGCCCTTCCTGTCTGCTGGTCCAGGCTCCTCAGGGCTTGGTAGTTAAAGTTAAAGGCCAAGTGAGTTCTCAAGCTCCCATGTAATTCAAATCACAGCAGGGACAACTTAGAGCTGCAGCGGGCCACAGTGACTCTTGGCGGCCAGGACACAGATCATGGAAGCCTGGAGCTGACAGGTGCCTTCCAAGGAGGCAGGAGCCATGCACGTGGCTTGCTGTTTCAGCACCGATCAATACCAGGAGAAATCAGAATGCAGCTGTCTGAAAGAGAGTCCTCTGCTCATCCGTTAATAACTCAAATGTCAGGTCGTCTGTGCTCTTTTCCCAATATTTCTGGGAAAAACTAAATACCCCTTTCTGTGTGGGCTCCTATTCTGTGAAGATTCCTAGCCCAACACTTAACTGTGCCGACCTAGCTACATACTACAGCTGTTCTGAAAGACAGAGCTTCTTGAAATCTGGTCCCTACAAGGTGTCTTCGGGTGAGCCTAAAGTCATCATCCAAACTAGTGATGGAGATGCTATGAGAAACTATGTCCAGGCAAAAGGCACGTCTCCAGGGAAAATCTGAACATCCCAGGCATATCAGAACACAGAGTCATCCTAAGAATACTGCTTGGCCTAGGACATCCTTCCCCTATATACTCTAAAACCATAGAGTGGAGCCCCGTTTCTGATCAGGAACTGACTTCTATCCCTCTTATTGGCTATCTAACCTTGCACAATTAGCTTCACCTTTCAGCCTCTGGCTTTCCATCTGTAATACAGAAAGGATGGTCCTAAATGCTGTAGTAATGTTGTATGGTGACAGATGGTGACTACACTTTTCATGATGAGCACTGAGTCACGTACGGAATTGTTGACTCAGTATGTTGTACACCTGAAACTAAAATAACATTGTATGTTAATTATACTTTAACAAAACGAAAAGAAAGGAATGATCGCCCCAGCCAGGAAAAACCTCTCAGGATACCCACAAAACTCTCATAGGACGTGGACATAAACATGCTTTGTACATTCTAGAATAACAGTCAAGAGAAAAAAAAATATTCTTCTTTTAAGGGGTCAATTTATTTCTAGCTGGCTGAACTCACCTTGTGAAATCAGTATTCACCTAAAACACTCTGTGCGGCAGCCCGCCCCCACTCCCCCCAGAAAGAGCCAGGGTCAAGTAGAATTAAAACTTGGAATTCTAGGATGCTGACTATCTGAAAAAGGAGTCTGTGAATTCAGGGGCAGCAGAATGTTGAGCCCCTTCCAAGCTCCAAAATCCCTTGTTTATTTCAGCAAACAGTTTATATAGTGAAACACTATCAAAAGAGCCAGAATAAATCAATTCATTATAATTCAATTATTTAAGGATACATCTGAGCCAGCTGAGGACGCTAGTGCCCAGTAGCATGCCCGGCAGCTCAAGGATGCAGAGAAGACAGACTCAGCACTTCTCAGTAGCTCCAACCTCTTGGTGAACGGGGCCAACTTAATATATGATAAAATGTAGACCGGATCCCAGAGTGACCAGCCATTCATCCAGATGTTACTCTTTTGAAATTCAATCAAGGGAATTGCAAAAAGCACAGGTTCAGATCCTAGCTCTGTCATATATAAGCTGTACAGGACTTAAATAACCTAACCTCTCTGAACTTTATTTTCTCATCCATGAAAAGAAAGGGAGGTAATAATATATCTACCCAGTGTTGTTGCAACGATTTCACGAGATGATGTGTACAATGCCAGCAACTTCACCCATTTTAGCTAAGGGGATACTGAGAGCCAGAGGCAGTAAGGAGTCTGCTTCCAGATTAGAGGGAGATGGGGGCAGAGCTAGAAGTAAGAGCCTGGCCTTTTTAGACCTCAGAGGGAAATGCCCCCTTTGCCCCATGTTCCAGCTACAGAATAGTGAAACCACGTCCTTTTGAGGATAGGATTGTGGGGTTGCTTCACTGCTGGAACTACATTCTCCCCCTCCAACACCAAGACAGGGAACGTAAGATTATAATAAGATCATGGAAGATCGATTCTCTAAGATGACTTAATTCATATTCTCAGCAAAGAGACCTCAAGAGTGGCAGGAATTAGGGCTAAGTTAGGAATTAGGGCTAAGTTCTCATGAAGGCCAACTTCTCCCTGATTATGTTTAAGACCTCCATATTTCTGTCTTCTGGGATTTAGAAGAACCAGGAAATGAAGGAGAGGTAGGGGTAGACACAATAGATAAATAAGTGAGAAGGTATTCCAGTAGATGATAGATAGATAGGCAAGCAGAGACAGAGTTAAGAGAGAGATAGGAGGTGGTAGAGAGAGAGAGAGAGAAAGAGACAGAATAAATATGCCTGGTTTCTCCCTTAAGATTCTGCTGACAAAGCTACCATGAGCCACTTTTTGAAATAACAGCCTTGGACTCTGCTATTCATTTTCTCTTGCTACTGGAGTCCCAGGGGCCCTTCAGCTACATCTGCCAGTCTTCATCTGGGGAATTTTCTCTTCCTCTCTACTCCCATGCCCCAAGCAGTGTAGAGAACAGAGCGAGGAACGGAATAAAAATGCATGACCAGGAAAAACAAAGACAGCGACAACAACACAATAAAACAAAACTGTCCCTCCCATTTTCATTACATCCATTTACTTGGTGCTCGTTGAACACTTTATGCTGGTAGCTGAGCAGATTATAGTGAAACGAGTTTAAAGTCAATACCAAAGTCAAATGATCACCCTGCCACCAGCCTTCCCTGTAGTAGCTAGGTGGCACTAATCATTATACAGCCCCCAGGAGCGCTCAGCAAATAACTGTTGAATGAATGAATGACTAAAATCTAGCACTCACAATGCACATGTTCCTGTCCAGGCATGGTTCACACTCTGCGCCCTTGGAGAAGTTTCTTTAGATAGGGTCTTATGGTGTTGGGAAAGGGGCTGAGATGCCGGTGATAACTGGCTTATAATGGGCTTGCTCGGGGCAGTATGATTTCCCCACCTCACTCCTTCTTCCCCTGACATAAGAGAACTTGTCTCAGACTCAGTCCCTCTTGTGCAGTAACACATTTAGAAACTGTTCTATCCAGCTAGAGGACCTGACGTGGGGCGCAGGCATTGCCAAATCTGTCATCCCCAGATGAACTTTCCTGTGCTACTTTCTTTTCCTTCTGGAAGAAACTCACTCAGCTCCAGGAGCCTGAGGCAGATGGGCTCTCTGTAAGTGGACAGACACAGATGATGCTGCTTCTCATTGACTTAATTTTCAATTTCCATCTGTCTGGAGCATCAGGATGAAGCTATGCCCCTGCATTCCTGAGGCTTGTCTGAAGGACACTATTTGAGATGGTCAGAGATTAGTACCCCTACTTGAGAGCTTGGAAGCCAAGTCTTAGGAAAATGAGATGAGTTTACCTTGGCATGTAAGCAAAGCCTGGAGTTTAGGCTTTTGTCAAGAGTTTTTGTCCTTAAAGTCAGAAACCCTGGATTCAATCTGTCCATGATTACCAGGTAATCGTGAATCGATTTACTTATAGTGGAACGACTTCAACCCAACTGGGGGACGCTAATGAACTTCAGCTTGATTAGAAAATTGTGAATTTGCAACACCACTAGAATCCTTGAGGTGAATGAATAAAAGAAAAAGCTGGAGAGTTCATTGCTGGAAAAGGAAGCAGGTACTTAAATTGCTCTTGTCAGCTCAATACAAGAACTTAAGAGGATTTCCACAAGCCCTCATCTCAAGAATCTTGAAGACCAGATAATCATAAGCTATTGACTACTGCAAAAAGGAACTCAAGCCGATGTGTTCTTCAAACAAGGCCTGAGATAGTGGATATTCCTCAGGATGGTGGGATAATTTATTAGAATTGAATTCTAACCCCAAGTACATATCTGCCCATGCTGCGCTTCACATGTAATGCTGTGACAGATTCCCCTGCTTAGGGAGATCATCTTCCCTAGCTTGGCATGCAATCCTCCACAACAAATCCCTCCCATTTTCCAAAGCAGCCATTCCCCATCATTCCGTCATGCCCTCACATGGGTAGATTCCTCTGTCTAGGATCTATTTCTCATTTTTCACTTTGCTAACTCCTGCTGGGTCTTCATATACAGCTAAGAATGTCTCCTCTGGCAGGCTGTCTCCATCCTCCCTTCTCTCTCACTGGCTCCCATCCTAGCTCGATTAGACGATTTTCCTCTGTGCTCCTTCTCACAATTCCCAGATTCACCTGATCTAGCTTTGGCCAACCTGTCTATGAACAAGACCCTCTTTCAGCCATCCCAGCAGGCAAGAGGTATCTCTGGGTACAAAATTGCTGACCCTCATGCCAGTAGTTCCAACTCATAGCACAGGATCTAGAACAAAGGAGGTGCCTGACAAATGGGTGAGGAATAGAGGAGTGGATGAATGACAAATGAAAGCAATGGATGCTTTATATTTACTATTGATTATTACCAGTTTAGGCATGTTCTCAACTAACCAGGTATTGGTATACTTTTCTGTGATGTGATTGCTGGCGATGTCATGAGAGTACTAGATACCAGATTTCATCAAAACAGAGGTATCTTCTTCCAGTGGAATGACATATCTTGTCAAAAAGATTGACTAGCTTCACTGTTAAAGTTTGAAATTAAATCTTCAAACTTGGGGACTAACAGCAGTTTTTCTAAAACAAACCCCGAGGGGTGGTCTCACAAATGTATCCATAACATCCAGTGGGACTATGAACAGAGTAATCCTCTGGCAATCATTTCAGCAGGCAACAAGCAAGACGCACTAAGGCTTTCTGAAGATTCAGGAGGGAGGGTCATTATTATCCCCAGCTAAGATAGCTTTTCACTGCCTGATGAGAACTGGAGAAGAGAGTCAATCCTCGTTATCAGTATTTATCTACTCAGTATCTGCTCTGTGTCCGTGCTGGTACTGGGGATACACTGACGAATTAGACTGGGCTCCTCCCTTCTGGGTGGAATCAATACTGCTTGGGAAAACAGGAAAAGGCTTCCCAAGAAGATGGTTTGGGGCAGCGTCTTGGAGGAAGAAAAGAATTGGAGGATGTGAAGGGTGGAGTATGAGCGATAGATGAGCCTGGATCATTGTGTGTATATGAGGAAGCTGTCAAGGTTAGAGTTACGGAAGAAGGATGAGTCCTAGGACTGATGAACTGAAAAGCTGACCTGAGGCAATGCCACATTGAGGCATTTGAATTTTACTGTTTAGAACTGGAGAGACTTGAAGGTTTTTCCGACAGGAATACCTGTGATTTTCACACTCTTAGAGGCAGTGAGGTAAAAGACCTGATTTGGTTTACTAGGTGTGCCGTTTACTATTTATATGACTTTGGGGAAATTACTTAGAATTTCTAGATCTTGCTTTCTCTGTTTGAATGGTTGAAGGAATGAATGTTTACTCTGATGCTCAGATCACCTAATAATACATATGATTATGTAACAATCCAAAATATTTGCTTAGTTTCTTCTGTGTGCTAGGTACTGTGATAAACTGTAGGTCCAGAGCAGTAAATAAATCATCCATGATCTTCACCTCATGGAGCTTATAGTCTAGTGGTAAATGTAGGTGAAGCATTCAGGACATAATAGGTGATCAGTAAATGGTCTATGACAATGATGACGATCTTGGAGTTGAAAGCAATGATGTCATTTCCTGTATGGGAAAGCTGAGGTTCATAGAATTGAAGTGATTTGCTGAAGCCTTTAGAGAATGTCTCTAGCAGAGACAAGACTAGATCATTGGTTCTTGAACAAATAACGCACAATGGCCTTTCGACTACACCATGCCGATTTACCAGACCGTGTTTTCAGTATATAATTCTGGCAACAAGATAATTCGTTACCCTTAACCAAGTTTCTGTATTCCTATTGGGAATCTCCATTTTCACTTTCACAACATCCCTGGTGTGGTCCAAATATTAGTAGTCCGAGAAGCTTTCGGGGTTACCAAGTCTCCAGCCCATCAAGGAAAAAGAAAATAAACAAACAAACAATAAACAAAACAAAACTCTCCACAGATGAGAGCTTTAAGAAATAGGAAATGTAATATAAGACTCAGGGAGTAAGCAAAGAATTTGAATGCATGCTCTCCTGATATGGGCTACCTTCCAAAGGATGGTAGGATTGACCTGTCTTTCCAAACTTCTTGTCTGTGAAGATGGGTCAGGTTTTGAGAAATTAGTACGTATCTCTATTTCCAGCTGAGGGAATAGTGATTGGCATTAGGATATTCGGTTAGTCCAAATGATTACTATTTTCTGTATTTTTTTAAACACCAGAAAAAAATTGTATTTTTAAATTCAGCTGTTTGTTTAGGGATGGGTCCAACCACAACAAGCTTCATGCCACATAACAGTTCATCCAAACAACAACAACAAATGACCAAAAAATGCACAATCTTTGCATCCAAATAATAGTTTCTTGGAACATGGAAACTGGAGTGCTTAACCCCCAAAGGTTTACAAAGGGGAAGCTCGGCAGGGAGATGGTGGTGGCATATTGGCATATGTTGCCTCTGGAACAGAAATATCTGGACTTTATATCGCCTATGTTTCAAAGGCTTCATGGCAAACCCACACTGCTGACCTCATTTAATTCTATTCAACCCGGGGTTTGTTCTTAACCTCCTCAACCGGATCAGTCTGTCCAGAGTACAGAAAGCAGGGTGGTGAAGGCTTCTAAAGAACCATGAATCTGCTAACAAGTTTCAGATGCGGGTTAGGTCTACTGAATCGGAGGAGCTTAAGTTGGTTTCTGGTTCCTCCAAGGATTGGCCATATACCAAAGTGGGCCAGAAATGCCTTCCCGTGTTTCACTGTGGCAACCAGGCATCATCGAGTAAACAAAAAGAACTAGGAAAACAAGAATGGATCTGCATATGGTCTCACATTAACATTCCCATCCCACACCCAGGCCTATCATGGAGAGCACCCTCTGGGGTACATCCTGGTCCTCTGTCCACTTGGCCCTTACGATACTCTCTTAACTGGTTTGGGTCTTCCCCATTTCCCAAGAGTTATGACCTAAAGAGATTAATCGGTGAGGAATTTAACTATGAGGGTGTCTAGAATACTTAGTTGACTTGTGCAAAATGTGAACGTCCCACCTAGCACTCAAATCCTTCCGTAAGCTAGCTCCACTGTCTTGTCTATCCTCATTCCCAACCGTATCTCTGTCCTCAAATGCAGAGTTTCTTCCCAGAATTCACAGCTCAGAGCTTCTGTCCTTATTTCTTTAGCCGAGGAGGCTAGTCTGTGCCTGAATCTCCCAACTGGATTTGACTCAGACATTTTTAACTCTATGAAGCCTTACCTGTCACTCTTTCGTACTGCTACCTGTCCAGTACAAACTGACCCCCTTTCCTTCCTGCATCACTCTTCTCTCCTTCCAAACCAGCAAAACAGGATATGGCCTATATAAAAATGTTAGTTAAAGAAATATGAAAATTGAAAAAAAAATTAACCTCCTTTCATTCCACATCTCCTTACCACCATGTCTCCTCCTTCACACTTCTCTTTCCACGATTCATGGAGCTTATTCAGTTACCTTTACTTACACTGCCGACCTTCTCACCTACAAGTCACTCTTCAGTTCTCTCCAATCTGACTTCTGTACTCGCCACTCTACCAAAATCAATCTTGTCCAGATCACCACTGACCTCAAGGTGGGTAAAACCATAACATCAAAATCCTTGTCTCGCTAGACTGCCTTGAAGCATATAAAGAAGCAGCCCCTTCCTTCCTTCCTGAAGCATTTGCTCATGGATTCCATGGCCCATGCTATCCCATTTCTTTCTGGCTCCCAGCTTATCCCACATACACTTATTTGCTTCTTTCTGCTTCCCTAGACCTCTGCTAAATGCTGCCAGGCTTCAGGGACAGGCCTTAGGCCCCCTTTCCTATCTACCTACATTCGGTCTTTCAGTCCTCATTTATAATAAAAATGTCAAAATATCAATGTGTCTCTTTAGAAATGACATCTTCTCCGAGTCCTAACGGCCTACAGTGACATCCCTACTTCAACATCTATTTAAAAGCATTCCGAAACCATCATATCTAAAGCAGAAGTAATGTTTTCTCCCACATTCGTTTCTTGCCCATCTCAGTAAATGACAACATTGCCCAACAATGGCCAGACCAAAACTGTCTGAGTCATGTCTCCCATTTTTCCAGCCCGCCCTCCAACCCCACATAAAGCCCATGAGCACATTCTGTGTACCCGTTCATCTCAGGGTATTCCAAAAGATCCACTTCTGTTCCATCACTGCCACCATAACCCAGACTACAGTCACTCTTCCACTGCTCATCGAATAAGTCTTTTTGCTTCTTCAGTCTGTTTCCTGATCCCCCCTCCTCCAGAGCACAGCCGGAGTGCTCTTTTTAAAAATGTAAACTTTCAGGCCATCCTCCTGCCTAAAACTCCTCAGTGGTTTCCCATAACATGTGAGACGCGATTCAGTCTCTATCTCAGCCAACAAGTCCTCACCTTAGCTATCATCTCCTACTACTGCCCCCCTTGCTCACAACCAACCAACCATCCATCCATCCATCCATCCATCCATCCATCTATCCATCCCCCTGTTTAACATGCCTCTATTTCTTAAATGAGCAAAATTTGCTATTGCTCCAGGAACTTGAACTTGCTGTTCACTTACCTAGAATATTTTTTCTTTGGCTTTTCTCACAATCTCTTCCTTTTTATCATTTATGGCCCAGTTAAAATATAAATTCCTCAAATCCCAACCTCGTCTACTTACAGTAAGCTCACATCTCATTCCACCATCCCCATTAGAGCATTTATACCATCTTGTAGTATTTCCTTCACACCATTATTCATGATCTAAAGATAAATCCTGTGTATTATTGTTTCTCCTCCCCACTGTCCCCCCACCCCATGTCATACAGGTTTCACAGAAGCACGTTTCCAAGTGGACACATTTCTTTAGGATCAAGAAAATCGTCTCACCCTATTATGGAATTGACATTTGAGGAAGAATGAGTGGTCTAAGCACAGCTCTTGGATTGTGTGAGACATTTCTGGGCTGTCTCCAGTGTTACTTCTGTTCACATCTCTGATTCTTAGGACAAAGCCATTCTCGTAGCAGGTGCTGAGTAGATGATGAATTAACAAAGTTCTTTTGCAGTTTCAGAATGTCTGTTATTGATTGTACTGAAGAGACCGCAAACCTGACTTGAATCTATTTCAGCAGATTGTACGATAGAAAGGTTTTTATGAAAATATTAATTAGAATGAGATCCTATTATAAATCCAAGCACATATTAGAGGGAAAAATCCAATTCTATCTAAACCATCCCATAATATTTTCCTCCCATGAGACATCATGCCTCACCATCTGTCCTAAATATTGTTTTATTTTCTTCCTGAACTGAATTTGCAAAGCAGTGGAACATCTGGATAGAAAAGGTAGTGCCCACTGGACTGAAATTTAATAAAGAAATTTGGTGGTCTTATGACTTGGAACTTGAAGATACATTTGCATCACCTTGAATTTAGTATTGTTATTTGAATGGCCTAAGAAGATGATATACAAAGATAGTGATCCTAATAAGTGACAAGGCATTCAATAGAGCAGAATGCTCAAAGCCCTGAATGATTTTCAGCTGGGTCTCTTTTGGATTCCAGGGCTATCTCATGATATGGGAGAGGAGGTAAAATTCAGTCCCACAATGACTTACGTAGCAGCCACAAAACAGGCAGGCGTTCTAAGCACAGACAGGAGGGAGAGTGATGCCTAGGACCCGAAGGCCTTTCAAAGTATGAGCAGGAAATAACAGAATGAGATTCGTCTGGGATAATATAAGCTAATAATAAATGGAGAAAAGGGAACTGAAGCATTCATAAGCAAAGAATGTACAAAGGTGGCATAAAAGGGTGATGAAAGGAGACAACCGCAAATCAGGTGTCCGTGATCTCGTCACCCCATACCAAAAATAAATAAGTAAATAAATAGGCAAAAAAAGAAAGGATAGAGAAAGAGACACTTTCTCAAAATCAGCAGCTTGGTCAAGAGACCAGGAGTCCAGGGTACCTGGGTGGCTCAGTTGGTTAAGCAACTGCCTTCAGCTCAGGTCATGATCCCGGAGACCCAGGATCAAGTCCCTCGTTGGGCTCCCAGCTCCATGGGGAGTCTGCTTCTCCCTCTGACCTTCTCTTTGCTCATGCTCTCTCTCACTGTCTCTCAAATAAATAAATAAAATCTTTAAAAAAGAGAGAGAGAGGGAGAGAGAGAGAGAGAGAGAGAACAGGAGTCGAGAAGAGATTCTCTCTCATTCCCCTCTCTGGGCTGCAATCTTCCTTCTCTAGATGGAGTTACACCAAGTAGCACTAGGATCCCCTTCAACGGAGTCATTCTACAATGTATTTTGTTTTTCTTAAGATTTTATTTATTTACCTGGCACAGAGAGAAACCGAGAGAGAGGAACACAAGCAGGAGGAGTGGGAGAGGGAGAAGCAGGCTTCCCACCGAGCAGGGAACCCGATGTGGGGCTCAATCCCAGCACCCTGGGATCATGCCTGAGCCGAAAGCAGATGCTTAACGACTGAGCCGCCCATGCACCCCACGTATTTGGTTCTTAAGTTTCTGCTCTTTAATCATGAAACCAGGTCTTCAGTCTGAAGATGGGGAAACATCAGCAAAATGAAACCTGAGAACGGCACCCTTGAACCCCTTCCTAGAAACACAGGAGAGGACTCTGGCCAACAGCAGGTGGAATAAAGGACAGGAAATCCAAATCTAAACCTCAGGTCTCCAAGACCAGGTAACACACATCCCCATTCTGGGCTCCGTTCTTTGTGTCTATCAAAAGGAAATGACAAGACTGCTTCTCCCACCCGTTTCAGAAAGTGGCTGCAATGATCAAATAAAATATCATGGCGAATACTCAGACATGTGATTGTTTGCACGTTTCTTTGGTGCAGATGCAATCCAGAACTCCTCTCCCGAACCATCACATGGCTTGCTCAGCTCACTGTCTTGGCCTTAGCCTCACGTCCAGGGTTCAGTGGGGCCTCTTCCCAAACACGCCACCTCCACTCCCGTCTCTGCAGACTCCATCACACTCACCGATTTCACTGTCTATGGAGCATTCCATTGCTTCTCTATCAGTGACCTTGATGACTGCATTCTCTCTAACACAGAGTGGCAGTTCCTTGAGAGCAGAAACATGGGCTGTTCTGCCCACTTACTCCACGCCCAACTTCAGGACACCGAGGACAGTCAGTACGGAGCACCAAATGAATGAACAAATGAAGGCTTAGCCTTGCAAGGGTCTCTAGAAATTATCTAGTCCACATGCTTCCTTTTTGCAGATGTGGAAACAGAGATTCAGAAAGGTTAGGTAAGTTGCCGAAAGTTGTATGGTTCATTGCTTCAGGCCAAGGGTTTGGGTTGGCTCATTATATAAATATCGGGGATATGCAATTTCAAATAGAAATCGGTCTGTGAGGAATGTGTATACGTAACCGTAAGGAAAACACCATGCCTCCAAACAAAGGCAGTTTGGGCACATACGCATGTCTGTTCTTCAGTGCAGTAAAACGAGCCACCTAGCAATCCGTTAGGGTGTCCTCAAGTTTCCAGAGAAGAGAGACTTCTGGGCAAGTGGATGCTATGTCGCCAAGGAACCAAGGATGAATCAGGGCACCACATGAAAACCAAGCCAGTCACCCCAGTCTGGCACAGCTGGTCATGACTAAGGTGACCGCAGTGTGCTTGGTTCTTGGTGGGGTTCCCATGCAAGAAACTAGAGTGTCCAAATGGAGCCCTCCCACCCGAGCCCTGATTGGCTTGGCCCGCTTCGAAGACCATCCTCCTGCCATATGGTTCAGATAAGTTCAGAAAGATGAGGCATTCAAGCCACAGTGTCCTCCATCTCCCAGTTAGTGAGGTGGGCAACACAGCGCTCACGGGCAGAAGCCAAGTCAGCGGGCTGAGCTGTATGCGGGTAAGTTTTCTTTACCTTACATGGTGGCAGGGCTCCTCTTGTGCCCTTGCAAGAGGATTTTCTGTTAATTTGAATATATGCTCTTTGATCTGTATTGCTGAACGGTATTTTGTTCTTACAGAAATGCATATATGTGTATGTGTCTCTCTCTCCTCCCAATAAGGAAAAAGATAGGGAAGGACAGAAGGGAGAGAGGAAAGAAGGAAGGAAGTGGGGGAGGGAATGAAGAAGGAGGGGAAAACTGTTCCTAAATTTTAAGAGTTAACCCGGAACATTTAAAAACATCAATCAAAACCCCTCTAACCAATAGAATCTGGGCTGAAAGTGAAATTGGCCACCTCCGAAGATACTGGTATCCATTCAACATTTGCCAGCAGAGGCTCGATGACCATGGACAAGGCAAAATCGTGTCCCTGCTGCTTCTGTAGCCTTCTCTTTTCTTCTCTAGCATACTCAAGTCTCAGCTGACAGCCTCCAAGTATGGCTGCTTCCCAAAGGGACCATATTGTCCCAAATTCCCAACACTGCTTTTCCTCTAACTAGTCTCCAGTCATCTTTATCCATAGTTTAACCAACCACTCCTCTGCAAAAAACCTCTCTGTTAAACCTGCCCCACCCTGGGAGCCTGCTTGCCACCCCCTTATGCCTTCCCATAGCATAAATGTATAAATGTATTGACTGAATGGATAATGGGATGACTTGGTACGTGCTGGGCACTTTGTTAAATGTTAAATACTTTTCAATATACAATGTCAATCCAAGAAGAGCCCTGTGTGTTTGGTGCTATTGCTACCCCCCCTTACAGACAAGGAAATTGTGTATGAAGAGGCTAAGTCATTAGATTCACATGAGGTTTCACAAGTTGAAGCTGGAATCCGATCCTGGCGAGTTGGATTCCATAGTCCATGCCCACCCATGCTGCTCGATTTATGTGTTTTGTGGGGCTGTGGACACCGAGGGGGATCTAAAGAGACAAGCTCTTTGGAGGCGGCCTGAGACACTACGATGCTCTGGTCCATGTGGGGTCTGGGGGAGGAAGCTGCCGGAGCTGCCATCACATCCCAGCCCTGCGCTGAGGAGCTGGGTATTCCCCAGCAGCACACACACAACACACTTCCCGTCTGAGTCCCGGTTGCCTCCTGGGCAAATTCATGAGATAACGACTGCCTTTCAGACATTCAGGGGATGAAATGAGAAGCCCTATAAAAAAACACCTGGCGTGGAGTCCAGCAGGAAAACATATTCCCTGAAAGATCAGGAGTCCCCCTTTCCCTAAAGGAAGCGATCTGTTTCTGCTACTCCGTTCCAGTTAAATGGCATCGGCTCAATCACTTCTGTTTTGGTTAAACCTTTTAATTTTTTTTTTTTTAAGTGGAATCTGAGTTTTTGTTGGCAGGTGACTGGACACACCGGGGCCCAGCCTCCGGGCCCACAGTCCATTAGGGAATTTACGAGGACAGATGGGGAGCCTTCAACTCAAGCACTCCCTTCAGAGGCAAGTGCTTACAAAGCCATCAATTTCCTTAACAAAGAGCGCCGGCTTAAATGCCGGAGTAAAGCAGTGCGATTTACACAGCTATCCACTTTCCTTTGAATTCTCTGCCTGGGGGGTGGCCTACCTGCAGTCCTTTCCAGCTACCAGTGAATTAGGCTCCCTCCCAAAAAGGAAGCTAGCAGGCACTGGCCCCGGCTCTTGAAAAGCAGCTCAATTTGGGGTTATCAGACAGTTCTGGAGGGGGGATCTAAGTAACCACCAAAGGCCCCCAGATTGGCACATCCCTTCTGCTAAGGTTCTAAAGCCCCTGGACCTTGTCAAAGAGTTAGGGCCACGGTCAGCACTGAGATGGGGAAAGAGGGCTGCTGCCACGGAGCCCTTCTCTCCTTTATACCAAAGGAAAAAGAGGCTCGAAAGAACAGTATTGGCAAATACTTGTAATAGTGCTTTGTGGCTCTGTGGCCTGTCAGTCCCGTGACACGTCAATCCTGTGACATGGTCCCAGTATAGATGAAGAAACTGTAGCAGCCTCCGCCCCACTTCTGAGGCAGAAATGGGTTTGGAACACTAGCAACTTTGCTCTGGGGCCTGGGCACAAAACCATCACAGTGAGACATCCTGCCGGACAGGAGGGGACCCCGAGAAGCCAGAGGGCCTGTGATTTAAACAGGGGTTTGTCTGCCTCTAAAGACCAACAAAGCTCTACTCCACTTTGTTGCCTGAATAATAAAACTGTCTGCTAAGAAACATGTCCTTCCTTCACCATTTATTCTGTATTTACTGAGCCGCAAACTCTTTGCCAAGCCTGGGACTGAATTCTGGGGAGTCGGATGAATTACACCGGCTCTTAACACCCCAAGAGCCCAGGGTCTGGACTCGGGGGGCCAGCAAGTCCATGCCTGCGGTAGGAGACACTGCAGGAGCACAGAGGAGGGTGTCCCATCCCCACACACAGAGCCTCAGTGCTGCCCAGATTCCAGATTCGAGAAAGCTTCCCTTGGGAGGGAACGCTGGGGCTGAAACTCTGAAGGGTCCTAGGATGGGGAGTGGGGATGCTTGCCAGTCTCTGTGAGCCAAGGGACAGAAGCCGGAAACAGCCTAGTCTGTAAAGCACAGAAGACGCTTCCAACCTTGAATGATGGAGGACAGAGGATGATGTAAGGGATTTAGATTTGACTCTTCAGAGGGAGAGGGACAAAGGGATGTTTGCATTTTAGGAAGCCTGCTCTCACTACAGGGGAGTCTAGGTGAAGGCAAGCCAGAGATGGGGAACCTGGGACCATTTTCTCTTGCAAAAGTCCAGGCAGGAGCTGGGGGTGGGGGTGCGGTGTTGGGGGGGCGGACTGGGGCAGAGCAAGGAAGGTGGGGAGAGGGAGGAGGGACTGATTTGGGGAGGGGGTTAGGTTTCAAGGTAAAATGGGCACCATGGTAATTGGCTGGATGTGGGGAATGACCAAGAGGGAAGAGTGAAGGATGTTTCCCAAGCTTCTAGGGGAAATGTCTGGTTGGCGAATGGCGCCACCAGTTGAGAAGGAGAGAAACAGGAGTTGCAGCAGGTCTGGGGAGAAAAATCAGTATGCTTGCTATCAGATGCATGAGTTTGAGTACCGTGGGGGCATCCAGTTAGAGCAACTAGGTCTGCAAGTCCATACATAGGTCCAGAGAAAAGCCCAGACTGAAGACAGAGACTCTGGGGTCTTTGGTTTTGAAGGATGAGCTCAAGGAGAGACTGTAGCATGAGAAGTAGCTCCTTCTGGGACTCTGGACAGCTCTAATATTTTAAAGCATGGACAGAAGGACTGTGTAGGTATGGCCAGAGGGGTTAAGGAAAACTAGAAAGGGATACATTTCAGAGGAAGTGTCAACATTTCAAGAAAGAGCCAGATAAGTTAGGGGAGAAACAGACTGAAATCGTTCTATTAAATCATGCTATTTAATAGGATCTCCCTCATGGCTTCCCTGCGTAAAGATTCTTAACTTTCTGCTTGATCTCTTTCAGGGACAGGGCGTTCGATATCTGTAAGAACTAGATTATTCATAGTCATCGTAATCGATATTTACTGAATACTTTCTGAAGGACAAAAACCAATCTGGCGTCCTCAGCGCCTAGCGTGAACCTGACACATAAAAGGCGCTCAACAAATCTGGGATGACCTCATTCATTAGGGACGGAAAGGATATATCCCAGCTCCCGGAGACGTGAAGAATGGCACTCCCATTTCACAGATGGAAAAAGATGTTTGGTGGACAGAGCCTGGCACAGAGATGTGGTCCCCTGTGCTCTTGGGTGAGGTCATTCAGTCTCTCTCTCTCTCTCCATTTAGGAGTTCTCGTGGCCAAGGGCACACTGGCAAATGGGAAGGTAGAGGGGTTTAAGATGCTTATGCAACCCTCTATCGGGGAATGAGGCTGAACTCAAGTTATAGGTGTGGTTTTGGACTGAGGGATCGGCCCCAGCTGCGACCTTCTGCAGCCCTGCCGACAGTGGCTGCAACCGTAGTTCAATCTTATGGGTAACTTGGGCTGGGTTTCTGACTGGTGTTGAAAGCCAGACTCACTCTGATTTCTCTTCAGATCAGTTTGCCAAGAGTACTTGGTTGGCCCTTGAAGAGCATCCCACTGCAGGGAGGTTGGTCTAACAACCTCCTCCAGGCACATTAGGCTTCTGCCCAGAAACCACGCCTTGCTGCAGAATCGCACCCAGACACCCACCTATCTAGTGACTTCCTCTGAGTAGCTTTTTTTGGAACCACTTTACTCACTGCACCCCCCAAAAGAAGCCTCATTCTGGACATTTATAGCAGCAGAGCTGTGCACCTGGTCTTAAGCAGCCCAGGTGCCCAGGTGCCCAGGAAGGTTCACAGACTCCCCCCAAGCCAGGGAGCTTTCAAACATTCCTCCTGTGATCCCCTCCCAGGAGTCTCTGCCCTTCCTTAACAACACTGCTCTTACAAAGTCCTCCAATGAAGGACTTCTGCTGCCACTTGTCACTCCCATCTGCATGCTACCTAGCACAGAGCTTTGCATGCAGCAGGCGCTTAATACAGCCCCCCCAAAAAAAAAACAAACAAAAAACGAGTGTGAGATTGGTCACATTGGCTTCCAGCTGTCTTTGGGGGACCCCTGTGGCTGCTGCCTGGGGCGGGGGAGAAGGGAATCTTAGCCCCAATAAGCAGGACTAGACCCTGGGTGTGGACTGTTTTATCTTTCGGTCTGGCAAATGAACACCGAAAACCCAATCCCTTAAAAATTATTATAATTTCAGATTTGCTTTATCTTAATTTCTTCTCCGTACTGAATTGGTAGCAGCCAAAAGAAAGTCACTTCTAGTTTCTCCCTCTGTTAAGTATTTAATGATCTGTAAACAAACACTTCAGATAGTGTTTCTTAAAGAAACCCTGGGATCCTTTTGTTATGTGAAGATTCCTTTGCAGCACACGCATTATTTCTCCTTCTCATTATGTGTTTGCGGGCAGGCTGTTCAACTCTTGATCAAGAGGACACATTTTATTAGATAACCTTAATGATCAAGAGGTAGTGTAATTAATAGTTCAGCCCGAGGGCTTGAGAATCAGGCTTCCCTTTACTGGAAGCCTTGAGTAAATTACTTAACATCTCTGTGCTTTTTTCTTATCCAGCCACCTCTAGCTGCCCTAATATTAAAACTACCACAGAGGGTCAATGCAATTAATCAAGGGAGTTAATAGAGAAAAAGCATTAAATTAATGAAAACGAATGAAATTAATCATGAGCTACTTCTACTACAACGTCTACTGTCAGGGACGCTGAGATGGAAGAAGTGTGGAAATATATAGACAATGTCTCTCCACTCCTACTTGTTCTGAGAGTCTGGTATTTTGGAGGACAGCCCCAGCTCCTTTGCTTGCGGAGCTAGGCAGATCTGGGTTCCAATCCGGGCTCTGCTGTTTAAGGATCACCAGCTTAGGACAAGTCACTTCCTCTCCCCAGGCTTCAGCTCCTCCTTGGGTAGAATGGGAGCAAATACCCACCCCACCCTACCCCACCCCCACTCTCCTGCTGCCTCCTGGAGAGCCAAAGTTGAGGTCAAGTAAGCTGCGAGGCCACCAGCAGCCATGGGATGCATCGCTCCTGAAGGTTTGTTTCCCCGTGTGGTGGTTTTCCAGCTCGATAAATATTTACTGAACGAAGGCCACTTTCTCAAAAGTCACTTAAACATTTGGGGGCTCTGTTGTGTTATTTGGAAAGTGGTGATAATAATGCCTGGTTGCCGGGGGTGTTGTGGGTTTGAAATGAGACCACGCAGAAGGTTCTCCGTCAATATCCAAAGGCTCCCTTCTGCAGCCCCTCAAGGGATGCCTTGAGGTGGTGAGCAGCTTGGGCTCATCTGGGCACTCTTTTCTGTCACAGAGTGTCACTTAGTTCAGTGCATCAGTTAATGACCGGCTGGACCTGAATGCTGGGGACACAAGAACGGACAGGCTAACTTCTTCCACGAAGGGTAAAGGGAGACCGATGTGTAATGGGAAAATGTGGGGATCAGTACAATTACAGCTAAGCTTCTCCAGGCTCACGAGCAAGATGCAATGAGGTAATACCCTCACCTCTTCATTTCCCCCATGCCTTGATTTCCCCAAGTGGCTATCCTTTTACCTGCCTAGATGCTCATCCATCTATGCCAGCGGTAAGCTGTACTTTTTCTGGACAGGGCCAGACAGCAAATATTTTGCCTCTGTGGGCCCTCCAAGGTCTCTGTTGGAACTACTCAACTCTGTCTTTGTATTGGCAAATATCAAAACCAAGGAGTATACGTGGGTTTCAATGAAACTGTATGTACCCAGATGGGCTGCAGGTCAGGCTTGGTCAAGGGCAGCAGCTGGCTGACCCCTGAGTGATGCAAGTAGGCACTTGCCTCGGATGCCTGGTGTAGGGCTTGGCACAGAACGTCAGACCAGGAGCAACGGCCTCCCCGAGGGCTTCAGGGGCCCAAAGGATGAGAACTTGCAAGGTTCCAGGCTCACCTCCCTCCTTCACTCCCATCTGGCCATGGTGCCTTTCTCTGACCCCCTTGCAAGCCCTTGTCTGCCTTGAGGATTTAACAGTCTGAACTTCTTGCAATCCTTACTCCATCACTCTGCTCCACATCTCCCTAATTTGTCCATTTCCTGTTCGACCTTCAAGTCTAGCATAAATGTAGGTGTTCTCAAGGAGGCTCTTCCTGACTCTTAGCCCATGTAAAGGACGCCCTTCATGGACACACTTTCAAGCACGTCCACTTACTGGCACTTTCAACAACCGCATTGAGACGACTGTTAGTGTCATCCCCCTGGCCTTCATTGACCACTGCTTCCTTGTCGGCTTGCACCTAGCGCCGGGCTAGGCACACAGCAGGCATCAAGACACTTGTGAATGAATGACATGATGGGATCTGGCAGCCAGTTCGCACGGTCTCCTGCCTGGTTCTGACTGCGGGTGTTAAGAGCTGATTTATTCTACCGGCTATAGCACTGGGCTTTTCACACAATCCTGACTGCTCATCCATCATTTTATTTTAAGCACATTACTTCTCTGTCCAAAAAGAAAAGGAGGATACAATTAGGTCTATATCCCTCACTTGCCTAATATTTCAATTTCCCCCAGGGCACTCCCTTCAAGTGGAGATCACAGCTCATGAATATTAAGTGTATCTTCCAACACAACATGGTCCCCAAGAAAGAGCAGAGAGCCAGCAGCTAGGAAAATGCCCCAACACCCGGCCCTCCAGGCCTCTGTCTCTCTCTGGCTCTCCCCAGCTACCTCGGCCACGACGGTGGCGCAGATGCACAGTGAGGCACAGGGAGGTGAGGCAGGTCTCTGGTCACACTTTAAAGGCCATAAAGAATCCCTTGTTCTTGGCTCCCCGGATTCACCTGCCTGGAAGTCAGGCTGCCTTTCAAAGGCCCACATCAAAGTGTGGTGTTGATTCCTCAAACTCGAGCTCCAAGCCCTTCTGAGCCTGACCCCTCCCCGCGAGTCAGGAAGCCGACCTGGGCTAAGGGCTAGAATTCCTCCCTTCTGGCGTCAGAGCGGTCCTGTTTCTTTTCATGCCAGCCTGGCCTCTCTGTGGGGTAGGCCTCCCGGGTTTCCGAAGGAGGTGGCAAGCCGAGCGAGGTCTGAGGCTGGATGGTCAGCTTGATCCTAACCGGTGCTGACTCCACTTGGGCTGTTTGAATGCATCCATCAGACCTCCCAGTTGAGGACTTCAGATCTTCAGTCCTGCCCCTCTCAGCAGCCTTCCGCCCATCGCCTCCCTTTCCTGCTCCTTTGTCCCCTTAGTGACCCTCTTTGACCCTGCAGGTTAAAGGAATTCCTTTCTCCTTCCCAAGCCTCCATTTCTTTTAAAATGCACAGTTTAAAAACAATAATGATCCGGGATTTAAATTCTGGAAGTCAGAGTTGAAAGGGCCCTGGGAGCTCATCTGGCTCATCCCATCACCTGATAGCTGGGGGAGCTGAGATCAAGGGGGCGGTCCCTTGGCACAAGGGACCACCACATTTTTATGGCAGGCTCAGGCTCAGGACCACTCCCCGCCCCCAACCCCATGGATCAGAGGCCTTTGTATCAGTCACTACTGACATGGGAGTGAGGAAGGGGCAGGGGACCTGGCAGTAACTGACATTGTCAAGGGTCTACTTACTGCCATGCGTTGTGCTAAACACCCTATGGTCATGTCCATCTTCCTCTAAGCACAGGTGGGGGGTTATAATCATGCCTCTTTTCCAAAGAGGACACCGAGACCCACAGAGAGCATGGGAGATGCCCAGGACGACCCAGAGAGTAATTACATGCACGGGATGTTTGAACTCAGGCTCTTGTGTCGCTGCCACTTTGCCATGACAACAGGATTAAGTGTCAAAGTCCTCCTAAGCTAAAAAACAATGTGGCTTCTGTCCATGGAGGGTGAGCTCTTAAAAATGAAAATACAGCCTGAAACATAGGAGGGCCTTTTGTCGGGGCAGGGGGTTTATGCCATGGAATGTTTATAGGGTGATAATAACCGAAAGTCATAGTTTTCATGACTCATGAAAAAGGCACAGAAGACCTACGCATTCCCTTTCACGTCCTGCTGTGTGCCAATGGCACCAAAGCAGAAAGAGTGGAAAAGAGAAAGCTGTCTGCTGTTTCTTGGGAGTTCATCCGGATACTGGACACGGTCTTTAGAGGCAGGCAGATGGGGTCTGAGGTCTTTTCAGATCCACCCCACTGGGGTACTTAGGACAAGTCACTGACACTCTCAGGACCTCTCTTTCCTCATCGGTGAAGTGGGCATTATGAGTCCAAATGTGCAGAGTTGATGGGAAAATGAATGAAACCATGGACGAAAAGGGTTTTTAGCACAGAAGCCAGGACAGTTAGGTGCCTACATATGACACAACTTCATGGTTCAGTGTGCAGACCCTGTCCCGGAGCACTGTGAACCCCTCCTCTGCTATTTCTGACTGTGGGACTTTGGACAAGTTACTTAACCTCTCTGAACCTCAGAGGATCTCTTGTAGGCAATTGGGATAATAACATCATTTGTCTCATAGGATTCCGGGGGGGATTGATACAACTTCTGAATCAATGGCATTAATAAAGGCAGGAAAAATACAGTAGTAGCAAACACATAGGTAACACTTACCAGGTGCCACTGTTTTAAAGATCTTTACATATATAACCTCATATCATCCTCACAAGAGCCCTAAGAGGTATACAACCCATTTTACTGATGAGAAAACTGAAACTCAGATTACAAAGTGGCTGAACCAGGCTTGTCACCCAGAATCCATGTTCTCTTTTTGTTTTTAAGATTTATTTATTTGAGAGAGAGAGAGAGAGAGAGAAAGAGAGAAAGAGAGAGAGAGTGAGAGAGCACACACAGGAGAGGGAGAAGAAGAGAAAATCTCAAGCAGACTCTGTGCTGAATGCAGAGCCTGACGTGGGCTCCATCCCATCACCCCAAAAACACGACCTGGGCTGAAACCACGAGTCAGAGGTTCAATCAACTACGCCACCCAGGCGCCCCTAGAATCCATGTTCTTAGTCAACACGCCACACGTCACCATGCCACCCAGCCTGACAGGTGATTGCCTTCATGCTTTGGTCACCACCACCACCACCACTGTGACTACCACTAATATTTCTCTTCTCTTCTTTTCAAGGCACGGCCTCAAGTCAAAGGAAGCTTTATTTCAGGAGGGTCACTTGGTGAAAGTTATGCTTCCCACAAAGGGAAGTCTGAAGAAATACCCGCATCTAGGAGAGGGTTTAATTTTGGTTTTTTTAATTTTAATTTTTTTGTAAGGTGAGAGGTGGAGCGTCTTATTATGATTTCACTTTGTTAGAAAGAAAAATAATAATAACTGCAACTCCCAGCAGAGCCCATTCTCTGCTCCCCCCTTTCCACTTCCCCTCCCCCCAACCAGATGCTGTTTTTCTTTTCAGTCACTGTTGTTCTAAAGTATCATTAGAACATCCACCGAAAAGACGTGTCGATTCATCTTCTTGTTTTTCTTTCTCGCCTTGGCTCAGAGCGGGCCAGGGCAGCCTGACACAGGGGCCACGAGGCTCTGTGACCCCCGCCCCTCCCAGGGACTGGGGAGTGGGGAGGAGGACTGATCTCCCCTCCTCTGCCTCAGCTTCCTCCCAGATAACCGAGTTACTGGCCCTGGCTCCGGGACAGGGCTGGAGATGCTGTGTCAGGGACCAGAGACGACGTCATGCTCACGGCAGCTCCAGCATGGTGGGAAGGAGAGGAGTCAGGAAGAAGCGAGAAGAAGAGATATACAGGAGTAACAACGTGGGGGTCCGTTTGCTTTGTTTTCCTAACTGTGTATCAGCATCAAGTAGGATTTGAAACCCCAGAGTCTTTAAATAAAGGACACACAGAGGATGCCAGTGTCAGACAGGAAAAGAAGCCTTAATAGTCTTCAATACGATCACTCTCATGTCGCAGAGGGGGAAACTGAGGCTGCTAGATGCTGAGCTGTAGCCCAGGCCCCTGCATCTAAATTCCTCCCTGGGGCCAGCCATCCTGAAGGACACAGGGCAGTAATGAGAACGGAGCACGAGGAATCCTCCACAAGTACATCTCCCGCAGGGGACGGCGTGTCATCTCAGAAGGTAGCTCACTCCCAGTGCTGGCTTGAGAGGTAACCCTGGGTAGAGCCCCTTTGGGGGATGCTTCCCATTTTGTCCAATTTGAACACTACCTTCCCGCCTTCTGCTTTTATCAGCAGCCTGGCTGTAGGTTATGACTCAGTGCTGTAGGGACAGAATTCCCAGCGCTGCTGAACACTGCCTCCAGCCAGCGTCTGTTGGGGTGGGGGTGAGGGTGTGCGGTGGGGAGTTATCATTTGACTGATACCACATTTTTAAACTGAAACCTAAGGCCTGGTGTATGTTATGTTTTTTAAAAAGGGGGAAAAGGACAAGATAATTTCCACATCGCTGGGGATGCAGCCTACATTGCCTAAGAGGTCTTGTGGGTGGTTCCTTTTAACAAGCAAGTCATTATGTGCTGGGGGATGAGGGTGCCGGGGTGGGAAAGTGGGAAAGGGAAGTCCCGGGGTGTTGCCTAATCACACATTGGCACCTTGGGAATACTTCCGGATGTGTGGGCTTCTGAAAAGTGAATGGGAATGCCACCATAAATCTGTCACCCACCCTCACACTGGTGTCACCAAACCCAGGGAAAACACTGGCCCAACTAAACAGTCGGGGACAAAAAATAATGAAGGGGAAGAAGAGAAAGGAAGGAAGAAGGGAGGGAGGAGAGAAGGAAGTCATCCACTTAGATGGTGGGCAGAGGAGTAGAGTAGAAAAAGCAGGGGGTCTCTACTCAGTCTGAGATGGGATCACACCTCTATGAGGCCTGTTACCTTGGTCCAGTTAAGACATCATAATAGGTCTTAGATCCCTCATCTGGGTATAAGAGTCCTTTCACAGGCTCACACTAAAGAAAGGGGCGTGACACAGGACATACACCCCACCTAATGGGTGACAGTCAATGGTGGTTGTTGCTGCTACTCATCCCCTACCCCCACCCCCACACCTCCACAGACATGGGGTAAATAACAGTTCATGTACATCAAGTACATCCAACTTGCTAAGAACGGGGCTAAACCTTATAGCATCTTATGACAATAATGTTCTGTCAGGATTCTAAGTGACAATCAACAGAAACCAACTTTGGCCAACTGAAGCAAAATGAGCAAACAAAAGCTATTCAGAGAATATTGACAGGTTACAGAACACTCTCTGGGAGGGCCAGAGAGCCAGGCTTGCACACTCTGAAGCCCAATTCTAAGCTCAAGATCAGGTCCCAAGACTGGTCTTGTGAAGATATTAGAACATGGTCACTTTCACACTCTGGCCACATGCTGTCACTGGTACTTTAGGAACACACGGATGATAGCCATACTTATCAGAATGACTGGGGGAAAGTGTGGCTCTTTACACTCAAGCTGTAAAGCGGAGTCGGGGAAGGAGACTTCTGGATTTTCAACTTCGGTAGAGGGCTTGGGCTCTGCCCCATTATTATTACATCAAGGAGCATTATTTCCTAAATCTAGGAAGGAGATTCAGAGAGTAAGTTTCCAAAATTATTGATAAATATCTTCCACAGTTGAGTCCCAGGACTTCCACCATTGTTTTTGGATGAGAACACCGACGTTCAGCTAAGGTCGCACGTCTAAGCCATAGTGTGAGCCCAAGACAGCCTCACTCGAGCCGGTTCCCTCAGCCACTTGTCTTGACAAACATAATGATGAAACCAGTCCACCTCAGCAAAGCCTCCCACACGCCAGTGCCATTTCTCTGACTCACTGAAGCTGCCTGTGGTGGGAGCCAAAAGACTCTCTGTCTATTCTTCAGCTGTTCTTAAGGGACGATGGTTTTCTAGACTCAAAGGCATGGAGTTTGTCCTTGGAATGTAGTCCCCGGGAGTTGGGATCTCTGGGTAGACTCCTTAATTCTTGGAATGTCCTGTGTCTCACTGAGTCTCTATAATGGAATTCTAACTGGTGAGGGCGGGGGTGTAGCTGAGGTCGCTTCTCTAACACAAACCATATTCCACATACCAGGTAATACGGAGTCCTCCCTGGACGCCATCCACACCACTGGCCATTCTGTATCCTGGTCCATTAATTCACTAGACAAACTGTTCTAAGGCACAGTCTTCCTTGTTCGCCTCAAAACCCTACAAGACCAGGAGTCACCTTTTTTTTTTTTTTTTTTTTTTTGCAGGTAGCTCACCACCGTCTGAAGTCAGACTCTGGGTTTGCGTCCTGGTTCTACTATTTAACTGTGTATCCTTGGTTCACCCCTCAGGCTTCAGCTGCCTCTTGCATAAAAGCAGGACCATAAAAGACTGTCATGAAAATAAGAATTTATAAATGTGCTCAGTGCATCATGGGGGTTTGATAAATATTGTCATTGCCAGTAGAACACTTAGCATCTAGCACAGAACAACAGTGTGTAAAGGAGACCTAGGAGGGCCCAGATCTCACCTTTGTGACACCTGCCTTGCCTTCGCCTCTTTCTGTTTAAGCATCTCGGTTAACACAGTTAACAAATCACTGATCTAGTCCCGAACAGTCATTCTGGCCAAAGCTGAGTCGGGAACTTAGGCCCGCTAAGACTGGACTCGCTGCCCAGTGCTATATCTAAGAGTCTCCCAGGCCCCACAGCTGTCTGCTTAAAAGTCAGTTCTTTCTCTTAGAAATGGCGAGTCATGTCGTAACTGTCACCTCCTCTCTGGACCAGACTCAGAAAACCAAGAGTATGAAAGACTTCCAATCCATGAGCCAGGAGGCCAGCAAAGATCCGCAGGAGGCCAGATTAGTAAATATTTTAGGCTCTTTGGGTCATAGTGCCTCTGCTGTACCCGCTCAGTAACTTGTAGCAGGAAAGTAGCCACAGACAATAGGTAGAGTAACGAGCATGCTGTGTTCCAGTAAGACTTTACTTTCCAGTAGAGGCAGTGGGCCAGTGTGGCCCAGGACTATAGTTTGCAGACCCCACCATGCATGATGAACTTCCCCCTGGAGGAGGGACCCTTGTTTTCGTGAATTGCTGCACAGCTCCAAAGCACCCCAGAATGTGGGCGTCAGGCCACCCGAGCATCTCTTTGAAGGTCCCCTATCCTACCTTCACCACCACACCCTCCCTTCCTTCCAGAAGCACCTCAGTTACATGCCACCTGAGTGCGAGCAAAATAGATATTTTCCAGCAGGATCTGGGAGTGCTGCTGGGTGTCACGAGGATGGAGACAAAGGCAAGTAGCTCGTGGGAATGGCAAACAGCTACACACCTTGGAAAGAACACAAGTCGAGTACAGGTAAGGCCGTTAGAGACCACCTAACCCAATCCTTTGACGTTTCCACCAGGTAAACTGAGGCCCAGACTTAGGGAAGCAGCAGCTTGGCCAGGGTTACACAGCAACTTCTCGGCACAGTGAGGACCAGAGCCTGGTTTTTCTAACTTTCGGCCCAGACTCCTTCTGCCATACCACTAGGCAAACGTCAAGTTTTTTTTTTTTTTTGTTTTTTTTTTTTTTACCGTGGACCATGCTCAAATCAGCAGAGCCAAGAAAATAGCCTTCTGTCGTTTAAAAACCCGAGGTCCTGCCTGGAAATTCTTGTCTTTCCTTCCTCCACATCTTCCTTTCTTCCATTCACAGTTAGCTGTGGGACACCTCTTATTGTGTTGCTGAGCCCACACTTAGTGCCAAGGAGACAGGAGATGCTCGACCCATGTGTGCTGAGGACGGACTAAGGGTGCGTGGTGAAGAGCTCACAGTGCTCACAGTCCCCCAGGAGAAGGAAGGTCTAAATGCGTTCCCTGTAATGCACTGTGAATGTGAGGACCCGATGACATTTCCTTTCCTTTAGTCTTCCTAGAAAATTGCCTTTCAGTGTGAAATCTTCCCACCAGTGTTTTCATGCCCTCAGTAGCTGCCCCTTCCCTCCTTGGATAGAGCACCTCGGTCTTTTGTACTTGCAAATGATTGTGATTATTTTTCACCTCTAGCCCAGGGGATTAGCCCGAGGACCTTTGATCTTCAGGTATCGATTTGCATCTTAAAGGAAGTATGATCTCATCTGAGCCAGCTCAAAATTCCATCCCTGCCCCCCAACCCCTGTCTGTTTACCAGCCCCGGGCTGGTCAGGGCCTCCCAAGTGGGACTATAACAACAAGACCAGCGAGAAGCCAGAGGAAAACAAATTTCCCATCTGACTCAGTAAAGGTGGGAAAAGGACGTTTGCTTTCTAAACACAGGCTGGTCTGCTCTTCCTCTACTCTCCCGTCAGAGACGCGGCCAGAGGTTCTGAGCGTGCCAAGGGGACTACCGGGGTTCTGGGATCTTGGCGGGAGGTCGTACAGCAGAAAGAGCTGGGCGCGTGCTTAAGAATCAGGAAGAATCAGATTCAAGCCCTGGTTCTGTCTCCAATCACTCCTAACCCAAGAGTTTCTGATCACTTTCATCATCTCTCTGGCTTGTGATGTTTTCTTATCTCTAATGCAAGAATACTAGCCTTTAAAATTCTATACTCATCACCCTCCTGGAGAGCTGGCCTGAAAAAGAGCGATGGTGTACGCAACGCGAAGCTAGCTTAAAAGTTACCAGCAGCCACTGCTGTCGCACACACGGGAGGGACTCTAAGCTCTGTGAGGGCAGGAGCATTTGCTGGTTTTCCTTTGCTTCTTATTGCTCTATGCCCCGGTGCCCCCCACAGGGTCTGGCCCACGGGAGGCGATCTGTCAGTGTTTTTAAGACTCAGGAGTAAACCATCATCAGTCCTCAGGACTGCTGTTATTGACCGGACCATCCCGCACGGTCCCCTTCTCCAGCTGAGCCCCAAGAAATGACACAGACTTACCAATGCAATTGAAGGAGTCTTCCTGTCGGCAGAAGAGGGAGCAGCCGTCACCGCTGAGCTTGTTCATGTCATCACACTCCTCACCTTGGCTTCTGCAGAAGGGACAGAAGAGAGATGTGTCAGAGAGACAGAGAGCGAGCAACTGCAGAACCAGGGCGGACCATGGGAGAGTCCCTCTCTAGGCCAGAACTTTCCAAGAGGCCTCAGGCAAGTCTCTCACACCCCAGTGTCCATTTCTTCTTCGTCCACGAGACGTATAAAGATACACATGTGTAAGACCCTCCAACCTCTGCCTGATTCTGTGCTGGCCGCAACGAAGCAGTGTTCATGCCTCAAACCTGTTGCTGGAGATCTTGCCGGTTAGGTCAGATGGGAGAAAGGCACGGATGAAGGGATGAAGGAACCAACCTTGCCCCCACCCCGCCCCCTGGCGTGTCTGGGAGATCTCGCCGCCGCCGTTTTAAATTGGTGGACGCGAAGGAAATTTCTGAGCTTCTGAAACATAAATTCTGTTCTTTACTATGCCCTACCTTAGCCTCCTCCCTGCTCCCAACTGTGAATTTAAGAATAAAGATTTCTTTTTTTTCCCCCGGTCACATGCTTGGGTCTGGTCTTCCTTTCACGAGAAAGTATTGCTTTCTCCATCCCGGGTGTCATTTCATGGTGTGAGGAACTCTAAGGCCCATGGGAAGTACGCTATTAGGAAATTAAAGTGTCTCCTCTTGTTTGTTCGTTTTGTTTTGATAGGAATTATTCCTATCAGCTTAGGGCGGTTCAGCAGAGGTTGGGACGGACAGAAACTGAGCAGTGCTGGACCGAGGAGATGAGGAGGAGGAGGAGAAAGTGCTGAAAACACCCAATAGATGATCACGACCTGGAAAATGCCCGTCCTTTGAGTAACAGAAAACTTGGGTTTAGAGCCCCTTATTTCAAACCAGCCGCATGATCTCAGACATGTCTCCCAATCTCAACTGGACCATTTAAATCAATAAAGACTAAAAATAACGTAAAATTCCATTCTTCAGTCGCAGTCGCCACAACGTAAGCCCTTGATCGTTGTACACGATCAGTAGCGAGTGGCTACTGAACAGAAGAGCACAGAATAGGTTTCCATCACGGCAGAAGAATCCCCTGGGCCACGCTATTCCAGACGCCAAGTGTCCGCGTTCCCACAGGTTCAAATGGCGATAACTCTACCCGCTCCTTAGAGCCGGCGCAAGAACGGAGTGGAAACTGACGTGGCAGGCACGGTGCATGACAGATAGAAGATGCTCAGGGAGTCAGGGTTCCCGTTCCCACTCAGTCCTGGGAGGTCTCTGCAGAGTGTGTGGCAGCTGTCCCTCCCTCCCCAGCGACCAGCCGGGACCCGTGGAAGCATGGAAGAGGCCTAAGACTTTTCCTTTCACTCGGGCAATTAACACTGGGCAATGTTTGTTGCTTTAAGGAGATGTCAGAGTAGCAGGAGGGGGCCTTGCCATCAATCCTTACAATGGTGGGGCCGGTGCAGGGATTTTTGAACTCTCCTGTCTGCAAATGCATGAACCGAGGAGAAGAGAAGTCCATATTCCAAGCTTAGCCCAGATTTCCAATCTCTGCCAGTGAACCTCCAGTGTTGGAAACTGGTGATAGCCTCGTGTTACTTAGCTATCTCATGGGTTATCTAGGGAGATATTTTTTTTTTTTTTAAACCTGGGCTTGTTTCCCAAAGCCACAAAGAACACATCTAACCTGCCAAACACTATGTCGTATTGGTTTAAGCAAAACGTTAGTGTCACCACAAATATCTTCTAGGTATGGCAGATCTATCATTACACAGAGAACTCCTGAGAAACCTTCTTTGACCTCCCAAGCTGGAGTGGGTGGCCATTTTCTCTGCATCCAAAGACACTAGGCTCCATCCATCCCAGCACTTGTCAAACGGACCACCTTCACGTGTTTATCCGACAGCTCCCCATACTGAGTTTTCAGATGCCAAAGGAAATGACAGTCTTTGTCATCCTAGCATCGCAATGCCGGGCACAGTGCCTGGAATACGGCAGAAAGCATGGAGCTGTTCCTTCACTTGTCAGTCTTGCAGGGCTGCTGGTGACACAGTGAGGCAATGGGGAATCCAAATGAGAACAGGGACCCCGGATTCGCATCTTGGTTCTGCTTTGTTGGGTGTGTGAGCTCGAGAAAGCCATGTCAGCCTTTGTACATCAGTTGTCTCTTCTGTAAAGTACAGTAATAGAACCGATATCATAAAATTGTCGGAAGGACCCAAGGAGATAATAGTGTAGCCCAACGCTAACACACAGTGAAGGCTCAACAAATATTTATGAATATTATCATTATATGTATCCAAAGCTTTTCTCCACTGGGGACTCATTAAGTTTTGATCCTGAGCATCTTTGTAAAGTCCCTTAAATACATAGAGCGAATCAGCACATATCATCCCGTGAAGAATCCAATTAGCTAAGATGACATTCGTCCTTTCCCTCAAAGTTTTTGTTTGTTTGTTTTTGCTGAGGGAACCAGCCATAAGCTGCATTTGGTTTTCTACAAAGCATGTCAACAACAACTATTTGGAAACCTAAGTGATTTCTGTGTAGGATACCAACTCTAGGTAAAAATACTAAAAAAGCATTATTGAGGGGTGCCTGGTTGGCTCAGTGGGTTAAGCCTCTGCCTTCCTTTCAGGTCATGATCTCAGGGTCCTGGGATCAAGCCCTGCATCGGGCTCTCTGCTCAGCTGGGAGCCTGTCCCCGCCCCCCACCCTGCCTGCCTCTCTGCCTACTTGTGATCTCTGTCTGTCAAATAAATAAATAAAATCTTTAAAAAATTTTAAAAACCTTGTTGAAAACACTACTTATATTAATAATAAAATAAAAAAATAAGAATAGTTTTAGATCAGCAAGAATGATATTGTTTGCAGCGTTCTACCAATATGTCTCTATATCTGGCTCCAAAATGGACAGACTGAGTTGTAGGTCAGGTTCCACATCTGGTGAGTTAGTTTCTTTCTTTCTTTCTTTCTTTCTTTCTTTCTTCCTTCCTTCCTTCCTTCCTTCCTTCCTTCCCTCCTTTTTTTGTATTCTTTGTGCTAAATTAGAAAATCCCAAATCACAATTATGTGTTGTCAGCAATGACCGCAAGTGTTTCCTGGATATTCTGGACATGCAGCTCAATCTTGGGCCCACAAATGATGGGGCACTCTCCCTGGAGACTGCCTTGCTCCACTGCTAGTATTCCATCAGACAACAGCTGTGTCCAGAGCCAGAGGGTGATGTCTTAATGTGGGAGAGAATGGTGAGTACTTCCCTTTCCCTAGTCGTGTTATCTTAAGCACCAGAAACTGTATCGTCCTGTTTGGTTGCTGCATCTGGACATGATTTTAACTGCACACAACAGCACACCATGAGTTTCCTTATCCGACAAAGGAGGAACTTTATCTTCTATGCTTGGCGAGTCAGATTCTTGGCCATCAGGTGGTTTGCTCCATAATTCCACACTCAGCAGGAACTTGTACATACCACCTTTCCGCACAGCCATGTTTAAAAGATGTACCATGCTGGGCATCTCCTGGGCATATATATATATACAACATTTGATCTCTCCTTCCATGTGAAGTCAGGACCAGAAAGCAAAGGGCTTCCGGATGTCTGGGTGGACGGGTATTCACGTGCAAACGCTTTACTTGCACAACCGGCGTTATCCTTGCTGTACTCCTGGCCAGTCCTTTCATCCCAAAGCAGGTTTCCAGTTTATATCCCATCCCACAAAATCATTGTTACCAAATGAAATTGCTCTTCCCATCCAGCACCAGAAAGAGTCATCTACCACTTCTCTTTCAAGTACGTACCACTCCTATGATTCACGGTCTACACATCAGCGGTTTCATCCAACTGTGACACGGATTCTCTTTACAGCACCCCTCCCCCTCCTGAAACAGTCCCTGCAATTCCACGTGGCCCAGATATTATACGACACCCAACAGCGCCATTTAATGAAGGGATTTCGCCAATAGCTGGTTTACCCTCTCCACGTGTGACGTTCGTCATTAAACTGGCCCATAGTTTTAAAAGTCTCTTAGCAATAGTGTAACTTGCAACCACGTTAGCAATAAGGAACACAATTTTAGCAATAAGAAACTTAACTGCAAACAGTTTCTGGTCTTGTTTTCACCTCCAGGGACAAAACTATTCTGTTTTGTGCCAGACAACATTTTTGTGCTAATTTGGGAGGAAAAAACTCAAAGGTTTAGTTTAAAAAAAATTTTTTTTTTTAAAAACAATGCAAGACTCTGGATGGCTTCTTGCCCCATTTCATAGTTGTGCAATATCTTGCCCTGTGGACAAGGGGATAAATGGACTGATGTCCCAGTAACATCCACGGTGCAAACATACAGCTTCCTATTCTCTACTCACACTTTCCCTTTTCGGCTGCTCGTGTGGAGTCTTTCACTTTCTGGTTCATTTGCCTCCCTGTACTTATTTATGTTCACATTCAGTATTCACTCTGGGGTACTGTTTGCTATTTATGGCTTCAACATTACCGTGAGTTAGAGTATTTTGTTATCTTTACGAGCTTTTAACCCATTTTGTAAATTATTCATATAAGACGATACAACAGAAATAACAAAGAAATACACAGTTTTAACAACTTGAAATGGTTAACCAGCAAAGAACGTAGAAGTGTTTTGACCCAGATGCCCTGGGTCCTATTAACGGAACGTTGGCTGGAGTGAAAAAGACAAACAGAATCCTTGCAGTAACCACAAAACAATGAAGAGAAAGAGCATACCCGTAGTAAGTGCACAATGATCGCTCTGTCAAAATCATGTATTGTATTACATACTTAAGAAATATACATGTTTGAAAAAGAACCACTGCGTTTCCTCCGAGGCCAGCAACTACTTGCAGACAAATCGACAGATTGCTAGCGATTGCTGGTAGCTCACAGCTCCCACACTGAAGAGCCTCCCATAAGCTCTCCTGGCCATCTCTTGACCTCACGAGCATCACTCCCCCCGCTCCCTTAATCACACCTACTTACTTCTGGATAATGCCATCACCACAGTATCCACTTCCATGGATGTAGATGGCAGCTGGCGATGGCTCACTCCCTTCACTTCCGGAAACAGTGATGACCCAGTACTGGTACACACTGCCAAGACTGAGATCCCTGGAAAACAAAGAAGGGTATTCACAAAGACGATTAGCTATACGGACACAATGCCCGGGGGTAGACAGAACTGATCCCCTGGAGTACATTCTATCAGTCTTGCTTGCGTTTGAAATCACATGCACATTAAGTTATCCAATAATACGAATTGTCTTCTGCGGTTAAGGCACTCTCCTATGCATGACGGACCACACCAAAATGTACAGCAATAATGACTAGCATCAAATGACAGACAGCCGTGAATATTACCGGGTACTTTTATCTTTAATTTAACCTTTATAATAACCCTGGTGGATAAGAACCAGATGGTATGCGGCCCGTAATGAAGGTGTTTGGGAGAATGTCAACCAGGAAAACAAAATGGGATAAGCAGACAGAGCTGGGAAAGTACCATGCCAGATTCTGTGGGCATCGGTCTGATCTTTTCCCTGCTTTCCATGCAATGAACAGAAACCCCATTCCATGTGAGCAGCCCCCTTCCTTACACTGCACATCCAGGAACTGTCCCCCACCCCTGCTCTTCTCGGTCTCTCACTCTTGACTAAAATAGTAACAATTGCAGCAGCTATTAACTGAATGTCAGGCTTGGGGCGACACACGTCCCATGTATTTTCTCATTCGAGAATCAAAGCAACCCTACATGTGCCCTCATGTTTTCATGTTTATTTTACAGATGATAAATCTGAGGCATAGAGAGGTTAATCAACTTACAATCATACACTACTGAATAACAGCCCGCATTCTGCCTCCCTAATCCCTAGTTTAGGCCTGTTTTAATAATCTCGTCCCTTGCAAAGAGGGATTCTGTCCTGAAATTACAATTCCAGGCGCTGGTGGTTGCCAGACCCTCAATTTGCCGAGTCTGCATCTCCCCTCTGCTCACAAGACCTCCCAGTGCAATGCCTGCTCCCACTTCCTCCTGCTCAACCTTCCTCCAGTTTTCCTCCCTCCCCTTCCTCAGCTCCTCTCAGCTCCCTGCTTGAATCCCTGCTGCCATCAACCCTGGCTGCTGACAATCACCCTCCAAGGTAGAGATATGTTTATGTCAGTTCCACATCACGAAATCACAATGCCCGTTTTCTTTTTGACCGTTTTCAAAGGGTGATGTTATTCCCCTTTTTAATCTCCCTCTGCATTAATGATTTACTTTTTAATAATAAAAAAGTACCATGGGGGAAAAAAACCCCACAAAATGATAATGAAGAGAATTCCTACTAGATTCCAGAGTTGGGGGGAGGGTGGGATTCCATACACAAAAGGATGATGTCAAAAAATCTCAAGTTCTCCTACCCGGGTATCTGTTGTTTCAGTTGCTGTTAGGGCTGGGGCTGTTTGGATAAGGCCAAGAAGGTAACAGGTGCAGAGGCAATGGGCAGCCAATGTCTCCTGACTCTCAACACAGCAATGAGTACGAGTTTATGAACGCTGAAGGACACCGGTGAGGAATATAACCTTCCGGAGAATGCCGGACCTGTTACCCCAAAGAGAGTCTGTTTTGGCAGTGCTGGAGCAGAAAGCAATTTTGGGGGTAGACCAGAAGTCCCTGTGGATTCCATCAGTGTTCTGTCAATGAAAGTTCAGTACGTAAAATGCATACGAATCTCGAGATATTATATGTATGAATGTATGAATAACTGTGGGCTTGTGAACTTCTGGGGTGCTAATTTGTGGATATAGGGTTTCTTTCTTCTGCTTAAAAACGTTTATTAGATATTTTAATCCACCTCTCGACTAGCACATGGATACTTTTTCTGGTGGTTCTTCTGAAAGTGAAATACCCTGGCAGTGGGGAGAGTGGTTTTCCCGGTGGATACACAGAGGCACAAGATAAAGACGACGCGGATTCTACTGTATATTCATTTTCCTCTAAAATATGGAGGCATGTTTTATATTAAACAAATATGGCCGTGTTAGGAAATAAAATAAGAAGTTTTCTTCAGGCTCCGTCGCAGGCCACTGGGGGCATATGGCTACAGTCTGAAGCAGATGGAGCACGTCTGTGGATCGCAGGAGGGTGTGAAAAGTACTTCTCTCCATTGTGTTTTTCATTTGTACTGTGTGTCACAAATGATTTATGGCTGATAATATTTAGGTGCTCTGCTAAGATTTGTGAACGTTTCCCTCCTCCCCCCATACTGCCCTCCCTCCTTCCTTCATCCTCCTCCTGTTTCTCGATAAACACAAGTCTGAGGCAAGCCAACATGTGTTTCTACCTGGCTTCTTTGCTGCCAAAGCCGAGAAGTCACAGGCAGGTGTTTCACTGCCCTGAATCCATTTCGAATTAGTCATCAACCTGACCTCACAGCAGTTTCCTACAGACTGAATGTGAGAACACAGAGAAAGCACATACGTGCCCAGCCTATGATGGTCAATAAATATTAACCCATTACAACGAATGCTTCAATGAATATTCTCGTTCACTGGAGTTAAGCTATGCCCTCTTTAGAGGAAAGGATGGAGTGACAGATAGCTACATGTAACCTCAGTTAGCCAAACCCACACCACCTATTGTGTGGGCCACAGCTTAGTGGAAAGTCTCCATCTTACCATGTCATTTGGCTAGAAGACCCTCTGTGCCTGCAGCTTGCTCTCACTCCATGCTCCACGTGGCTATTCCAATTTCTGAAAATTTGGGATCCCAGAAGGTTTGTCTTACCCTGGGGCAAAATCTGTCTCCCCATATCTTCCACCGACACCTCTTTCTCACCCACTAGCATCACACAGAACACTCTAATTAGTAGGAAGACCCTGATAAGCTTCCTTCTTCCAACTGTGTATGCATGGCTTATGCATCCTTATCTCACGGAAGCCTGCCAGCAGCTCTCTGAAACAGGGGTTGTTACCCCAAGTTTTCAGATAGACAATAGAAGCCAAGTCGCTTCCTTGGTAAAAAGCCAGAGAACGGGGCACAGTACGACTGCTATTAAAAATACTATGTTTTTCCACTGAAGAAACCTTGTGATAAAACTACATATTCTTCAAGTTGAAGTTAAAATTAATGCCAAATGAAGGCTCTTTGCTCAGTCATTTCAGGAGAATAGAATTCCTGCAGAAGGACATACTAGTGGCCTCTGAAGGCTTTGCTGGAGGTTAGGACCTATTTTGTGGATGGTCTAGAAGTGGGACATTGATGTCAAATTGTGCCTTTTAGCTGCTCCTAAAACCATCTGGGAAGTCTTACGCTGTCACTTGAATTCTTGCTTCTCCTGCACCTCCCACCTCCATGCAGACCCTAAACCCTGTCACTTTTCCCTACCCCAAAATCTTCCGTGTCATTTCCTTTACATCCCTGCTGCTGCCAATATCTCGACCTTGACGTCTGAACCTGCCCCTGATATTTCCCTTTTCTAGGCTTGCCAACACCATCAGAATATTCTGAGGTCCAAAACCACTCCCCAGCTCAAAATCTTCTCATTTAGAGTAGTGATGGGGGGACACACTACCAAGCCCATACTCCCTATTTACTCTTTTTGGGGGGAACTAAAATGTTACCACTTCATCTGAAACATGATAAATTGCACCACTTCTGGTTACCTTTAAAGAATTTTGAGCATCATTCATTATTATTTTTTTTTAAGCAAACCTCCATTGGTACTTATTGGTCAACTCCTCAAACTACATCTCAGATTAATTTCACGCATCCAGCTAATAAACTTAAATTGCAGTATTGAAATGGGGTGAGATTGCTTGGCTACTTTTGAGCGGTTGTTTTATGTATCTTTTGCATGACTTTTAAAAAAAAATTGTTAACAGCTATTGTTCTTCCACAAATGTCTCAAGTGATGTATCAGCCTTAGTTCTCCATTTCTGGCAATTACAAACATATAAATATAACATTTTTAGGTGCTATGATTTTTCAGTACTTATCCCCAGAAATGTCACCTTAATGGTAACATATGCGATCTGGCGCCCAAACTTTTATATTATTTATTTATTTTGTAAAGATTTTATGTTTAAGTGATGTCTACGTCCGATGTGGGGCTTGAACCTACATCAAGATCAGGAGTCACACACCCAACCAACTGAGCTAGCCAGTGGTGCCTAGAGCCCAATCTTTCAGTAACATTTACTTATAGATTATGAAATTGTTATCTTAAAAAGTATTATTTTGCACATAAATATCCATAAGGAGGCTAAAGACCACCTGACCTTGCTTTTGGCAAAAATGCATATTTCTTAAAGAGTTGGTGTGTAGTTCGTATTGTAGTTGGTCCATTAAAGCCCATCTGAAATCTAGAGGCAAGTCACTTTACTTCTCTGGGTCTGTTTTTCTACCTTCTGGTTATGATATATTATTCCCGTCCCATATAAGAAAAGAGGGATGGAGAGCCTCACTGCAATATGGAAGTATCCCATTTTGTAACTTCTAGGAAACATTCTCTAAAGCCTCTTGATCACTCATTATTGATCCCCTACTGTTTCCATATCCTACCATTCACTGATCACACTCTGTCTTCCCACATAGTCTGTGTAACTGTGTCATGCTTTTTTGAAACTCCTTCTTCTGCAATAATGAAAGCAGTTGTCATTTCCATTTGTTACCTACTTGTCATATGCCAGGCACTAAGCTCAGTACTTCCTATGAATCATCTCACTTAATCGAAACAACATTTTCTGGAATAATGATGATGATCACCCCTTTCAGATGAAGAAAGTCGTATTTGGGAAGGTTACTCTATGGCCTACAGTGACACTGCTTTGGGGGGAGGGACCTGAGCCCGGTCTATCAAACTCCGTCGCAAGACAGCACTTCTAGAGTTTGTGAATGAGAAAATACTACAGAACAGAAGTTAAAAGACCTAGTTTTGAACCAAGTAGAGTCCACATACAAAGACCACTTGGAAAGCTCTAAAAGTCAGGAGAAAGATAAACACTGCCTTCGACACTACCACCACCACAAGCCACTTCCTTTCTCTGTCAATGCACTTCTTCTTCTGTGAAATGGAAGTCTGGGAAGATGACCAGCTCTGCAGTGCATAGTTCTAATTTCATGAGAAATGCAGTGCAGCATCGTTTATACCAGCTAGAAGCTGCCTCAGCAGTTAGACTTGTGCACTGAGAATGGGTGTAGTTCAGGATTTACCACCCAGACTGTCTGAGCTGGAAGACATGGTGGGGGGACCACCTAGGATGCCTCTGGCTCAGGAAGAGCCCAAATCTTCCAGTTCTGCCTTAGGCTGCGAATCAGAGGTTAATACCCAAGCACTTTGTATGCCAAATTCCAGCCAAGAATGGGAAGAGAAGGAAAACAGTCATTTTCTGGGCCTGAGATGATGTGCCAAATGACTTTATACATACCATTATTATTGTTTTAATTAGCAAATATATCAGTTATATAGTCAAGCAGAGCAAACACTATAAAAAAATGTCCTTGGAAGGCTCACTATCCAGATTTGTCAAATTATAACACTGCCTTATTTTCTTCATCTCTTGTTTCTGTTGTAAAAAGAAAATAAAATACACTGTTCTATATATTTGTTTTCAACCCACCTGTGTGTTCTTCCCTTTTTATCATGAATGTTTTTGTACTTTTTATACATAGGCACCATTTGACTTATTTTAAATTTCATAAATGTTTTAATACCGTATTTATCAGTATGCAGTTGGCATTTCTTTTGCCCAGCATTACTTTTGAGATCACACATATTGATACATACAAATCTAGCTCGTTATTTTCACTGATGTCTTTTATTGTATGGATATACCATATTTTATTTGACCCTTCTTTTCTAGATGGACATCTAGGTTGTCCCTATTATTACTATTAATTTTTAAATTAGTTTCAGAGGTAGAATATAGTGGTTCATCAGTTGCATATAACACCCAGTGCTCATTACATCAAGTGCCCTCCTTAATGCCCATCACCCAATTATCCCTTCCCCCTACTTACCAACCCCTCCCCACAACCTTTGTTTTCTAGAGTTCAGAGTCTCTTATGGTTTGTCTCTCTCTCAATTTTCATCTTATTTTATTTTTCCTTCCCTTCCTCTATGTTCATGTGTTTTGTTTCTTAAATTCCACATATGAGTAAAGTCATATGGTATTTGTCTTTCCCTGACTGACTTCTTTTGCCTAGCGTAATACCCTCTTGTTCCAACCACATCATTGCAAATGGCAAGATTTCATTCTTTGTGATGGCTGAGTAATATTCCCCAAACCACAAGATACCTAAGAATAAACCTAACCAAAGAGGTCAAGTATCTATATTCTGAAAACTATAGAACAATTATGAATGAAATTGAGGAAGACACAAAGAAATGGAGAAACATACCATGCTCATGGATTGAAAGAACAAATTCTGTTAAAATGTCTATGCTACCCAAAGCAATCTACACATTCATTGCAATCCTTACCAAAATGCCATCAGCATTTTTCATACAGTTGGAACAATCAATCCTAAATTTTTTTTCAAAGATTTTATTTATTTATTTGACACAGAGAGAGAGATCACAAGTAGGCAGAGAGGCAGGCAGAGAGAGAGAGGGAAGCAGGCTCCCCGCTGAGCAGAGAGCCTGCCGTGGGGCTCGATCCCAGGACCCTGAGATCATGACCTGAGCCAAAGGCAGAGGCTTAACCCACTGAGCCACCCAGGTGCCCCCAATCCTAAAATTTGTATGGAACCAGAAAAGACCCCAAATAGCCAAAGAAATGTTGAAAAAGAAAACCAAAGCTGGGGGCATCCGAATTCTAGACTTAAAGCTGTAATCATGAATATAGTATGGTACTGGCACAAAAAACAGACACACAGATCAATGGAACAGAACAGAGAACTGAGAATTGGACCCTCAAATCTATGGTCAAGTAGTCTTCAACAAAGCAGGAAGAACATCCAATGGAAAAAAGACAGTCTCTTCAATAAACAGTGTTGAGAAAATTGGACAGCCACATGCAGAGGCATGAATCTGGACCATTTCCTTACACCACACACAAAAAATAAACTCAAAACGGATGAAAGACCTAAATGTGAGACAGGAATCCATCAAAATCCTACAGGAGAACACAGGCAGCAACGTCTTTGACTTTGACCACAGGAAGTTCTTGCTAGACACATCTCCAAAGGCAAGGGAAACAAAGACAAAAATGAACTATTGGGAATTCATCAAGATAAAAAGCTTCTGCACAACAAGGGATATAATGAACAAAACTAATAGGCAACCCTACGGAATGGGAGAAGATATCTCCAAATGGCATATCAGATAAAGGGCCAGAATCCAAGATCTATAAAGAATTTACTAACCTTAATACCCCCAAAATAAACAATCCAGTGAAAAAACGGGCAGAAGACATGAACAGACATTTCTCCAAAGAAGACATACAAATATTACTATTATTAACCTTGTTTGTTTCCAATAATGTTACTTTTAAACATTGTGTTCATTTTCCTTTGTGTAGAGAGCAAGAATTTTCTCAAAGAAATCTGTCTAAAGTGGTGTCGTTCGGTTGAAGGCAACTGCATATGCGACTGTATAGTTACTGCCAAATTATTCTCCCAAATGGTTGTAGCAATTAACACACTGTCAACAGACTTCCCAATGCTCCAGGTCCTGGTCAGCACTTGAGTCTGCCTAATATTAAATTTTTTGTCAATCCAGTGGGTATTAAACGACATTTAATTACTGCGTCATTTTCCCTTTCCCTGATTACTAACAGGCCTGAGTATCATTTCATGTGTTTGTTGACCATGTAGATTCCTAGCTATGTTACCTGCTTGTTCATCACTTTTGCCTTTATAAAATTGGGTTCTTTTTCTTTTAACTGCTAGATGTAATGGATACTAATCCTCTGTAATTAAAGTTATTAAAAATACGATTTCCAAGTCTAGGACTCCTCTTTTGTTCATTCTGTTTATGCTGCTTTGTTGAATAGAAATTTTAAATCATGTCCTTCATGATTTGCACTTTTCATATGTTGTTGAATAAATGTTTCTTTCCTCCAAAGTCATAAAATAATCACCTCTATTTCCTTTGGATAGTTTTACGGTTTTTATTTTCACATATATGGCTTTGATCATAAACAACACAGTTTAAAAAGTGATGTGTGGTAATGATTGTTTTCCCTTCAAATACGGATGAGCCATTTGTCCAGCATTTGTTTATATAATAGTTAATCCTTTCACTACTAAACTGTAATACCACCTTTCCCATATATCATTCTGTACTTAGGTAAGTTTGCTTCTGGTTTATCTTGTTTAATTGGTCTACTTTTTTTTTCTAATCATCTTATCAACAGCACTTTGTCTTAATTTCCATACTTTTATAAAAGTCTTGATTTATGCTACAACTCCATTCTATACTTTGGTTTACTCCTTCAAAAGATGCCGATGTTCTTCCCACGTGAATTTAAAGTTTCATTTTTTAAATGCCTGTTGGGATTTCGATTCTAATTTCATTGAATTTATAGATGTATTTGAGGAGGAAAGACATCTTTATTTTATTGCGTCCTCCCATTTTTACACAGAGTTTATCTTTTCATTTATTTAGGTCTCCTTTTATGGTTTCTGTAAAGTTTTAAATCCTTCATAAAAATGGGGGTGATATTTTATTAGGAATATATTCCTAACTTTAAGCATTTATAGATGTCAGAGCTATAATAAATGGTAGCTTTACTCTGTCTATCTACACATATATACACACCTGTACATGCATTTCTTTAATTATACTGTCCTATTTGGGGGCTGATAAAAATAATTAAGTTTTATAAATAGGTGTTCTATTTAGATGTCCTCATGACTATTTTGTTAATGCTGATAATTTGCTGATCCTTATTAATTTTTCCATGTATTCTCTTAGAGGTAAGGATAATAATAGTCTGTTTCTTCATTTACGGTGCTCAGAATTTTTATTTATATTTCTTGTTCACCCATGCCAGGTAGGACCAATGGTGTTACTAGGCATTCTTGGTTTGACTCTGGGATCAAAAGGAATTTCTCTCACATTTTAACATTAAGCATGGTACCTAACTGTATTTCAGTACAGACCCTTGAGCAGGTTAAGGATGTTCCTTTCTGTTCCAAGATAATTTTGTTTTGTTTGCTTTGTTTTGTTTTGATCATAAGGGAGACTGATTTTAACAAGAGACTTAAATTTGCATCTTAGTAAGACAACCTTGTTTAAAAAATCATTTAATATGCTAGTATTGTGAATTAATGGAATCCAGAAACCCTCTAACATTAGAATCTCTTCTCATTCTGGGATAATCTAGACTAGGTACAATGTTTGTGTCTGCATGAGTGTGGGGGTTTTAATACACTGCTGAATTCTGTCTGCTAATATCTCACACAAGACTTTGCTTGTTGGTTATATATTAATTTACCAAAAAGTTTTCTCTTATTAATTTATTTATGTATGTATGTGTTATAGCATAGAAATAATGTTCTTAAAAAAGAAATAATGTTTTATGTGATACTGATTATTTTAGTATTTGTTTTCTGGCCTATGATATGGAAAATTTTAAAAAGTATATTCAAAATAAATTTCAAAAAAAATAAAAATATAATAAATTTTTTTTTAAAAAGTATATTCTACATATCCCAGAAATAAATATGTATATAATTTAATTCACTGGCAATGTTCTATATACTTTTATCAGATGAAACATATTTTTGTATTGTTCAAAATCTTCCAGATCATTATTTTAGTTTGCTCAATCTATTCATTATTGAGAAAGGTGTGTTAAAATATCCTAATATCATTATGGACTTATTACTACTTTAGGTAAGAAGCATAGCAGATTTATACATTTTTCAGGTCATGTTATTTGGAATATTTAAGCTCAAAATTATTATATAATTTCCTTTCATTATTTAAATGGTGACCTCTTTATCTTAGTAATATTTTTGCTTTGATATTTCCTTTGTCTGATGAATATTAATTTATTTTTCTGAGTATTTGCCTGGAAAATATTTTCCACTCCATTACCTTTTACCTTTCAGTGAACTTATCTTTAGTTAATTCCAACCTGAAAACCTTCATTGGTACTTTAATCCAATTAGTGGAATGACTATTGTATTAGATTTATTTCTCACATCTTCTTTGTGCTTTCTGATTATCATTCCTTTTTTTTTTGCATATTTATTTTCCCCCTTTCTTGCCTTCTTCTGGATTTATTGGATTTCCTGATTTCTGCTCTTTCCTCCCCATTCTCAATCCTTCTAATCTTTGGAGACCATATTTCCTAATTTTATTTGTTTTTTTCATTTACCCTAAAGTACTAATTAACATTCATACTTGTTACCAAGATCTAACTTCAATAAAAATCTTGGTATTCACTGCTGACCCTTCTCTAGATGTCTCATTTCCTTTTTTCGTCTTTTCAATTTTGAAATGTGACCTCATGCTTTTTAGGTTTTAATCAGGGGGAATCACATGCCCCCTGGGTCAAATCTATATCCTCCTCCAGAGTGATTTCATATTCACTTTTAGGTACCTCTGGAATGTCACTAATTTAGAACCTTTTCTCTTCTCTCTCTCTTTTCCTTGCTCTCTTTCTCTCTCTCTCTTTTTCTTCTCAGTAGTTGCCCAACTCAGACATTTCCAGACCATACTGCACAGTATAAACTCAAACCTCAATCTTCATGAGGTTTAGAACATACACATGTATATTTCTCCTTTAGTAAACCTTTTCACTAAACATGTAGACTAAACATGCAGCCTTTGATAAAACTGTCTGATTTTGAAAGCCTTAGTTACCATTCCTCACCTTGAAAACTTGCAGGGTCAAATCTCTTCTCATGGGATGAGCAAAGATATTCAATCCACTCGGTTGCCAAAGCTGATGGTTCTCCCTTATCCCAACTACAACAGTAAAATATCAGCTTCGGAATTACCTGTCTAGTTCTGTTTCATTTTATGTCTTGTCCTCGGCCACATATTTTTCTGCTTTTCTGATCTCAGTCACCCATTTTAAAGGCTGATAGTAATATCAGTTATGTTTTCATCTAGAATATCTGGATAGATGTTTTGTACTGGATATATCTTTAGATTAGCTATCTCGCCAAATTTCTGCATACAATTTCTAATATAAACTTGAAAAGTAGAGACCATTTACATTGTTCAGTTGAGGTTCAGCATAATGCAGTGATCTGTCCAAGGTCACAGATTATAAAGCAGAACTTAAACCATGCTGTTTGACTCTGGAACCTTTGACCTTTCCATAACACTGAGCTGACTCCTTGGATATGCACACATTAGTACACAAGACGTTAATATCCAATTAATACCCAATCCAAAAGCAGAAGGCTAAGACTACATGAAGGTAAGTCAAGCTCCTCCTCATACTCCTAAAGTCTTTCACGAAGCTGCAACTCAGACTAAATTACATTTTATTTCTTCTGTAGAGCTGTAGAGGAAAGTCACTTCAGTTCTAACATATTTTTAGGGTGAGAGCTGACCTTTTCTTCTTAATTGAGAAATGACAGCATATTATCATAATTGCTTTATTTTTTCCTAACCATAAAGATCACTCATGTTTATTTTAACAAGTTAGAGCTCTATAAAAAAAGAACTGAAAATCAAGTCAAATCATATCAAGTTCTATTACCTTGAGGCAGCTACCAAGAACTTTCTTGTTGGCAACCCTCCCTGTATCTTTGTATGTATAAATGGTAACATGTACTATGTTCCACGAATATAGGACCACAAATCTGTGTATATCACTCCATCTTTAGTGTCCATGAAAAAGGGATATAGGAGAAACACATCCAGCTAGCTAGTTTTGTGCTAATTATATTTATTGCTTTCACCACTTTTTCAAATTCTGGCTAAATGTGTTTATATCATTTCATTCATTCATCCATTGATTTGTGCAGACAGCATTGAGCCCTCCCAGGTTCTTGCAGGTCTGGGACGCAAAGACCAATAAACTGTGGTTCTGCCTTGCGGATGCTCATAATCCATTGAGGGAAAAAAGAGACATCCAAATAGATGTCTTCTACACAGCCTAGAAAGTGTAGGGGCTATGGGAGCATGGAGGAGTGATATTGACCCAGGCTGAGAAGGAGAGAGTCTGAGAAGACTTCCTAAAGAAGGCTTTCTGGCTTGACTGGAGGAGGGAAGGACAAACCAAGTCAGGAACAGGAGAACATCGGCTTTCTAGACAAATGATGTAATCGTACTTGTTCTGTGGAAGACCGTTTTGGTAGCCATATAGATACTGGTTTAAGGGGAAAGGTAGAAATGGTGTACGTGGTGGTAGGGAGAGCAAATGCCGCTCCTGAGGGGCATGAGGCAGGAACAAGATGAGTTCCTGCCAAGTTCTGGCCCATGTGAGACACCATGTTTTCTTTAAAGAGAACTAAACCTACGACAAAACATCCTTCCTCACTAAATGCCTCTAGAGCAGAGTGCTAGAGTTCATTCCTTAACAGTCATACACAACAATATATTCCTTAATTCCAGTGTTGTCTGGGTATCACTCTAAATTTGTTTTTTTTTTTTAATCACCTTAAATTCTTTTTTTTAAAGATTTTATTTATTTATGAGAGAGAGAGAGAGAGAGCGAGCAAACATGAGCAGGGGGAAGTGCAGAGGGGGAAGCAGGCTCCCTCCTGAGCAGAAAGCCCCATGCAGGGCTCAATCCCAGGACCCTGAGACCATGACCTGAGCCACCCACGTGCTCCTCACCTTGAATTCTTTTTTTTTTTTTTTTTCCCACCTTGAATTCTTAAGAGAACACTTAACTTTTGTTCTAGGCCGAGAGGCACTTTGGTTTTACTTTTTATGGGCAAAAGTGGTTGTTATGGTTTTGGGATAGAGAGCATCACATGCCCTTGGGAACAAAACCGCCTGCAAGACAGAGTCTGGGATCACTGTGGAGGCCACCTGGACTACCTGTCAGGGGAAATGACTACAGTTCTTTCCTTGAGTTTGGTAGTGATTTTGGATGAATCCATTCTCCTCTTTGGACCAAACTATTTTTCTTCTATTCAGAAAGAAAAAAAAGGGAGGGAGGGAGGGAGGGAAGGAAGGAAGGAAGGAAAGGAAGAAAGAAAAGGAAAGAAAGAGAAGAAGGAGGAAAGGATAGAAGAAAGGAAGGAAGGGAGGAAGGAAGAAGAAAAGAAAAGAAAGAGAATGAGAAAAAGAGAAAGAAAAGGAAAAAGGAAGAAAAAGAAAAAAAAGCATGTATGGAGTTTCTGGTAGGAGTCATTCCCAAAGAGGAAGATAACATCATTGGTCTCAAAGAGTTCAAAGGGCAAAAGGAAGGATAAATCAAGTACCGAATGGTACTTGTACTTGAGGTAGGGTTCTCAGAGCACCAACACAGAGCAGGGACCAAGTAGTGTCTGGGAGGATGCCAAAGGCTTGGGGAGACTTGGGACTTTGGTCTTGCTATTGGGGGACAACATCCATCACTTACTAGCTCCAACCCACAGCCTTGATGAAATGAATAGGAGTATGTTGGCAGGGCTCTGAAGTCCACTGGGCATTCAGATCCCTTCCAGCGGGGCCAGACTCTGCCCCTCACACCCAGGTAACACGAAATTCATTCTTTCCCTGCTTGCAACGCTGCCTCCACTCTGTCCACAGCTCAGGAAGGAGCAAATGCATACACGCAACCGATTAATTCCAGCAGCCTTTGATATAATTGTCTAAAGAGCTGTCCTGGTACCAATTTAAAACACAGTAGCAAATTTAATAAAACTAACAGTTTTCAGCCAAGGCCTTTGTTATTTTGTTTTAATCATCTTTTACCACCAATTGAAATGATTTTCTACTTTCTTGGTGCAATGAAATAAAATACAAGGGAAAGAATAGAAGGACAATGTGGAAAATATAAAAGATCCAGAGCCTCAAATCCTGGGCTAAGGTAACAGAGGTGCTGAGATTTAACGGGCTGTTTGTGTCAGGCGCAGACTGGAAGGGAAGACATTTGCCAGTTTGGGGAAAATGCCACACCTGGATAACATTAAAGTGAGGGGAGAGGAAAGATCTACAAGGGACTCTTGTTTTTCCTGAATGCAACCAACAGCGATGTGTGACAGCTTCCCCAAACACCCCTGCTGGTGACGGACAGGTCTCTTGATTACAGAGCTGGGGGTCTGTGACAAGCTGACGGGTCGCCAAGGCCTCTGGGAGCCGAAACACCAGCTATGGCTGGAGGTAAACAAGGCATGCGGCATGGTGTGAAAATGGAGGCCAAGCAGGGGCCAGTGAGTCGAGAGAGCAGGGACCCAGTGACAGCTGGTGATTGAGGGGCACTAACAGAACACAGTTGTTGAGGACCAGGGGCCAGTGGGGAAAGCAATCTCCTTTCTCCTCCCTGTGGCCTCTCTGGGTGGCCAGCAATTTTATTACTGACAGAGGGCAAGCCCAACAGCATTTTTGAATTTGGCACCACATCTAAAACCCTTTGGGGGCTGGGCTTTCTCTTTTTTCTCTCCACCCCCCGCCCCCCCCCCCCCCCGCCCGCTCCATGACTGCTTTGGGTTCGGTGAAAGCCGGCGTGCAGTTAGCAAACTACATTTCCCCTCAAATTTTGAAACCCATGTGCACTTGGGGAAAATGTAATCCTTATGTTTCTGATTCATTTACACTTAACTCATCAAAACGCTATTTTGTAAGAGCTATTTGATGTCCACGAAGCCTCCTAAGCCCTTTTGTAAGCCTTGCTTCTTAGAAGCAGGAAGTCACGTTTCTGACGAGAGGGAGAACTTGAACCTAAAAGGTTGAGTTTGTTTTGAAATGAGGGCTCTCAGAGGGTCACATGGACCCTGAGCTTGGCCAAATGTGTTCTTTCATTTCCTTTACCACCCCCCTCACCACTACCAGCTGCCATGACGTTACTGATGTCAGCTTTCTATGATTTCACTCTGAGCTTCATTGGAGACTTCTCCGTGATCACAGAGAGCCGGACTCAAAGTGGAGTCCTCAGGTTTGGTTGGCCAAACTCCAGCACTCTGCTACGTGAGGGAAGGAGCTCCTGGACTGGGAATCAGAGCCCAAGTTTCAATTCCCTGAATTGCCATCAAATGGCAGTGTCCTCTAAGAAACTGTCCTCCCCTCTCTGGGCTCGATTCTCTCACTGGTAGAATGTCAGTGTTTCTATGCTCCTTCCAGGTCTGAGAGTTTCTGAGTCCACCTCCTAGATGGTAGTGGGGCTGAGCACTTCAGAATGTTCTCGGCTTCAGATTTTTGAAGACTGGGTTTGTATACAAGGAGCTTAGCTCAACAAGGAAACACAAAAATGCAGGAACAGAGCTGGATGGCTTTGGGTATCACTTATTCCAAGTTTCTAATCGTGGGATGGACATTAGAGCCCAGAGAAGGGGAATGAATTGCCCCAAGTCATACAGATAATTAATGGCAGAGTTCAGCTTTCCTGGTATTTTGGACTAACATCCTTGGATGGAAGTTTCCAAACTTTTCAGTTCATAGTATATTGAAGCCGGGTCCAAAAGAAAAAAACAAAACAAACAAACAAACAAAACACCAAAAAACCAAAAAACCACCACCACCACCAACAACAACAAACCTACTACCCACTCCGACAACAAGAATGCAAAAGCCAGCTTTAGCATGGGGGGTGGGGTGGGGACTGGCACTGCTTTGCGTGAGGCACAGTGAGGTGGTGTCTGGCTTGTATTAAAGCCCATGAGTGAATGATTAATCTCGGGTAGAAAACAAAGCCCGTGCCTTGTAATGTTATAGGTATTAGTGCTACAGAAGATTAACCCCACGACCCCCCCAGGGGACCTTTTCAGAACACTGGACTACACTTTGAGAATCAGTGGATGATGAAAACAGGTGGATTCACAGGTCCTATCTGGCCCCCGCACCACACACACACACACACACACACACACACACTCTCTCTCGCTCTCTCTCTCCCTCTCTCTCAAGCATCCACACATGTGCACTCACACATGCATGTTCACACACAAGCTCACCTCAGTTGCTCCTGCCTTTCTCCACAGGGAAGAAATTTTACGGTTCAGAGTGAACTCTAGCTCTTTTCCTGTCACTGATTCAAAGCTGGCAACTGGAAGGTCCTTTGAAATGCGTCCTCCTCTCATCCCAACTCAACAATGCCTCTACTCTGATCTCCCAGTTTCTGAGATGTGAGTACCATAGTTATCTGCTGTGACCCGCCCTCCCCCCTCCTCCCGCTGCCAGTCACCAGGTACATCCTTCCCCTCGCAGTACTCAGCGTGTCCGGTTCTCTCCGCGCCCAGCTTGCCTGTCTCCTATTCCAGTTCCAACAAGTGTCTTACTTCTCTGACCATTTCCACCCTGTGCCTCTAGCCCTACATTTCTCGTGAGAGCCACACATCCCCAAAGACCTGTCCTATAACCAAATCTGGTCAGGATCCTCTTGCCTAACACTCTGTGGCTCCCCAGCATCCTCAGGATGAAGCCCAGACCCCTCTGGCAGGGCACTCTGGAGCCATCATTACTGGCTTCTCCCCACCTCTCTTTCTCAAATTCTATCCCCCTGCCCCCAACCTGCCAGGACCAAGCAGTCTCAACTCCTACCCCTTGCTAAACACCCTGGCCTTGGCTTAGGTGCTACCCTTCTCCCAGAGGTGCTCACTGAGCCCTTTAAACTAGTCAGGAGCTCCTACCCATCTCCTTCTTTCACCACAACAACCTTTCTCACTAGTTTGTGACTACTTGTTATTTGTTCACGTCTTACACTAATTTGATGAAGTTTCTAGAAGGCTAGAACTCCTTTATTGACTGGCTTATTAATCTCCACTGCCTAGCCCATGGTCTGTGATAAAGGCAGTGCCAAATCAACACCTGCTGGATGAATGGAAGGCTGGAGTACATCATCTGGCCCAAGACCTTCACTTTAAGGATAGGGGACCTGAGGACCCAAGAGAAGAAAGGACACTGCTAGAAGATTCTCTTTTGTCCTTCTGATTCTCTGGTAACTAATCCACCTCAGAAGTTAAAAGACAGGCCTCCGTTATACTATGTATCATCTGTATTATCACCAACTTCTGATTTATCGATCTGTCACAGAGTTTACTCACGCGTACATGCATCGAATTTACCTACATTTATTGACCATCTACTCGATGCCTTGGCCTCACACACAGAAGCTGAGGATCATGTAACAAGTACGACCTAGTCCCCACCTCTGGGGTCTCACAGTCTAGTCAAAATGCCACCAAACAGGAAAAACACATGGATACATTCTGAAATGGTTGCAGAGGGAGAGCTTGCGAGGCTCTGAGACAGACACAGGATGTCTGTGAGGAGTTCTGAGAGCCCTCGTGTGTCTAGAAGGCTTTCTCTAGAGATGGCCAGTCTGTGAGCTCACAGTACAGACCTGTTCGCTCAGGTGACATGTGACCTGCTCCCTTCACCCTCACTGAATTAGATGCATTCAAGGCAGATGAGCTCAAGAAAGGTCTGAACAGAATGTTGGAGCCAAAAATGTACTGCAGAGTCATCTACCTGTGCCTTCGTTTCACAGAAGGGCAGCTTGGGTCCACAGATGGGGAGTCGCGGGCCAGGGTCTCAGTAAAAAATTTTAAGAGATCAGTGCTAGAATCCAGGTCTGATTCCATGGCCAGCACTTCAGGGGGATTTTTTTTTTCTCTTCTTCTTTCTTCTTTCTTCTTTCTTCTTCTTCTTCTTCTTTTTCCTTTAGCTGAGTTACAGAGATTACAGTGCAATTTGTCTTTCCTTTCCTCTAATCCAACATTGAACCTTAGCAACTCTGGTTAGAGTTTCATGGGAAACTGCTTCATGTGTGTGTCTGTGCACGCCTGTGCTTTTGCCTTTCACACATACTCTCCAGACTGGCCCTGGCCGAGAACAAGCCTAATGAAAACCAAACAATAGGAAGAATCAGGAACATTTAAAGCTTTATGGTTCCCTGGGTTGCATCGTGTTCTGGCATGCCCATTATCTCATTGGTTTTCTCAGGATACCCCTTGCGAGACTGCACAGACGGGAAATGTCACCTTTTTTTTTTTTTTTTTTCCAGGGGAAGAAGTGGAGGCTCAAACCATTGGAAGGATCCAGTCAGGGTCACACAGCAAAGCAGCTGTGTTCTGGCCTGGGAATCAGGTCTCTTAATTTTGAATTCAGCCTCTCTAAAGTAATGTCTGAGGTTCCCGTTAGAACAGACACAACAGAAACCCACTAAGACCTGCCCTAAGGGTTGTCATCATCTCTGAGCACAGACTGGATGGATTTTGTCCACTCTTCTTGCCAATGTCCAGTGCGAGATAAATTCCTCCATTCCTTCCACATCTGTAATTACTCTGATGGCTGTTATTTTCCTTCTCCTTCCTATTCATTTATTTGTTTTCTTAAAAATCAGGGATTAGAGCAGCACAACTAAGTCCAGTCTGTCCTACCAACCCTCAGGGCGAACAGCAAAAGAACAAAGGAGTAGGTGCTATCAAGACACCCACTGCAAAATCCCGTTGCACTAACTTGTTGTTTTCCAAAGGGACTCTTAACTTACCCCGCCCTCTAATAACATACTAAATTAAAATCTATTCTTTGATCTCCAGAAATAATATTTCCCTCATTCCGAATACTCAAACCTGAAACTTGAAAGCCATTGGACAGCTCCTTCTTGAAACCTTGCATCTGATACATCATCAAATACTGTTGATTCTACCTTTAAAACATAACCTCCAATCCATCCACTTCACTATGCAAATAAACAAAATCTCTGATTTAGACTTTAGCAATAACTTCTAGATGGACTTTCTCATTCTCCCTCAGTCCTTTCTTCACACAGTACCCAAATTAATTTTATTAAAAAAAACCACAGGTCTGATTGGTTTGTTCCTTTATTTCCCAACAAATAAACCCCAACTCTGTAGTGTTGACCACACCCTCTTCAGAATCTGGCCTCTGATTACCTCTCCCATCTTGACTTCTATATATCCCCCCTTAATTCAAGGAGGGATTATACTCTATTATAACCTCACAATAATAATCTTCAACTTATAATTCTCTTTTAATTTGAGCTATTATTCAGCCCAGACCTCCTATCCAGCTGTAAGATTCAGAATCCTGGCGCCAGCATGGAGATTTGAATGCAATAGGGCACTTGTTCTCGAAGGAGCGAATGAATAAATTTATCAGTGGAGCCCTGTGTCTATCATTTAACCTCTGTGGGTCTTCTTTAACATCTGTTGAAGAGACACTGTAACAACTCTAAAGTCCAGTGGTGCGTCAAATTGAACCATAGAAATTCAGTTAAGTCATTCCAGTGGTGTTAGCACCAAACAGGAACCCTTCACACTTTCAAAATCATGAAGGTATGGAGACAGTTAGCACCTCCATGGACACTGCTGCTGACCATGAAGATCTGTTGATTTTACTAAACCCTTTTGCTTACTCTAATATTCCCAGAACTCATATTTCATTCTGAGAGGTACTTGGCCTAAGACTGACAAGAGGGAGTCATAGGAAGATGATGCCCAGCTTCTAGAAATAGAGTAAAATTGTGCTGACCAAACAGCCTGCTAGCCTGGGCTAGGAACAGAGGTATTTGCTCTGAGTTTGGAGAGATAGCTCTTACTCCTGTTGCTGTTCATCAGAACTGGTAGGGGCAGGACATCAGAATGCAGATGAGACCATCTGGGTTGGCATGAGAGAAGGACCTACTCAGGAAAAGGTCTGACCTGAAGCGCGCATTTCAGCAGAACATGACTGGAAACCACGCTGGCCTGACAATCTCCACACTCAACAAGTCTCCCCCACCTCATCTATTTAAATGTTCAAAACACAAAGGAATATATTTGTTCTCGTTTGTGTACTTATTCTAATGCACCTTAGAAACAAGAAAAGCTAATTGAAATATCGACTTTCTCCATCCATCAAGATGCCATCTTATGCTCTGCCTGTCACAGCAATGACTGTGCTCAGTAATTTGCAAGGAACAGCCTTTGGGGGTCAGGCAAGGAGATGTAAAACTTGACTCTACCATCTATTAATGGTGAGATCTTACTTAAATAAATGGCTTTACCTCTTGGAGTCTCATATTCCCCATCTAAAAATAAGGCCTACTGATACCTATACCTCATTGGTAGGCTTATAATACTGAGCATATCTGAAGTATTCACTACATGGTAGTTAGTAGCAGTGATGTTTGTGCTACTAGTAGTAGGTGCTACCTGCACTTGTGATGGTGGTTAACACAGGGACTAAATTTAGGCCCCACGGAGGGCAGAAGCTGGTTTGGTGTTCCTTATTTCCTTATCCATTGTATTTTCAAAAAGCAACATGGTTCCCAGCCAGGGAACATACTAAATCAGCATTTGAAAAATATATCAATGTATAAATGATTATACAAAGAGTAACTTCTTCATAAATGCTGGTTCTCTCTTGACTACCTATTTTACCCTAGATCCCAATACCATTGTGGGTAAGCAGGAGGGCTGACATCAAATTCCCAGTTTAACAGATGGGAAAACAGACATGAAAAGCCAGATATAAATTAAATACATTCATAGACAAGTCACAGAAGAGAAAGTGTAGATATCCAATAAACTTGAAAAGATGCTCACTCAAGACGTTCAATCACAAGACCATGGATGAGAATCCATGTTTTCAATCATGAAATGCACAAGACAAAGCACTTCTGTTTTGTCAGGTCGTAGGGACAATGAGGAATGGTAGGTCCTGCTGCACACTGCTGGTGGGCTGTGAGTTAGTTCACCCTCTCAGAATACCAGAGGTTGTACCCCTTAAAATGACAAAGGCCCACAGATTACAACCCAGTAATACCATTTCTCGGTATCAACTCTAGAGAAATGCTCACATGTGCCCACAAAGAGGTTCCTGTAAGAGTACTGACTACAGCACTGGCTTATGATAGAATGAGATATGAAATAATGCAAATGCCCAGCATTAGGGGTACAGCTAAACAACCTATAGCACATTCCCACTATGGAGTACTCTACGGCATTTAAAAGGGATGAAACAGATTTAAGAACCAAAGTGGATAATAGCCCAGATTACTATGTTCCTCCTTCCAAACTCCATTTGGTCTCTGACCGAACATGTACTGCTCCCATAAAGTGTAGTATGTTGGTCTTTTTGTTCATTCATTCATTCATTCATTCCTTGATCAATGTATGCTGACAATCTACCTAGTTTCAACCATCTGTACTAGGGCAAACTTCTTCAAAGATCAACCCTTAATCACATTTAAGGTCTCAGCTTAGACACTGCTTCTCCTAAGAAGCTTCATTAACCACCTCAAGCTGGGGGAGATACCTCTCCTATGTCTTCCCACAACCCCCCGTACTCCTTGCCCTAGAACTTTCCATGCTGCAGAATAGTTACCTGATTCTTTGCCCGTTCATTCCCTTTAAACTGTGTGCTCCTAAGGCCAGGAATCAGGGCTCTGTTCCTAATTCCAGCATAGTCTATGGCGCACAACAGACACTTGTAAATACTTGTTAAACCAAACAACAAGCATTACTGAACACAATTATATTTGATTTGGCACTCTTTGGTGGATGAATGAATTAACAAGTGGACACATATAAGAACAAAGAATGGGTGCCTGGGTGACATACAGAAAGCCAAGAAAAGAAGTAGGACTAAGAGAAACAATGAAGTGGTGAGTCAGCTTGAGAGCCATAGAAACAGCATGAGAGAGCCACATGTGCTTTCAGTTGACCCTGATTTAGTCTGAACTTTGCCAGTCCTCTGAGGCTTAATATGGGATCCCATGTCAATGTTATGGCTAAGATCTGGAAGCATGAGACCCATATTCCGAGAGGTTCTACTTTGTGTTACCGCTGACTCATTCTTTACTCATTCATCCAACAAGTATTCACGGAACCCTGATTGTCACATATGAGCATGTTAAAGTTTGTACTTAAGAATCTGAACCAAGGGGCGCCTGGGTGGCTCAGTGGGTTAAAGCCTCTGCCTTCGGCTCAGGTCATGATCCTGGGGTCTTGGGATCGAGCCCCGCATTGGCTCTCTGCTCTGCGGGGAGCCTGATTCCTCCTCTCTCTCTCTCTGCCTGCCTCTCTGCCTGCTTGTGATCTCTGTCTGTCAAATAAATAAATAAAATCTTTAAAAAAAAAAGAATCTGAACCAAGTGAGAGAAAAGGAACAAAAACAGAAGCACAGTCAATTATAACACAAGCCAAACAGTGATCAAGGACCAAGGATCCTTTATAAGACACCCATGTTCCAAACAGTCTAGAATCTCAGTGATGGCAGCTCAGTTAGTCTTTATTATGAAGCACTAAGAGACACTTCTGGTCTCTGTTCAAATATCACCTCATCAGAGGCCCTCCCTTACCACTTCTCTGAAGTCACTAAATCCTACCCAACTCAGTTATGATGAGATCGTTTCTGGTTTGTGTTTCCCAGCTACATTGCAGGAATCAATGAGAGCAAGGACCTTTTCTGCTCTGTTCACTACTGCATCCCTAATGCCTAGGAAGTAGTTGGGCACATGATGGGAATCAACAAACATTCGCTGAGTAAATGGATTGCTCAATGAAGCTTCTGAGCTGTTTGGTGGGGTTCTCAGCATGTAGAGTCCAGAGTCCGATCTGAGATCTGATTTGTAAAATCTGGACTCATATTCCTAAGAAATTCCACTCAGGTCTTATAAATGAATCCTTTCCTTTTGCTTATTCATTTCCCCTAAGAATTATATTAAGAATGCCAAGAAGCTGAGGCAAAACAGACAGAGACTATGGTTGCAGGTTAACAAGTCTGAACGTGACAGAAAAATCAGTAGAATACTTGAGATACACATACAAGCCAAATGGGAGAAGTGACTTCTAAGAATATTTCTAGTTCTACATCAAAAATTCTGAGAGAGAGGCACAGACACATATCCGTTCAACCAGAGAATGAAGGACTAAGAGCACTAGCTTTGGAGTTGATGGATTTATACCCAACCCCAGCCAGGCAGGTTGACAGCTGTTGAAAGTACGAGAGCCAGATCCTCATCTATAATCTGGGAAGAAGACCACCTACTTTGTAGAGCTGCTATGCAGATCAAATCAAATGAGATTACTTGAGTAACACCCTTAGTAAGTTCTTGACATATAGTAGGTGCTCAGTAAATCCTCGCTTCTCCATTTCTCTTCAACCACTAAACTCCTTCCCATTCTTCATTTAACAGCCACTCAAAAATACTCACTGTCTACTTGGTGCCTGTAATTGTTCTAGGCACTTGGAAAGCACTAGCAGACCAACAGGCTCTTTATTCCTTAATTGTACCTCGGTTCTTCCAAGTTTGAGTTAGAAGCCACGTTTTGTCTCTGTCTCTGCCTTCAGGGCACTACTGTCCTGCAGTGACACTGCTTCCCTATCTCTTCTCCCCCAGTGTGAGCACCCAGAGCTCAGCCTCCATGCCTGTCCTGGCACCACAATATCATCATTTCCTAGCACAGTGTATGCTATCTGACAGATACTGTTAAATATCTGCTGAATGAATTAGGGATGGATAGAAGGATAGATGCATAAAGGAAGACAGTGAACTGCTATTATTGTTTCTGGTTTGCTTTATACCTCACTTTCTAAGAACAAACAAACAAACAAAAAAGCCTTAGTTTTACCCAGAGTTTTTCCTTCTCTGAGTGATTTAAAGATCCCATATAGACCCAAGTTGCACAGTGGCCAGTACAGAAGCACTTGACAGTCAAGTCGAGAAACAGAAGCTTCCCTGCTCTTTCTTCCTAGCCAGAGGCATAAAGAACTGGCCATGTAAATTGCATTGCTGGACTCCCAGAGTGGGTCACAGTAGCTGATGGGAGGGCTGGTGGCTCGTGAGTCATATCCTCTCTTCCACTTGCTGTACCTCAGACTTGAGCCAGCTTGCATGAATGTCAGAGCTCCAGAATTCTGCTTTTGCATTATTAAAGTAGAAGGCAGTATGGTGTTACGGTTGAGAAGGTATTATTTGGAATTAGATGTGGGTTTTAAACCTGCCTCTGTCATTACCAGCTGTATTAGGTCGAATAAATCACTTTTCTGAGCTTCAGCTTTTCTTCTGAGCTTTGCTGCCTCATAGATATTTGGCAAGGTACTTAAAGCAGAGAGAATACTCAGCAAGTGGTTGGCGTTATTGTTATTTTTATTATTATTGTCCACACGCTACACACTGCACTAGGGCATCACAGTCAATCAGTGAGGTGCCCTCTGGGTACTGATTCTTATAGACAGTCTCTGCTAAGTCTTTTTTACTACCAAAAAGTGAATGAATCACCTGTCACCCAAAAACAATGTCTACCCACAGAGAAAAGTTTAGTGTGTTGCCCCCTCATTTTACAAAGAGGGAAACTGAAGCCCAAAGCCATGATACAATGTGTCTGCACAACATATAGTGAGTTTGTAGCAGAGTCAATGCTGGTCCCCTTTTCCTCCACCAGTGTCCCTTCTCATTCAATGGACGGGCTTCCATAGAACAGAGAAGTTCCACATTTCTTCCTCTTCCTGGCCAAAAGTAATCACTCTCCTAGTAGTGTCCATTGGGTAAGCACAGAAGCCTCTCCCTTCATCAATGTCATACCTTGGGAAACTATCTCCAGCACAGATAAAGGAAAGAATAAATATTTTTGTTGAGGGAAAAAAATGAAGACAAAGGTCAAAGGGAACCATGTAATGGGTTGAGTCAGGGAAGAAAAAGAAAGCATTTTTTCCCTCTCTCCTCTTTTTCTCCAAAACAGTCTTTATATAGAACTTGTATAAGAGCCAATTTTTTTGATATGGAAAAAATGTGAAAGCAGAAAAATGCACCACACACACCATACCGCACCACACACACACACACACACACACACACACACACACAAATGTATTTGTGTTGGAGTTCAGAACTCAAATTACCAAGGGATAAAGGAGTTGAAATGGTAGGTTGACTTGGAATGATGTTTTACTCTTTTTAGAGTCTCAGAGAACATTCAGGTCAGGAAATGTAGTCCAGTCTAGGTCTCTAGTAAATTCCTTGGGACTCGAGAAAGACATAGAGGAAGTCCATGAAGGCCTCAGTCTAGTCCGTGTGTCTGAAATGCTGTAGCGGGGCCTAAGAAAGACTTGTTGAGTGAATCAAAGACTGAATGGGATATGAGAGTGCGGGTCTGAAGAGTGGTTGTTCTGGAAGCAAAGTGGCACAGGACTGGGTGTTTTTAACCACGTGGTTAAAGTCCTCAGTACCAAAGTGAATGTCTATAGGAAAGGGGTCAGGTCATCCCTGAAATACCTAGATCCCAGGGAACACTCTGGCACACAGAACATTCTCAAAACATATTTGTAAACTGAATAAGTACTGGGAAAGAGACCCTGGAAATCCCTGAGCCTTCCAGATCACTTACAGCAGTGGCTATTAAATTGGAACCTGCTTTAGAGTCATTTGGGAAGACCCCACAGTTGAGTTCCTGATTCAGTTGTCTGGGCTGGGATCTAAGGACTTGCCCTAAGTTTTTGGGTCCTGCTGCTGCTGGTCTGGGGCTCTACTTTAAGAACCTGCTTTAGTGCAGTGGCTCTTAAACGTGTTTGCACATTATAATCATCCAGTGAGATTTTAAAAGTTCTGATGGCCTGGCTTTATCCCCCTTACCAGTTAATTCAATACCTGGGGGTGGGATGGGGGTGGAGGAGGGGTCATAGAGGGGATGCTGGGGAAACACAAGGGATTTAAAAATGCTCCAAATTTCCATGACATGCAACTGACTTGGAGAACCCCTAATCTAGTATGACTTCTTTATATATTAAGGCCCCTGAAAGCTAGAAAGGGTAAGTAAGCAACTAGCCTAAGATTGTAGAGCAAGTTCAAGACTATCCGGGAATGGAACTCAGGAGGCTCCCACGTCTTCAGTTGAATTTCTGCCCTTCCATACTTGCCAGCCCATGTCGGGTCTTACAGGCGCACAACTCCAGGCAGAAAATGAAAGCTGTGTTTAAGCTGAGAGTTTAAGGCATCTATGACTTCTTCTCTCCATTGTTTTATAAAGAAATTTTAAGTGGATGCATATCTATAGAGCTTTACCACTCTAGACGAGCAAGAAGATGAAAGAGACAGAGTTATGAAATATTTTCAAGGCAAGATGATCCTTTAAATTTTAAGTACATTCTCAAACACAAACCGAGTGCTCCCTCTGAGTTCTTGACCAGATGTTCTTCATCTCTGAGTCAATGAATGGGCATGGGTCTGCTTGTGATGTGCACGTTAATTGCTGGCATGTAAAAGGGAGTGCTGGTAAAGTGTTTGAAAGTGGTTCTGTCTCTTAAAAAGATTAAAAGTTTCCTCCAAAATTTGGTTTCTATTAATGATTGGCTCAGTGAGTATATTCAAGTAGACAGAGCAGAGATCGGGCCTTATATCATCTTAGAACCAAAGAAAGTGCCACAAAAGGTGCAGAGAAGCCACTGACTTGAGAATTTTCATCACACAGAAGAGGGAAGCAAGGCTCAAAGAGATTGACGGATTTACCTAAAATTAGTAGGTGGGCTGGCTGGAGCTAAACACAAGGTATCTGACTTCTGAGCTATTGTTCTTGTCAGTATCCAAGTGTTCAAGTGTTCCCTGCCCATATCCGTTGCACATAGTAGATGTTCAACCAAAGTCTAGTGATTAACTTCATAGATTCTTGGGACCCAAGTTAGGTCGGTTAGATTAAAGCAGAAATTGAAATCACATCTTTAATTGAATTGGTTGAAGGCACTGGGTTAGGAGTCAGGATAGAACCTTGATCTCACCACTCCCTAACTATGTGATCTTAGACAAATGACTTCACATCTCTAAGCCGTCATTCCCTTCTTTGTAAAACAAGAAGGATAATTGGGCTGTGGTTATGGAGAGGATGAAATGAGTAAAAGATGTGAGGATCTCAGCCCACTGTCTGGCATATAAGCAAAGCATTAATGAGGTCATCGTAAGGTGGTCTCTTTCCTAAAACAAATCCCGAGGAAGTCTGAGGAAGAGGTGGCTTGAGAAATGAATATTATGGACAAGCACTATCTCACAGAGAAGCTGTGTGTATCCCCGAAGGCTCCTGGAGACCTAGAGCTTTATGGACTCTTAAGGATCAAATGAGTATGAACCTCTCTCCCACTTCAGAAAAGGGAACCAAAAAGGACTGTGACTGGCTATATTCACCTTCCAGGAACATTCTCATGCAAATACATGGAAACATGCTCAATTTCTAGGCATCCTGGTATAACTTCATTCTCTTCTCACTCACTGGAAAAGCAATCACAATGCACAAATCTTCTTCAATTAAATATAAAAAGGAAATATTTTTCAAACTTCAGCTCTTCCAACTTCATGAGTCATACATGGCTTTCTTGTGGCTAATCTTACTCAGCCTCTTTCATTTTATTGTTGGGACAACTAAGAGAGGTCTGGGAGTCTTAGCGTTACATTAGAGCTCTCACCAAAAACCCAGGCAGGCTTTCTGGTTCCTTGTGTATTACGATTCCCACCGTATCGCCCCTGCCATGTTAGGACAGTACTACAGTCAATGCCAGGTTATGAATCCCTAGAAGTCATGAACCTCCTTCTAGGACAGGCCTCTCTGAGCCTCCTTACATTCTCTGTACCCCACCCACCTGACCATCTCCCTAGCCAGAGAGCACACTTACGTGTCCGTGAATCTTCTATTGAGGTATAGGAGGGAGGCCACGTCCACGTGGAGAGGAGGGTCCCGGACCACCTTGTACTGCAGAGGCTTACACTCTAGACAGAGAGGGCTGTCTGCAATGGAGGTCAACATGGCCGCATCAATCTCTAGGTGCTCATCCAATGTGTAGATCTGGATGCCGTACACCTCCTCACCCACATCCCGGAGTTTGATGGTCAGTGGGACATCGCAGAAGACGTTCTGAGGGCCCAGAGAGATGTTCTTCCCACTGACAGTTAACAGTTTGATGTCATTGACAGCCCCACTAGAGTCCCAATCAGTGGAGACAAAGGTCACCCAGACGGTTAAAGACTCAGGGACCAAGGGGTAGCGGAATTCCAGTTCAAGGTAGCAGCCTTGTGGCTCAGGGCAGGCTGGAGGGACTGTGTGTGGGTTGACAGCTGAATTTGGACTCCAGGTGCGGACACTGGACTTACAGGGCTGTTCAACATCTGGATGACCTATGGAGAAGAGATGAGGGTATGAGTTCCTGAAAGCCCTGTAGACGCTAGGAGAGACTGGCCTAACCTGAGCTCAGAGAAAGGGGAATGCAGAAGGAAGATTCTCAGTGTTCTAGTGTATCAGCTATAGGCACAACAGAGAGCTCGTCTCCACCCCTGCGATACAGTTCTCGGATGAATCACCAAACATTTGGCCAAAACTACATTCAAGTGAGTATCTTACTCTTGAGTCAATGCCCCAACTTTCTTTCTTCCTATCCTACTTGTAGGCTTTGCTGCCTCAGATGGAAAGAAGGGAGGGACACACATTTGCCAAATACCCATACATCTCCTGAACTTGCTTACTTCTTGCAAAGACTCATCTCAGAGGTGAGGCAACTAAGGCTCAGAAATGTGGAGTGAACTGATCAAAGTCTCACAGCTTGATGTGAAGGTCAGCATTAGAACCCAGTGTTGTCTCATCTTGAAGTTCATACTCTTTATTCTCCCTACTGCATGCAGAGGCCACTAAAATAAACTAGGATCCCTGCAGTACTGCTTTCAGTACAACCTGCTTGAAATGACAGAAGAACCAGAAACCTTCAGCAAAAAAGAGGTGAGCACAGACCATTTCTCCCCTCGGACTGAGGATTCTGGGAGGAAACCGTCTAGAACCATGAAAGACAGAGCTGGAAGGAGGTCCTGGAGCCATCTTATCTCTCCTCCTCTTCGCCACATGAGGTCATTCCATACCACTAAGCTCCTCAGAGCTCTGTCCAGTCTGACTCAGGAAGAGGAGTATTGGGTGAGGTGGGGGGGAAGAAGGAAGGAGGGATTCTTCTACTCCTTCCCTGGGGAGACAATGCCTCATCCCCACTGATCTCAGCCTGCAGCGACTTCTGAATTTTTCTCTGCTGAGATCATTAGCCCTAGACCCTCAGAGAGCTCTCCTTTGCACTGCTGAGAAAAGTAATCAGGACTCAGTGTAGCGACTGGCTCTAATTTGTTTCGGGGAGTCTAGCAAGAGATACAGATCAGCTGGTGATGGCAGCATGGAAGATCTCAAATTGTCCTATTAGCCACATTTTTTTCTTCTTTTGCATTGCTGGTTGGTGGGAGGTAGGGCACTGGACATTTCTAAAGCAAAAAGGAAAAGGCAATCTCTGTCTGAAATGGCTTTGTGGTAGTGTTATAGCATCACAGGATTCACAATATGAAAACCAGAAAACCATTTTGGGTGGGAAAGGTATTACAGAGAAGGCTATAACAATGTCTGTAATCTCTGTGCCTCTGCCCAGCCAAGGGAGAAGAGAGAAGACACCAAGTGGAGATGGAGAAGAGAAGAGAAAGGAAAGAAAGGGAGGGGAACAGTGTGAGGAAAATTCAAAAGGCTTTTTAGATAGAACACATCAGAGCAGGAAGAGATGGATGGAACTACAGGATTCCTCTAGTACTCCTTGGCAAAGCTTATCCATTATTTGCAGCAAAGGCTGATTAGAAGTGATTTAAGTCAAAGGCACAAATAAGACTCCTTAGGGAGGCTGAAGCTTTTCTTCCTAGAGACTTTCCAACTCAGTGGAGTTCCTGATTCTCTTAGCTTTGTGGGTTGTTGGCACATACATCTCCCTTACTCACTGGGCTCTAGTGAGGGTAGCATTTTAATGCATGGGAAGCACATTCCCTGGCCATTAACTTATTCACCTGATTGTCACCCAGATCCCATAAGACAGTTACTGTTTTTGCCCCTTACACCTCTATTTCACTCAATACCAGGCACCGTTATTTAATATAGCGCCTGAGCCGTAGATAGTAACCAAAGTGGACATTCACTAACTATTTGTGAAATGACGAATCTTCTATCTTGTTAATATGGAGTTAAAAAAGTGAGAGCTTCATGGAATGCTGATGCCTGCTGGTAGGGATTGCCCAGTGAGCATTCTTCCCCCTCCGCACACTTTATCCGGGAACTGTCAAGGAATGGAGCAACCTTCTCCCTTCCTTGGAGAAAATGACTACCAGTGGTGGCAGCCGCAAGAGAGCAAAGGCGACAAACGTGTTTGGCTCCTGCCTTCTCCCTGGTTTCTTGTTAAGCAACAGAGGGACCAAAAGCTTTCCAAAAGACAGGAACAAGAGCCTGGACATTACACTCAAGTACATAACCAGGAATGGAGATCTTAGCAAAGTGTGTGCTTGTCCGCTTATCAGAGATAAACGCTTGCATGTGAAAAAGAGCCCTGGGGGTATGCTGAGTCCAACCATCACCAAGGCCACAACCCCTCTGACCATACCAGGCTCCACGAACCTACCATCCCCTGATGCGTGGTGCCGCGCCAAGCACGTTACCTGCCTCTGCTCTCTTTGTCCTAGCAGTGAGTCTAGGGCACAGGTCTTACAAAAATCATTTCACACAAGGGGGAACTGAGAGTCCGGTGCCTAAGTCCACCCTGGATGGGGAGCAGAATATTATGGGATAGTGCTGGTCCAGGCAGCGTGCCAAAATTTGAAGCAATGGAGGCTGGGCTAGAGGATCAGCTCTACAGCTTCTCATCGCGCCACCTACTCTGAAGATACTGACGTCACAGGGGTGCTCTAGAACTCGAATGGGAGGGGCTATTAGCACATGCTCATGAATATGGAGCTTTGTTATGAAACATCGGGAGGAATTAGTAGGGAAAAGCTTGGGAGGAAGAGGTAGACCAAGACAGAGAAGAGCTGAGAGAGAACGGGAGGAAGAAGAAGACTATGGTTCTGAGCACAACGAGGCAACGGCAGGAGACGAGGCCCGCAAGCTAAACAGAACCCAGGTCACGAAGGGCTCCAGGGTCATTTTAAGGAATCGGAATTTTATACCAAGGGGGACTGGCTAGTGAAAAACTGTAAGCAAACAAGTGAGAATTGTCTTTTAGACAAACCACTGTTGAGAGTCATAGACACTCTCTATCCATCTATGTATTCATCCATCTATTTGTCCATCTGTCCATCCAAACATCCATCCATCCATCCAACCATCTCTCCATCCATCCACCCATCCATCCATCCAAAAAATAATTATTGACTGCCTGGTCTGTGTCCAGTGGTCTCTGGCCCCATGGAGCTTCTAGTCTACTGAAACCAGGGGAGAAATTAACAGTAGTGTGACTAACAGTAGTTAGTCACACCTGTGGCTTAGACAAGGGAACATCAGAGGGGATGAGGACTAACCAAATTGACTAAGGAGGAAAAGAGAGCAAGGACGGTGTGGTTGTGAGGCAGGGAGAAGGGCAATGGAAAAGGGGAAGGGAGGGGTAGGAAAGACATGGAAGGGGGCGTTTGGGAAGGGAAGCAAAGAGGGAGGGAGGGAGAAAGTAAGAAGGGAGGGGGAAGGAGGAAAAGCGCAAAGGTACTGTTACCTCATTGTTAATACATACCCTTTTGTATATATGGCGACTAAATGAAAAGTTACGTGTTTATATAAGCTGTCCACTGGAAGTGAGGCCATCTCTGTGTGTGAAATATATTTAGACATACGTACGCTGATTCAAATTTACATTTATGAAGATCCATACAGACATCCCTCAAGTATCTTTGTGTACAGACGCTGCAGCTGCTGACACAAATTTAGTTGTAAGAACTTGGTGCCAAGTTTCTTCCAGAAGAATACTTCAGCACACCTGAAATATTCTGGGCACCAAAAGGGGGAAAGGCCTCACACAAATAATAAAAATGAAAACAACTATAGTGCCACGTGTTCCTCTCTCATGGAAAACCCAGCCCTTGCAATGCTTTATATTATGTTTGTGCACATGATCTTTTTTTTTTTTTTAATTTGACTTCTTTTTTTAAAGATTCTATTTATTTATTTGACAGACAGAGATCACAAATAGGCAGAGAGGCAGGCAGAGAGAGAGGAGGAAGCAGGTTCCCCGCGGAGCTGAGAGCCCGATGCGGGACTCGATCCCAGGACCCTGGGATCATGACCTGAGCTGCAGGCAGAGGCTTTAACCCACTGAGCCACCCAGGCGCCCCTGTGCACGTGATCTTAATTGAGATCTGAGTTGATGAGGTCTGGCTATCCACACCCTAGGTAACGAGTGTCCGTGGCATCAAACACCTCAGGAAATACTCATCTGTGAAATAAGAGTTTTTGCTCAAGAGATAGGAAAACAGGGTCTGTTTTGCATCCAACCACTTTCTGTGGCCAAAGGCAAAAATTTCTGTGGCTGTATTTACCCAAATTTCACGGAATGGACTTAATGGAGTTAATAGTGGGTGTGCGGCAAGTATTTGTTAAATGAGAAAAAAAAACCACCTTCTATCTTATTAATATGGAGTTAAAGAAGTCACAGCTCCACGGAATATTAGAGCTACAGGGGACATTTATTCTGTACATGAGAGGTTATCTTCAGAGAAGCTAAGTGACTCATTCAAGGGCACAGAGCACGTTGATGGCAGGGCTCGAACCAAGGTCCGGTCCTCTTCAACCCCACCCCCCATCCCATACTCTCTCCCCAACTCCAAAGATATGTCTGGCATTGCTCATGGATTTGGGAGTTTTATGTTAGTTTGGGAAGTCCAAAAACTTAAACACGCAAAGATAAATAGGATGAAAATGAGTTGAGAAATAAATTGCAGAGTTTGGCTCATGGAAAAGTTTATTTCTTCAAGGATATTAAAAGGGTCTGAGCCAAAAGGATCACAGAGCCTGTAATAGGATGCTCTAAAAAAAGAACAGTGTCTTTTCCTGGCCTGCATTGTACTAAATTTGCATATCCTGAAGGAAAACCCATGGCTGTGGGGTTTCCTTGCATGCTTGAGTCAGCTCAAGGAGCCGGGGGGCTCAGCACTTCCCGATGAACTCGACTCTGTATCTCATGCTTTAAGAGGGTCAGGAGCAAACCAAGAACTGACTTAGCCAGTTGACAGCTGGGTTGGATGGAGGTGTGGGGAGATGTCTGAAAATTATTTCATTCATGCAGCGAGGAGAACAAACCAGGATGGTTTCAGCCAGAGAAGTCTTGGCGGAAAGTCTTGCTGATCCTACCTCCCAAATATCTCTCAATTCCATTGACTTCGCTCCCTCTCTCACTGCCATGGGCCACACCAGGGCCACCACCATCCCTTTCCTGGATTCCTGAAATAGCCACCCAGCGGCTCCCTTTCCTCCAGCACAGCCATCCCGAGGCTCTTCACCACACAGCAGCCCGTGCAATCTTCATAACACACCCATTGTGCCATGTGTGTGCCCAGACCCCCACCAAGGCATGTGGTGTCTCCTTGCTGCCCTCTGCATAAACCCATCCTCATCCAGTCATTAGGGAACACCCAGTCCAACCTCCCCCTACTCCACACCTCACATTTCATGCTCCAAACCCACTTAAGCTCTCAGCATTACTGAACAGCTTTCATTTATGTGGGTTACGTCTACTGGTAGTTATCATGGTACAAATGGACACTGAGAAACTTCAAACACGAGAACACATAAGCATGTGCTCCATTAGCCATCAGAGCAGTAATAACATCACATTCCACATAAGCCACTGGAAAGCAACACTGCTCTCTCGGGAGAGAAGGGGAGTGACAATGGTAAGCAATTACCACAGCATTATTATGAAAATAATTTTCGGTTTTGAGGATACCCTAGAAAGTCTCCAGGAACTCCATAAACCCTCAGATCACACTGGAAAAAAAAAAAAAAAACACACCAAAAAACCCCCAAAACTCTGCTCTAAACATACCAAACTTCTTTCATGTTCTCAAATGTGCCTTAATCACTGGGGCAGTGATAAAGTCTCAGGTCTGGACGAGGTCGGCTTCTTCCTGATTCCCCTGGCACTCTGTGTTTCAGTTATCATGGGCCTCGCTGCACCCGATGGTAGATGATAACCACCCTTTTGCTCACCTGACTCGCCTATTAGATGCTCAGCTCTGTCTTGGCCATATACTCAGCACAGTGCCTGGCACACAGCTCCTATGGTGGCCGCAGATGGGCCTGGGTCACCCTGCACGGACACAGTTTGACAGCTGGCAGGGACATGCCCTTTCTTCTGTGAGAACCCAACGTGGGTTCCTCTGGGATGGAAAAGTCACGACTGTAGATGTCGGAAAGAACTTTCTAACAAATGGAGTTAGAACAAGGCCCAGGAATGTACGCACGGGTGCTAGGAGAGCCTGGGTGAGGGAGGGCACCAGGGGGATTCCTGCACTGGGTGGGAACTGGGCTAGATGAGCCAGGCCCCCCCTTCCAAGTCTGACAGCCTGTGATCCTGGGGGGATGAACTGAGGGCTTCTCCCAGACATCCCTCTCGCTTTACATTCCAGATGGATTTGTTTAGAGTTCCTGAGTTCAGCTCTCTCATTTTTATTTTAAGCTACTTTAGAAGATAACAAAGTACAGTGCTGTCATTTTTCTCCTTCACTCTCCTCTCTGATCCCTCTCCCTTGCTTTATTCTCTGGCTTTTTCTTCTCAACCTTCTTTCTAAAAATATAAAAGAAAACGGGGGGAGTTCTTGCTGAACCTCAGGGAGGAATCCGATTCAGCTCTCTCTGATGGGCTGGTGTCCCCACCCAGGAACCGTGGACGAGAGCTGCCCTGCAGGGGCAAGAGAGACCGATGGGTGGAGCACGTCTCGGGGGGCAAGGGAGAGCACAGAACACAGGGTCTCTGCCGGCAGGGCTGCGGGCACTAGAACTGAACCCTAAAGAAGGGTAGGGATCATGGAAGGAAACTGAGAAGGCAACTTTCCACGAGATTCTCTAAGTTCCAAGTGGCTGCTGTCAGGGCCAAGTGCCAGTGGAACAAAGCATTTGGTGAAATGCACTCTCTTAAATTCTGCAGAAAACCCAGTGGGTCTGGCAGCAAGTGGGGCCATAAGAGAGCACAGAGACTGCTGGCCCCTTGGAGGGCCTGGGAGATCCCCAGGGCAGGGGAGGGTCCTCTCTTGGGAAAAGCCCACCAAGAGTGGCAATGGTGAGGTGCTTCCCTCCAGTGTCTTGCTGATAGATTGATCTCAACAAGGAGGGTACGTGGCAAAAAACTTCAAGAGGGACCGTCATACCATGTGTGTGGGTGTCCTAGATGTTCTCCACAACAAATGAAGAAGACAAAGATAACTGAAACCTTGATGCCTCCCCAAGTACCTGCGATTTTCTGGAAGGGGATTTTCTGTGCATCAACAGGCCACCAGGGTCTGGAGGCACACATAGACACACATACAAGCCATGTCTTTATCGGGCATGTGGCTTCAGGCACTCATTCAATATCTTAGCATCTTTGTTTCCTCGTATGTAAAGTGGGATGACATACTTAGGACAGTGCAGGAGTTCAGAGTACATGTGCTGAATTGATGCGTGGATACTGGCCTGATTTTGGGCTGAGGGCAGAAACTCCCAGTTGTATGATGAATAAACTCTGGGGTTCTCAACTACACCACAGTGACTATAGTTAACAATACTCTATCACATACCTGAAAATTGCCCAGAGAGTAGATTGTACGTGAGCTCACAAACAGACAATCAAAAAGTATGAGATAACAGTTGTGTTAATTAACCTTATTGTGCTATAATCACTTGCCATGATACCTGTATCAAATCATCGCTTTGTACACCGTAAACCCTATAATGTTATATGTCAATTAGGTCTCAGTAAAGCTTAAGGAAAAAGACAAAAATAAAATAAACTGGCCTTGCAAGGCTATCGTAAGATCAAATGAGACAGTATGCAGAGAAGATGGTTACCATCCTAAGGCCACATCAAAAGAGCTGTTCTTTGCACCCCCAACTTGTAAATGAGCTTCTAGGCTAGCTTACCTTCTGCTTCTCGAGGACTCCAGTGTCCTGATGGGCCACAGGGCATCGGGGAGGAGGCGTTGACGGCATATTGCACCAGGATTCTCCCTTCCAGGCAAAGGTCACATGCTGATCCCAATTCTCTAGGAGGCCAAGGAAAGAAGGGAGATGCACCGACTTAGGAACAGTTGAATGAGCTCCTGATCTGGCTAGGCCAAAAGCACCAGGAGAGAAGACACAACAATTCCATGCTATCCCTATCCTCCTTATCCTTGCCAAAGTTTCCAGATTATGACCATGAGTGAAATTCCACCCCACAGCCCAGAAAAAGATCTTATTTGGGCTTATGAGGCTTCTGTCCTACTAGTAGACACATCTTTAATTTCAAGCAGTACAGAATCAACAGTCCAAAGGCTTACACATCCACATTAATCTTAGTTTCATCAGACATCCAAAGCCCTACTGAGGATTTGATGTGTGGTTGCAAAAAAAATCTTTATTTCCATTTGACCTCAAATTTTATTCTTTGAACAGTGTTTATCAGGTACCTCCCACATGCCAGGCACCATCCTGTGTCCTAGGTATTAAATAAAAAGAAGGCACGATTCAGTTCCTTCATCTGAAAATGAGCTGGCTGAACCCCCAATGACGCCTATAGAACCTTCCAGGCCTGACATTCTGGGGATGGATGAATCACCTCTGATTTAACAGTCAAAAGCAGCTTCCTTCCCATGGCATCTAATTCATTTTAGCAGCTTTCCAAGGGGCAAGCCAATCCCTTGAAAGGCAGAGCCCCAGCAATGGAATATTACGGTGGCTTCCTCTACTCTCAAGTGTCTTATGTATCTGGATTCAATCTCCCTTTAGCTGCAACGGCCTCTGGGATCTTGCTTGTTCTCCAGACTTGGTATCTGTTTAGGAGGCAGCTGCCAGGAGGGGAGAGGGATCAGCCCATTATTTCTCAAAATGCAATGGTCCTGCCAATACCTCTCTCACATTCCGAGGAGGATCATTATCCTTTAGCTACCTGAAAGATGCAATGGGGGAGCTTGGCAGCCTTCCCTTCAAAGGGAGCTCTGTAGCCCCTGGGTTCACATGGTAAGAAGGACTATGCTGGCGAGCCCCAGCCTGCTGGTGTTCCCCATTCCTCTTCCACACAGCTACCAGGAAGTTCATCCCCAAACCTATAACTGAACAGATCACCCTCCTGATGATCTACTTATATGGTGGCTCATGTATGTAGAGGGATGGATGGATGGATAGATGAGTGGATGGGTGGATAGGTGAGTGGGTGGCTGGTTGGGGTATAGATAGATAGATGAATACCAGTCACTCAGATATGTTGCTATGACTCTTAACTAACCTAGTCTAGATTCTCAAACTATGGATTTTCATCCTGCTTTATCACTGTTAATGTGAAATCATACATAGGTAGAAATTCTGCAAGCACACTGATATCCAGTGAAAGGAGAATGATGAAATAGCCTAAGATTAATACGTTCAATGAAATGGTAAGTAGTCGTTGCAAAAATATTCCATGAAATCTCATGAAAAATGCATAAGCTACAACGTTCAGTGAAAAAATCCTATTCAAAATTGACTTTACAGCAGCTTCTCAATGCTGTTCAAATAACTTCGACATCACAAAATATCAACACGAATTTCTGGGTGGTGGAGTGAGTATAGGATGATTACCCCTCCCTTTTTATTCCTTGTGGTTTTCTGAACTTTCTATATATTTTGAATATCTATGAATTACTCCTGGACTAGCAATAATAAGAATTATAGAAATACACTTGAAGGTGGGGAATGAGGAGCGCAGAGAGAGACTTCCTCACCCTGGAGGGCAGAGTTCCATTACAATGACCACAATCCAAGCGTGGCAGCTCAGGGTCACATGACTGGCTCTATGATGACAATGAGATTATAAAAGTTCTGGGATGGAGTCAGGAACCACATGAACCTTAATGGTCACTGAGACTTTCTTTCTGTTTCTTTAGACACTTTGTTTTAGATGATGGTCCTATAGTCCCCTATACATCAGTTCTTCACACATTCTGGGTTTCTAACAGATACTTTGATGAGTGACTAAACCATCATCCACCTGACAGTAAACACGCCTTGTTTGCACAGAGCTCCACAAAGAACTTTCCCTCATATTCAGCCACTGATTCACATATTCATTCACTGTTTCATCTGTTCATTCAGTGGGTAGTCATTGAACCGCCTCTAGTTGCCAGAACTGTACAAGTTCCAGACTTAGGCTATCCAAGGGGAAGGAAATCAGGTATGCTACCTACACCTCATAGAGCTTGCAGCCAGATGGATAGTGCATAAACAAATAAACAGATATAAAATTATGGGTTCATTAAGTTCCAGAAAGAAAGTAAATGGATGATGTAAGCAAGAATACTGGTGGGGGAGGTGCGCTGGGCTAATTAAAATGGAAACAGTCATGAAAGACCTTAGTGAGGGGAAGCCATCTATGGTAAAAGCTGAAGGATGACATGAAGAGTGGATATAAAGCATTCCGGGGGTAATCTCAGGTAGGTAAAGGACCTGCACAGGAAAAGCCTTGGTCTATAGGGATCCCAGAGGAAGTCTGAGTGACAGGAGTCATGAATGAAGGAAAGAGTGTTAAGACAAGCAGCTGGACAAGTAGGCAAGGACCAGATTATGGGAGGTCCAGTAGACCACCCGCAGATTGTACATAAAAGAGGTGGGAAGCCACTGGAGTCACTCTAAGTCAGGGAGTGACATGATCTAATTTACATTTTAAAAAGACTGGTCTTCATGCTGAATGAAACATGGATTCAGAAGTGAAGGACAAAAGTAAAGCCAAAGTAGGCAACTAAATGCAATGGTGTGATTCTGGGCAGTGGGTGATGTTCCCACTTCACAGATTCAGAAATAGAAGATCATTAGTACAAAGTAATCATGCCGAGATCATAGCTCATAAAGTCATAGAGTAGATACAGGCTTTACCAAAATCAGGCAGTATCCTACACATCCAAGGAGTATATGTTTTCTTAGGTTTGGCATTTATTTGATTTTTATTTGTGCCTGTATCTACACAGACACACAATCACACACACACACACACACACACACACACACACACTGAAACCACAGTAGTACAAGATGCTAACACTGGACAAGATCATCTTTCTTACCCATCTTCCATCAGAATCAAAGCCTAAAGTCTTTGCTAATAATACAGCACCCAGCAGCCACATGTGGGTCTTTGAATTTCAATTAATGAAAATTAAATAAATTTAGAAATTCAATTTCACACTTTTCACATTTCAAATGTTCCGTAGCCAGTTGGCTAATGGCTACCATATTGGGCAGCAGAAATACAGAACATTTCCATTACTGCAGAAGTCCTACTGAACAGTGATTCTTCAGATTACCGTGTGTGATGAGTTAACTTCTCTCCCATGCATCTAGCATGGTACTCGTCATGCACCATTCTTGGGAAAACTGAGAAAATGGTTACTCAAGTCATTTTCTGGGTTCTGAGATTTGGAATAGGGAAAAAGGCCAGATGGCCTTTGGTTTACAGATCAGAAAACTGAGGCTGAAGAGGAGGAGGAAATGAATGAGGTTGCAAAGACTTCAGACCCAGGTCTTTTGGGTCTGAGTCCAGAATTCTTTCTAATACACCACTACCAATTGTTCAGATAACTGAAACCATTCAGTCAACACATGTTTGCAAGACAGATAAAAATAAAGGAGTTAGAAAAGCCAGGGGTGGCCTTGAATTATTTATTCAGTTGCCCATGTGTGAGGACACAGGCTGTGGGAGGATCTGAATATGTTTTCTTAAGGAAAACCCTTGTATTCTCTTAGACCACAGATGTGAGGAACAGCAGGAGGACGTAAGGATGGCCAGGGGCGAGAGGTTGGCATTGATGGATGTAGTGGAAAACACCAGAGATTTTGCAGGGAAAGAGAATTTTCAAGTACCTAAACAGCTCTGGGTTTGTACAAGAGGGGAGCTAGTATTTCTTGAACATAGAGTGCATGTGTGAGCATATCACGGATGTCACGTTTCTTGAATTCCCCACAAAATCCAGGTGAAGTGGGCACAATTATGGAAGAAGATTCGGAAGGTCAGAGAAAACCAGAGAGGTGAGATGGCTTGCACAAGGTCCGGAAGACCAGGGGTGGTGGAGCTAAGGACAGAGTGCAGACAACTTGCCAGCAAACTTGTGCTCTTTGTACCAAGCCAGTCTGTAGGTGTACAAACTCTGAGGGTAGGGAGACTGATCGCTCCATTTCTTTACAGCAATTTATTGAACTTGTGGATAGACTTCCTTTAGCCATAGACTATCGTCTACATAGCTGTTAACCCTAATTAGACATGTTTCTAAAATGTCAGTTTTAATTTAACATATGATAACTCCATTATGAAATCTCAGACCAAACAGAATAGCTATTGTATGAGCCTCAAGTACCAACTGACTATAGGTTATTAAAAACATATTGATTGAAGCTGAGGGTACTATGTAATAGAGACATATCTCATTACACAACAATTAACCCTCCAATAGGTTTCCAACAATCAGATGGTATTTATTTAATGGACAATAACTGCTTTATGAAATACAAATTAAATACATACACGGGAAGCTTCATTTACAAAACTTCCATTTTTAAGTGGAACTGAGGCCAAGGCTTGACCAAAAGTCTGATACTTCTCATCGCCACAGAAAAAATAAATAAATCTACAGGCTGCTGGAAAGTCTGTTCTGAAGTGTCACATGACGTTTCCCAAACCCAGCTCTGAGCTCCCAGTGAGGGCGGTTGGGGCAGGGGAAGGCGGGGTGGTGGGGGTGGTGTTGCTTTATAGAAGGCCGGGGAGTGCATTTCCTTCCACCATGAACACATTCACCCAGCTGCCAAACAAAGGTTCTAGATTCAGGGACTGTTGGTAGTGGAGAAAATTGGAGCCTAAATTTATTGTGGTACCATGATCTAATATGTATTTATACATACACACACAAATGAGAGCTCCTTACCACCTTTCTTGGTTCTTTTGAGGGGAGGGGTAATACCTCCTTCATAATTTAAGTTTTGGAAGGACTTAATGAAAGCACATGGGGGCCCAAGATAAGACATTGCAAAATGTGAGTCAGAGCCAGGCTCCCAGCACCATCTGTGGGCTCTTGGTCAAATTTCTTACTGTCTTCCACTCTAATTCATGCCTCACCTGGCAAATGAGGAAGATGATTCCCCTATTTTTTTTTAAAGGTTTTATTTATTTATTTGAGCGAGAGAGAAGGCACACATGCAAACGAAGGGAGGAGAAGAGGAGGGAGAGGGAGAGAATTCCAAGCAGACACCACGCTGATTGCAGAGCCTAAGGTGGGGCTCAATCTTGCAACCCTGAGATCATGACCTGAGCTGAATGAAACCAGGAGTCAGATGTCCAACTGACTGAGCCACCCAGATATTCCTTGATGATTTCCCTTTCATAGTTATCTCTGTTCTCCATATAAAGCCTTAATACGGAATATGGCTTAGAGGAAGGAGTTGAAAAATGGCAACAACCATAACCACAGAGAATGATTAGTTAATCATTAGTTGGTTATTCCTTTCACCATCATCAATGGTATATCATCAGTGTTCGACAAAATGCCAAGAAGGATTGGGATGGGGGGGTAATACACTAATAAGCCCTAAATTATAGGCAAGTGTAGATGTCATCATCTTAATCTGTTTTCCTGACTCTTCAGAATCTGTTTCCCTTAAAGATTGAGGTCCTCAGGGGGTGTCAATGCTGAAAGGCACCACGAGAGACCAATGGATTCACGTCCCCGTCTTCAGGCCACTGAGGCATTATTAGACCCACTTTCCTGCCAGAGAGGACGAGTTAAGGAGCGAAAATGACTTGCCCAAGGTAATACAGTTAATAAGTGAAAGACCGGGGAGCAGAACTCCCGTGCCTCAGTTTATCATCCCTGATCTAAAAATCCTATCCTCCATTTTACAACAAAATACTAGGCACAAAGATTCTAATGATATGTATTTATATATTCAAGTGTATTCAAGTACGTGTATTTGCGTATGACGTATGAATATGTATGTATACACACACATATGTACCTTCATATATAATATAGATTACACATATATCACAGCTGTGCATTGACCAGAGGCAATTCCAGCTCGCGAGCTCATGGTGATGAGGCCAGCACCTCTCTCCCAGAAGACAGAGGCAGTAAGTTTCCAGGTGTTTCATAATAAAATAAAGCTAAACATCCATTCATTGGAAGCACGCATCTTTACTTACTAATTCCAATGAGCACTCCTTCATTTACCCCCTGACTCCCAAATTTGCCCTGTGTCTATACAGACTAGTCATGGCTAGGTGCTAGGGGCTCCAGATGAACAAGAATGGGGACGAAGAAAACAGCTTCCCTTTGGAATTTCCCCTCTTCTCGGCAGGAGAGAGAGGGATCGACACTGCACAGGCCACACTCACCTTTCAAAGAAGTGGCCATCGATGGGTGGAAACCACTCCAGTGTCACAGAGTCGCTCGTGTGGCCCACGATCTGGGGGGCCAGGGCGACGGGCGCCGGCTTCCTGGAGGGCTGCCAGCTCTGGTAGACCAGGTCCAGGTAACAGTGCATTCTGGCGACTTGATTGGGCGTGAAGGAGTCTGTGCAGTCGTCATCTGCAAGTGGGCAGAGGGAGAGATAAGAACCCACTGCTGCATGACGTCTCCCAGGGGGCCAGCCAGCCAGCACCCCAGCCCTTGCCAATGCAGAGCTGGCCTCTTCCAGTGCCCAAGAGCTAATGGTCTGTGAAGAAATGAGTGCAGTCATCACTTCTGGAGACAGGTAAGAGGGAACAGGAGGAAGGGGAGGGTGGATGGGACGGAGCAGCCCAGAGGTCACAGTTAAGGACAAGGGCCAGACAAATGGCTTTCCACAGGCCCCCCAATCCCTGGTCAGTAAGCCATGCATTCCCTTATTCTGTCCCTCCCTCAACAGTCACCCCAAATATCCCATTCGTTCATTCCTTTACATTCATTCATTCATTCCTTTGTTCAGTCACTCCCTCACTCCTTCACATCCACTCATCTGCTCGTTCGTTCCACTGTCCATGGACGCAGTGATACTGTCCTTCAAACTAACCCCTGAGCATCTAACCCATACTCTTTGCTCTGGGCCACAGGCCACAGAAAGATAAAATTTAAAAAGGGTCTTGCCCCCGAGGAGCGACCAGTCTAGTTAGAGAGTGAAGGCGAGTCTCTTATACGAGCCAAGGTTATCAGAAGACAGTGAGAGTCTGTGATGCTGACCACTGATGACCAAGACACAGCACCGTGGGCCAAGACAGGGACCCAGGGAGGTTCCCGAAGAAGGAGGTACTTGAGGTCAACCAGACTGCATGGCTAAGATGGGGAGAGGAAGGTCAGGCACTGTAGGAGAGGGAGCTGCAGGCCCGCAGGGACGTGGTGTCCTTTGCAGGGAGCACAGCTAGAGAGGCAGGAGGCCCAGGAACAGTCCAGGCTCAGTGTCCATGCTGGGAACGAGGACAGTACTGTCACTTGGCTACCCACCGAGTGCTTAGTATCAGCCAGACGTGGTGCCCTGTGCTTTGGACATATTTAACATTCCCACTGTTTGGGGAGTAAATACGACAGTTTGCTCCATTGTGCAGAGAAGGGAATGAAGACTGAGAGAGGCCAAGCAACTCTTTTGTGATCACAATGCCAGGGACACACGTGAGGTCTGAACCCAGGCATTCTGGACTCCAAGAGCATATTTCTAATCGACGTGAGAACTTCTTTCTGCGCCTAAGTGAGACCCTGTATGGGAAAAGGATCCTGCAGGTGCTTGATAAATAAAATGTGAGCCCAAGTCTGAGTGGGCTGGAATATAATCTCTTAAATGTCTTTAGATCGAATGACCTTGAGCCCTACTCTCTTTTCTACCATGTGGACTGAAGACTGTCTGAGACTCACCTCCCAAGGAAGGAGGCTGCCTCCTGTCTACCCCTCCAACCGCTTCATTCGGCTGCCCTGGAGGCAGAACAAGGCACTGTTTTGGATAGGTTTCCAAAAATATCATTTCCCAGAGGTGTCTGCCCGGTTGGGGTTTCCGCAGCTGGGCCCCAGACGGAGGAGCACGGGGCTCACCAGATCTTAAAATAAACCCGCCCCTGGGAATCCTGCAGCATAAACTCACTTCGCCTTATCAAACAAACAGAAAATAAGTTTGAGCAGGTGCTGGGTAGCTGGATGGGACCTTGAGAATCCAGCCTGGGGAAGGGACAGGAGTGAAAGGTTATACACAGACGCTTCTTCTGATCCCCTTAGTAATTTTTGTAGGCCGGTCCCTTGTCCAGCACCCGGGCACATCTTTCATAGGTCTGGACAAAGCAGAAGAGCCCAATTCCCTTAACAAGTCCCCTTAGTCACATACATCTCTCTCAAGCCCACATGCAGCCATCTAACTCCTTGGATAACAAACATTCTATGGCTCTCCGCTGCCTGGAGAATAGAGTCCAAACGTCTAGCCTAAGAAGGGCCAGTCCATCGGGTAAATTCTTCTTTGTTCCTAGGAACGTCGCATTCTTAGTACAAAAAAGCACCCCTGGGAAAGCCATTGAATAGGTCACAGGCAGGGGAAGAGACAATGGCTCATAAGTACTGCTAAAGAGTTAGACCAACGTGTGAGGGATGCAGAGTCGAGTGGGCAAGTGAATTCATGCCCTCAGGGCCTCTGTCTTCCCACTGTAGATGGCGATGATGAGGACACCGAGAATGTTTCCCTCAGAACTCAGCTGAAGGTTAAGGGCAGTAGTGCACAAAGAACCATAATGCTCAGTAATACTCACTGCCTCATGACAGGGACAGTTCCTGCGTGTGTGTGTGTGTGTGTATGTGTGTGTGTGTGTGAGAGAGAGAGAGACAGAGAGAGAGAGGAGAGAGAACCAGAAGCAGGGAAAAAAAATAACCAGAATGTAAAATATTCATTCTCTTTGATCTAGCAATAGCACACTCAGGAATTCAATAGACAGATATTCATGAACAAATATGGGGAATATAGAGGTATGAGGATATTTTTTGGAGCATCATTTATAATGGTAAAAATATCAGAAATAGGGGCGCCTGGGTGGCTCAGTGTGTTAAGCCTCTGCCTTCGGCTCAGGTCATGGTTCCAGGGTCCTGGGATCGAGCCCTGCATGGGGCTCTCTGCTCAACAGGGAGCCTGCTTCCCTTCCTCTCTCTGCCTGCCTCTCTGCCTGCTTGTGATTTCTGTCTGTCAAATAAATAAATAAAATCTTTAAAGAAAAATATCAGAAATAACACATCCGTCTATTAGGAGGGGAATGGCCATGTACATTAAGGCACAGCACCAAAGAGAATACTAATCAGTCATTTCCAAAAGAAGGAAGTAACTCAAAATCAGGTCCTGCAGGTACAATTGGGGACATTGAATCAACCCCACTCCATGGAGCTGCTGTGGGGACTCGGTGAGCTGGAGCACACAGAGTATTTATCAAGACGAATGGAGGAGGAAACCAGCATATTCCCCCCTTATTCACTCTGGTTTGTTTGTTTCTTTCTTTTCCCCAAGAAGTGCATTTCTCCTTTAGCGACTTAAAAATTAGCCATTTCTACATTTGTCAATAAAAAGGAGTATGAAGAACAGATAGGTGACAAAACTTGGTAAGGGAACAGAAATGTATCTAAACTTGAGCACAGAAGTCCGTGAGCGTCTGTCCCACAGTGTATCGCTTAAAGACTCAGCTGCTCTCAGAGTCTTGGGGGGAGGGGTCAAAGGGTTTCCGTTTGTCACAAACGCTCTGTCTCAATTAGCTCATGTCTAGAGTCAGCCCCTCTTGGCTTCCTGCCTCCACATGTTTCCCCTCCTGACATCTGAGCTCCAGGATCAACCAGCCCCTCTTGTTCTTCGGTTCCCATCCTAGCCCTCAGCATGGAGGACTTTGGGGATCTCATCACTGGGAAAGCCTGCACCAGCCCCATGCTTTCGGGGCCCTGCCTGAGTTTGCTAACTGAACTTGGTTCTCTAGAACACGTTCCCCTCTGGAGCATGGTGACCACAGAGCACAGAGGGTCAGGCCAGGGCCAGAGCTGCAGTGTACTGTAGAACCGGGAGCATGATGCTGTCTCCCTGGCCAGCCTTGTTTTTACCCACAGTAACACAGAGAACAGTGATGTAACCACCTCCTAAAGCTAATAAGGGCATTTAACAAGCAAACCCGTTTCTAGTGTAGGGATGACGGAGCTGCCCTTTGTAAGAGCTACTGCCTTTTTGATTTTTATTAAATAATGATAGTGATACTAATAGTAATAGCAATAAATGATTATTCACTGTAAAACATGTGGAATATATCCAAAATGTTACAAAGAAATAAACATCCCCCTAAACTCATTCCCTAGAGATAATACGAGTATTTAGCATATAGATCTATGTGTGTATTTTGCATGTAAATATTTATAATTCTCATTATCGGAAATACATTTACACCATGTATATACATACATTTATATATATACATACACACACACGTATATATGCCAGGTCTTACACCGTACAAGGCTCTGTGACCATTTTCACATTAAAGAGTTAACAAATACTCCTAGGAATGATCACTTACAGAGCACCAGTTATGGTACCAAGGACAGTTCTAAGTCCTTCATCTGCATGAGTACATCTGCCATCACGCAAGGTCGGTGTGATGACCCTCCATGGGATGCAGGAAGGCAGGGAGGCCTGGAGAGGCACCTCGCCTACTGTCAAAGGCTAATGCACGGAGGATTCACATTTGGTGCCGCACTCCCAAACTATGTGCTCTGTGCCACTGTGTCCCTCAGCTTCTGTTTACTCCTCTCTTTCATCTTCTGCATTATCGTTAGTGGCCCCACAACATTCTATCATATGGTGCCTTGTGATTTATTTCAACAATCCATGCTCATTGGTCTTGCAAGCAGTTTCTAATTTTTCACGCATATAAGCATTTTTTCTTCATGCCTGGCAGAGAGTAAATACCTTATTGATATTTTGACAATGAACATTGCTGAGAACATCCTTAGGACTGAGTCCTGAAACAAGTGCACGGATTTCCTTCCCTCGGATACATTCCTAAGAGCTGGGATTGCACGGTCGAAGCAGATGTGTATTTGGAAAGACCCCGACGTGCAGAACAATGGTAACCGGACACTTGCTCCTGTGGGCCGGACAAGGCCTGGTTTTCGTACTCTTGAGGAAGCCCTGACTGGAGGGTGGCCTATCATCTTCAGGAAGGAGAGTCTGGGCTTCTGCTTTTCATCTGCCCGGGGCTTATCCAGTGGCTCAAGGGGACCCTATGCACCTGGGGTTGAATGCCGTCACCTGTCCAGTGTTTGCTGGAGCTGAGCACTGGGGCCCCTCCCTACCTGCCTTAGCATCAGAGAGAGAGGGAGAGAGCCAGATTGTTCACCGATCAATAGCATAGGCTCTGCAGTGAAAAAGGCTTACCTTTTTCTTGTGTGACCCTGGGCAAGTGGCCTAAGCTACATGAAACCACACTTTCTGCATCTGTAAAATGGGTTCAGTAAGAATAGTCCTTACCTCAGAGGGTCACTTTGAGGATACTACAAGAGAAGCCTATGAAGTGTTTCCTGCAGCGTGTGCTGTATCCCAGGTAATTGATAACAACTGTAGACCTGTGCTGACCACTATGGCAGTCACCAGCCAGGTGGGGTTATTTCAGTTTGAACTAATTAAAGTTACTAAAGATGAACAATTCAACTCCTTGGTCTTACTAGCCATGCTCGAAGCACTCACAGGCCACACCAGGCCAGTGGTGATCACACCGGGCACCACGGACATGGGACATGCCCATCTTTCCAGAAAGTTCTACTGGATGGCACTGCTCTAGACTCTTCACTCTGTGCGTGGTCAGGCCCGAGAAAGAAGCACCAAGGAAGGAAGGACGGAAGGAACTCTGAGCAGCTGACCCAGCAGGGTCTCCACCCTCTGGCCTTGACCACACAGCCCCTGTGCATAGCTCTTCCCGGTCCTGAGAACCCCATCCTCTTCTGCATTTTGAATTTCATCCAGCTGCTTTTGTCACCTCATCTATCAGAGATCCTAAGGAAAACAAACATTTCAAAGCTCGTGGTCGCCTTGAATGTGCTTTTGCGGGTGTAAGTTTGTTATCGTAGCTCAGTGAATTAGTTCTGCTGTTAATGGGTCACTGAGCTGAGGGGTTCCTTTAAAAAAACAACAGTAAATCAATCACCCTTTAGATCTGTACAAAGGGGAACAAAAAGAAAAAAGATTTGGTTTATGGGGGTCTGGTAGCCAGTGGCAGCTCCGAGGCCCCTAAGCGTCCGGCAACCTTCCAAATTCATGTTATTGTTTATTTTCCATGTGCATTGAGCTGGCCAAGGAAAGGTGCTACAGAAATGGAACGTAAGCAGGGCTGCGTGAGGGGACAGGGCACCGGATGTGGGATGTCGGCTTGGCTGGGAATGGGAATCCAGTGGGAAATCTGCTTTTGAGGAAATACCTAGCACTGTGGTCTTTTTAAAAGACCTAAACCTGACGACCCCTTTCTGGTGCCAAGGTTGGGCTGTTGACCCTTTCGAAGACCTCAGGTTTGAACAGTAGGAGCCTTAAACTGGAGAGGCCCCCAGAGGTCATCAGCCTACGTGGGAAAGCAGGAAGACCTACTGGGGATTATCAGATTCACTCGGTTTCAGCAGTAAAATCCTCTTTTCACAAAAGTGATCTGAGATGGCTAAAATGAACAAGTCAGGAAATGACAGATGCTGGCAAGGATGCGGAGAAAGGGGAACCCTCCCACACTGTTGGTGGGAATGCAAGCTGGTGCAACCACTCTGGAAAACAGCATGGAGGTTCCTCAAAATGTTGAAAATAGAGCTACCCTATGACCCAGCAATCGCACTGCTGGGTATTTACCCTAAAGATACAAACGTAGTGATCTGAAGGGGCACGTGCACCCGAACGTTTATAGCGGCAATGACCACAATAGCCAAACTATGGAAAGAACCTAGATGTCCATCAACAGATGAATGGTTAAAGAAGACGTGTTATATATATACGATGGAATACTATGCAGCCATCAAAAGAAACGAAATCTTGCCATTTGCAACGACATGGATGGAACTAGGAGGTATTATGCTAAGTGAAATAAGTCAATCAGAGAAAGACAATTATCATATCATCTCTCTGATATAAGGAATTTGAGAGGCAGGGCGAGGGCCGTGGGGGGGCGGAAATGAAACAAGATGGGATCAGGAGGGAGACAAACCATAAGAGACTCTTATTTCACAAAACAACTTGAGGGTTGTTGGAGGGTAGGGGGGTCGGCATAGGGTGGCTGGGTGACGGACACTGGGGAGGGTACGTGCTATGGTGAGTGCTGTGAAATGTGTAAGCCTGATGATTCACAGACATGTATCCCTGAAACAAATAATATATGTTAATTAAAAAACTGTGGTCTGAGGCCAAAGTCAAAGAAGAAATGGAAAACTGTGGGAAGAGGGCTTTCCGAGTTCAAGCAGAGATGGAGACTTAGAGCCCTACGCAGGAATAGAAGAAAAAAAGTGCTTAGAGTCAGATGTGTGATCTGAGGCAAATGACTTTAGTGAGTCACGGTACTGCCATCTGTAAAATGGGGACACTTTCTACCCTACAGATCTGTTGTGAGTTGAATGAGATAGTGCGTATTAATGTCCTTTAGGAATCACAAACTTTTATACAAGGAGAAATAATACTATTGATAAGAATCACCTTTTTATATCTTTATGAGAATTTATTTTCTTCCCTCCTGCCTCCATCCCTCCCTTTCTTCTCAACAAACACTTATTAAGCTCTGTGCTAGGAGCTAGGTGCTAGGAATATAGTGATTAGAGATAGTCTCTGCTTTCACAGAACTCACTTACTTTTGTAGGGGCAAGAGACTCCTATAATATATATAGAATATTATAGTAGAATTCAATGTTGGGCTAACATGTGCAGTTTGTGGATTGGGTCCTATATTGGGGTTCTTGGTCTAAAAGGCCAGTGGTGAGGGCTGAGACTGCCTTAGAAAAGGATGCCTTGTATTAACTTTCCAAATATGCTCTAAGGCTAGAGGTGGACTTGATATATTCTAAAAGAAGTACACGACATCCTTGAACCCAAAGCATGAGTCCTTAACGTTATTACCGATGGTATAAAAAAGGGTTTTGACAAGATATATGCAGTTAGGAAAAGAATGCACCCCTCTCACATAATTTCGTATTTGCAAAACCAAAAGCATTCTATTTTTTGATAATAAAAGAGTAAAGGAGAGTGTAATAGCTTTATATTTAAGAAAAAGTTGTAGTTAAAAATAAAAAGGAAAAGATAAAGAAAAAGTTGCCGTAACGACCAGCTTAGAAAAATACTACTGCAAAATTAGAGGAAACTTCTCTAAGATTCCTTGGATCCAAAGATTCCATTTTCTTGAGTGAAGGGAGACCCAGAGACAGGGTTTAACTGACCCAAAGGCACTGGGTAACCCAGTGGTAGATCGAGAACTTCTCCGTAGGTCCCCTGACCTTGGGCCCCAGTCAGCCCCTTCAAGTGTGTCTTTCCGAGGAGACGTCAGATACAACAGCTCCCATGAAACCCTGAGATCTCACACAAGGACTGTCACATCCTGATTATCTGGAATGAGGGACAATTGGGATGAAGAAGTCTTAGAAAAAGAAAGCAGCCTTCCCAAGGCTCCTCTGAGCCAGGACCAGAGCCCGCGTGAGACACGCAGCCGTGTTCGCCCTGCCGGGCGAGGGAACCCTACCTGCGTAGCTCATGAAGTTGTTGTAAGGGGTGTTGAAGAAGCTATGGAAGCCACAGGTGTCATTCCCTGGTCCCGGATCACCACAGAACTTGTGTTTTGGGGCTGGATTGGTATCGCTGCAGAGGTCTCCCGTCTCAAAGGAGGGCTCCGTCTCCATGCAGGGATCACTACAAGACTGAATCTCTGAGATGCCTCGAAAGATGTGGTAGAGGCCCAGGCTGTGCCCGATCTCATGGATCATGGTGTGGGTGTGCCCAGGAATGCCGTAGAAAGATGGATTCAAGACAATGCCACCTGCAAGGGAAAACCAGAGCCATAAGCAAGTGGGGACACTCTGTTTCCTGCTGCAGAAATCCCCCAATCACAGGCAAATGGGGTGCTGCCCTAGGTAACCACAGGCTTCTCCACCCTGGGTCTCCACTGCTCTGAGAACTGTTAGGACTTGTGATACGCAGCACTGATTGGGTAGGAAGGAGTCTCAAGAGTCACTCTGGGCAATCCCTTCCTTTTTCAGATGAAAACTCTATTGCCTAAAGAACCAAGGCAACCTGACTGAGCTGATCTCAAACTACTTTACAAACAGGCATGATTTCTGGGCTGGGGGACATTTTTGCTGCCACCTTGTCCTTCAATAATAAGGCACACCCTAGTTTACAAACACTCCGCACTGTCTAGTCCAACCAAAGCCCTCATGGTCAGATACCTTGGTGCCAATCCTCACTCTGACCTCCTCAATGCTAGGACACTGAGCAAGCTGACTGCCATCCCTGAATCCCACTTCTTCATCTAGCCCTCATGGAGGCCATCATCCTGTTGAGCTCCTCATGATGACGGTGTCATTACATCCAACGTCTTGTGGGTGCTTAGCATGTGTCCTCGGGCCCCATGCTCGGTGCTTCCTGTGTATAATCACACTTCCTCAACTCACAACCCAAGAGCAGAGACACTGAATCCCAGACAGGTAGTGACAGGCTCATGATTGGGAGTTCGGAAAGTGTCAAGCTGGGATTTGAACCCAAGATCCTTAGTTTCCGGAGCCAGGCCTCTTAATGACTTCTACTACGAGTGCCAATCGCAGGGCCTGGAAGGTGGCATCTCATTACAAGTGTGTTGAATCTTTGCTGAACGTTAACCCAACGAAAGCCATTTTCTGAGGTCCACCTGAGCCCACGTAAGCAGCCTTGCCTAGCTTCCTAGTTAGCAGGTGCCTTACTCATGACTCCAAGTGGGTCAGAGGGTATCTAACTTCTCAGGAGTCGAAGAGTGTCCTGAGAATAAGCAGCATGACCATCACCTGGAGAAGATTATAAATGCACTCCCGGGCCCTACTGCAGACCTACAGAGTCAGCATCCGTGCTCTAACAAGGGCCCCAGACGGCTCTTCTGTACATTCTAGTTGCAGAAGCCATGGTCTACCCCACAGGTCTTCAGTGACTGTGTATGGCTTAGCCTAGGGAGATGGATGGAACAGATTTCAGCAGAATCACTGGATGGCATTTTTCACGTTCATTTGAGGCACTGGAGAAACGATATAGGCTGGTAGGGAGACATTTATACTTTAAAATCCAAATGTGTTTAAGAGAAGGTTAACATTCAGGTCTGAACACTCTTGCAAGTTGCGATTTTAAGTGTGGAGCAGGGTCTTCTAAAGAATGGTGATAAGGCAGGGCCTTGTTGATTTGAACTGGCGGGCACGGGGAGGGGGGAGTTTTATCTTGGCTTGTACTGCCGGGAGGTGAGTTTGCTCAGTCATGGGGCTCACGGAGTCTATTAATTCTGAACTGCGCAGAGCCTTCTAGCACAGAGATAAAGATGTATGAGAGGGTGTGGGGGTGTGTGTGTGCACACGCATTTGTGTGAGAAGGGGCAGGCAGAGAGGCAGGGAGGAAGAGAAATTGAGACAGGAAATCTCTCTCAATTATTTTCTGTCAGTCATAATATGAAACATAATCCCCTTCCCACCCAAGGCTTTTTCCAGAGATCATGGCATCACGGCAGGAAAAGAGGGTAAAAATATAGGTATGGTTCTAATAAGTTAGGTTTGATTGGGGTTAGTGTGGAGAAATTGCTTCTGGCCAACATGTCTCGGGATGGGGCGATGGCAGGCTGGGGGCTGGGGGCCCGGGTCAGTGAGCCTGACATCGGATGCAACCCTCACTCGGCTTGACCCCGGCTGTGTGATCTTGGAAAAGTGACTCTGCATCTCTGGTGAGCTCTTAAATAAACAGCTACGACAGTGCCAGTGATTCTGTTTCTCCAGGAGGCTTCAACATGGAGGTGCTGGGCAGGGGGATGGGAAGGTACGGGACCCCACAGGTATTTCCAGGGATAATGATGGGATTGTAGACTTAATGTCCGGGCCAGCTTGGTTTGTTTTACCTCATCCCTTCCCGACTCACCCCTCTGCACGGAGCCACAGCACAGAGCCCGAGTCTTGTTTCACTGCTTCTCTTAAAAGGTGAAATAGCTGGAGCCTGACATCATTCTGAAACACTATAACATGCTGCGGATTTATGGCCTTCTGTATTCCTGGCCCTGAGCCAGCCTCGGAAATTCACGGAATCATCAGGAGTATTTTTCTCTAACGTTAGACGCCTTCTAAGAGTCTGATCAAGAGCCTTTCTGTTGCTTTTCCAACAGGACAGCATTTCAGTGCTGAGAACCGTCTTTGGAGACCATCTAGTCTAACCTGTTCAATTAAAATCTGAGCAAACGGGGGGAAGGAGACTTGCCTAAGGCCACATGGCCAAGCAGAATTACAGCTGAGACCAAACATGGGTATCGCTCTGGGCCAACAGGACTTCCATACGTCATACCAGGCATGTGACAGAAACAAATCGTCTACGCTCAAGTGTGTCTAAGTTGCATGCTCTTTTCTGCCCAACCTCTGTCTGTCTGTCTATGCGTCCATCAACTATCTCAGGGTTTCTCTACCTCAGCATGACTGACATTTTGGAATGGATAATTCTTGCTAGACCCATAGACTGAACAGCATCGCTGTCCTCTACCCACTAGATGCCAGTAGCATTCCCCCATTTGTAACAGCCAGAACCATCTCCAGACATGGCCAGATGTCTCCTAGGGGATAAAATTCCCCCAGTTGGGAACTACTAAAGATTTCTCTTTCTCTCCAGTTCTGTTTACACCACAACAACACACCTGCGCACGTTCACTCATGCGTGCACACACGCACACACCATATTTTGGTTTCATTCTCTTAAAACCAAGTGGAAAAGGAGAGCAGTCTAGCGGGAACTAACTCTAGAGTTTGAGGTCTCCGTCCTGTGAAGCCGCAGAGTCCTTCATTTCCAAAATACTGCCATTTGAAATGGTGACTGGACCTGGGCTGTACCACTGGGGGAGCAGGGGGCCTCAGGAAACACTGAGAACTGTCTCTCTTCTGAGCCCAAACCTCCCCAGATGAAGATGCTTGACGAGCAAGGCATTGCTCTCCACTGGTATAAACATCGAGAACATTCTGTCAAAGGAAAAAAGGTTGAGTACATTGTAGTGCCCTCACTCAATGGAATATTGTGTGGAAATTAAAAACATCACCTATAGAGAGATGGAAATAACTCAGAAGGATGCTTTTTTTCTTGTGATATTAAGTGAAAAAGTTGGATGGGAAGTGATTAGGAAGACTGTTACCAGTCTTCCTAACGTAGGTAGCATAATATGAAGTAAAACAACAACAACAACAAAATGTAAAATTTTTATCGATGCTGTGATTTCAAATATGCACAAGTTACAGAAACACACATGCATATACAGACATGTGCTGGAAGAGAGCACGGAAAAATGAAAATTAAAGAGCTACGCTGTTTACTTTAGGGCCTGGTTCAGAAACCATTGTCTTTTCTGACTCTTGGTGATGGGTTCCTATAAACATATGTCTGGTTTATGGATATGAATACTTTGGATGTAAGAAGAGCTCCTGGTGGTGTTGGTGGACCACGGAGGAACAAGGAGTTCTTAGCAAGCTCACTCCCTCTCTCTGTCTCTTTCGTATCCCTCAAGCCAAGCTCTGACTGGCTGTATCAGCTTCCTGTGGTTGACAGGCTGGGAAGATAACAGCATGCACTAAGAGGCAAGGGGTAAAAGAAGAAAGCTATCAAGGGACACAGCGGGAGACCTGAACTCCAAATGGGGCCCAGCCACGGACTTGTGTGTGACCTTGGATAAGCCCTGTTCCTTCTGTGGATCTCAGTTTCCCCACTGGCAAAACAGGGTTAATGATATCATGTTATATTCTTCAGAGAAATGCCTGGTGGTTGAGATGAGATAAGAAATGCTAAAGGGTTCTATACTCAAAAAAGTAATAAAGAGATAGTTCATCATCACCATTGTCAAGGTCATGATCACCACCACCATTACCATCATCACTAAAGTTAATCCTGTGCTAACCCAATTTCCTCCTGAAGAAGTTTCTAATTCTCACCTAAGTGCATTAGGGCCTCCTTGTCCCATGGCCAAGTTGCTACTCCTGCCAATTCCTCCTCCGAGGAGTTTGCAAAGAAGATATTAAGGTGTGTTGATCCATCCAGTCTAAGAATGTTCTTCAGTTCATTAACATCCAAGTATGCTCTGTAACAGAAAAAGAACCTTGGCTGTCATCACCATCCAGAAAAGGTACTATTCAAATAACAGCTATTCCCCCAAGTGATTAAGAGCTACTGTGTGCCACGTACTTTGCTAAACACTTTATACACATCACCTCAATGACTTCCCCCCAACAGTATATAAAGTAAGTGGGGATGATCCCATTTTACAGCTAAGAAAATCAAGTCCTCTTAAGTTGAAAAGACATAACAAGATTCCTCGGCTTATAAATAGCAGAGTTCAGTTCACAACCTACATTTACTTAAAGTCAACATCTTTGCCCTTAAAGACTCTACTGTCTTGCCTGGTGATAAGGCTACATAATAAGGGTGCAAATCAAGAATGCCGACCATGGAAAAGACAACGTGTATTCTAGTCTTGGCTCCTTCTCTATTTCACTCATTCACTATGGGAGGCAAATACAGAGCTGCACTAGAGGCCTGCCCTGCGTCTGTACCAACCCTGCAGGGATGCATTATTGCTGTTTTCAAGATAAGGAACCTGTGGCCCACGTGTGATTAAACAGGTTGCTCAAAGTTGTAGAACAGGGTTTCAAGGCCAATTCTGTCTACCATGGAAATTATGCTCTTGTCACCGGGCATCATGCTGTCCCCACACCCAGGTGATTCTGTATTCTGTAAACCTCTATTTATTTGCCTGTAAAATGAACCTAAAATCCCTTAGAGAGGGGTGTTGTATTTGGAGTGGCTGCCACTTTAGATGGACAGATCAGTAAAGTGAACCAACTCCCCATTATCATCAGCAGCTCCTTAATAGATAGAATGAACGCATGTTGGTGAGAGAAAGAAATGGTCTTTGAAAAGAGGCTGGGCACATCCTAGACACTCAGTAAGTAAGAACTCCTCCTCCACAGAGTATGGCTCCCCTATAAACACTGGAATGCTAAAGCTTTCCATCAGTCACAGGCATATTACTCAATGGATCATTTTCTAAATCAACGGAGGCATTTGGCTCCCCTCTCTTGAGTGTCTCAGCCTCCGTTTTCTGTCTGCTGTCATGTATCCTTGTGAGCAGCTGAAGATCATTTCTTGAGTAAGGTTGGAAATGAATGAATGAATAAAGGAATGACAACATATATAAACAAGCAAGTAGGCAGCTTGATGTAGCAGGTAAGGTGAAGTCTATGAAAAATGATATTTATGTTTGATTGGCCCTTCTATGTGGTCCAACTTTATGCAGATGATCTCCTTTAATCTTCCCAACATGACTGAGGTAGGCAGTATTATGAGGCTTATATTCCAGAGGAGGGAAAGGAGACTTAAGCTTCAGACCTCACTTAGGTCACACAATGAGTTGGAAGTGGTTTCCTTTTTCATAATGCTATCTGTCCATCTGTCCGTAAGGGGTTGACACAGTCCTGGCTGGTAGAACACTTGTGATAGTTCCCTTCTCTTTCCTTCCTGGAGTCTTAGAAGGGCTCCTGTATGTGAAACCTAAGTCCAAGGTCCCCAGCATGGCTTCCAATATGCTGCCTCCCTCTCCAGCCCCATCTCTCCCAGCTCCCTCTCCTGAATTTCCCACTGTGGGCTGGGGGCGCCCACCATAATGCGCCATCCATGGTGCCTTCACTTGCGATGTTCCCTCTGTTAGGGACTCTGCTCAGCATTTTGTCCTCTGATGAACAAATCCAAAGACCACGCTGGTACTGCTCCTCAAGGAAGGCTACCCTGACTCCCATTTCTCATCTGCCTCCTTTGCCATCTCTACTCTCATCCACCTCCCATAAGTACACGTCCTCACACTGTTCCAAATCATCATGACACCTGTCTATGTCCACCACCATCCGTGGCTCCCTGGGGCAGCGAACATGCCTTATCCATTTCTGTTTACAGAGTTCTTAGCATAGGGCTTGCCCCCGGGGCCAGCACTCAGTAGACATTGATGGGGTTGAATTTATACTGGGAAAGAACAAAGCTAAAATATTGGGGTCCCAGTCTCCTTTCTATGAGGCCTCAGCTTCCTTGCTAATTCACTGGAATTAGCTCCACAGAGCATTCCTATGGGTCATGGGCCCACACCTCTGCTCCAATGGGAATAGATACATAGGAGACCCAGAGAGCCCTCCTCATCCCCTATAGCATCAAGAGCCTATAATTGATCATGTGACCATAATTTTTTCCTGGCTTTCCAAAAAAAAAAAAAAAAAGGTGAACATGAGTGAGAGATACAGACAGGGCCAAGAGAGGTCATAGCTATATCTGGGTTGAACTGAACAATTTCAAGGATGACCACACGCTCAGATATTGACCCGCAATCTTCCTGCCTCGCTTTCTCTCCCTGGGAATCCTAACCTTCACCTTCTTAGCCTGGAAGCCGCACAAGGAGTTTTGGCCAGTCTACTCTGTGATCAGAGAAGGAAAGAGGAAAGAGAAAATCAGCATTTATTAAGCGCTTGCTGTATGCTAGTCCCCATGCTAACAAACACCTCTCGTCCCATCTCTGCAGTATTTGAAGTCATGCAACATAGTGGGTAGGATGACTTGTTCTCAAGCCAGACTCCTGGGTACGAATCCAGCTCCTCCACCAGATGTGTGGGTCGTCCTGGGCAATTTACCTCACTGCCTGGGCCCCGGTTTCTGTACACACAAAACCATCTATCTCATCGGGTTGCCTGGAGGATTTGGGACGTAATAAAGGAGGTGTAAAGGACCTAGAACAACACCTGGCATGTAGAAAGGCTCAGTTAGCGTTTAACTATTCCCATCATTCATCCCCAACTCGCAGATGAAGGAACAGGGTTCAGAGATCACATAAATAGTGACAAAGCCAAGCGCAAATCTCGATGTGTCCAATTCTTCCCACAGCCTCTCCCTCATTTCCAGGCTCACGCAGGGCCACGGTGCAAAGGGAAACAATGCGGGGGCGAAGGAAAACAAAGAGAAGCCGAGATTTTCCTGGATCAGCCCTTTCCACATTATTTATTTTTTTCTAATTGATTTGTCCATTTCCATCAAGCATTCTCTCAGGCAGAGGACACAGATGTTATTAGACAAAGTCACCTCTCTGCCCTGTTGCTCTAGGCTGAGGAAAGCTTCGTGAGAGGAAGAGGTGGGGTGAGGTGGGGCAGGGGAGACATTTTAATTGGTTGTTTATTCACTTGTAATTGCAGAAGCCAATCTTTTCAAGGGGTGGTACTCATCCTGGCCCAAGGCAGACATGTGGGATGTTGGAGCCTCTCCCTTGCTTGTATGTGGGTTTTTTTTCACACTTTGAGAAGCCTCCATTTCCCCCAAGAGGAAGAATTCAGGGCAGCCATCCAGGTTTTTGGCCCCCTGGGCCTCTCTTCTCTCCCTCCCTTTTTTGGTGGGTGGGGGGGACCCACCCAGAGGATAACAGCTCTGTGGCTAAGAACTTTACTTCTGTGGGCGGAGGTCTTCCCACCAATTCAGAGCCAAGCTGGGTGTCTCCCACATGCATCAAGGGAAAGTCTCCTCAGGGGCAGGACTCCATGTGGATATTTTCTTCTCTTCCCCTGCCTGGAGAATGTTTAATCCCTCCTGTCAAGGAATGGTGGTGAAAGCCCATAAGGTCAAAAAGAAAAGGGTCATTAGAGTCTGGGGAGATTGGTAAAGATGGAAGGAAAAAGACTTGCTCAGGGCCCCTTGGCTTTCCGTTTTGCCTCTGGGAAGGTTGGCCTCATGTGTATACTGCAGATTGGTCAAATCTATTAAAAAAAAAATCATTACCCATGCTCTATGAAAATCAATACAAATCAAAATCTCAGTGTGTTATTAATTTAAGTCCCAGTACTACTCAGAGTTGGATGGAGAAACCCGCGTCCATGGGCAAGTTGCTTTACCTCTCTTGACAGAAAGACCAGCAGACCAGCAGGATTCAATGGGACAGCTCAGTACAGCCTGCGCACACCGTCCCCTCCAGGCCCTGGCCTCCTTTGTTCTCCTACTGGGAAAAAACCTAAACTGTCTGCCTCTGGGTGGTTTTCGGGGACTCAGCTTCCCACGTATCATCTCCACCACCCAACCTTCTTCTCCCTCCAGCAACCTGTACCTCAAGTTCTGATGGTGTCCTCATCCCTGGAGCCTCTGGTTCCCCAGATTATGCCCACTCCTTACACATGCCCATCAGTTTCTCTCCTCTGCCTCATGACTTTCCTTCCTGCATCTCTGCCTCTTAAAATGTTATCAACCCTGCAAAGTCCAGTTCACCTCTGCTCCTGACCACTCTCACCTGTAAAATGGGAGGATGACAGTCACCTCTCAGGGGGTCTAGAGGCCACCCAGCGACAGTGCCTCACACGGTGCCTGATGGGTAGAAGGCACTCATTGATTAGCACAGGCTATTGTTGTCACAGGATCGTTATTACACTGCTAGTTATTAGCAGGGCCAAGATCATCATCGCCTCTAGCTGACAACGACTTCTCCGTCCTCAGAGCCTCTCCCTTCTGACTCTACTACTCATCACCCTGCTTTGTGTTATCTTCTCCATGAGTCCCTATCTTCTCCATCAGACTATGAGCTTCAAGTAGGTGGGGACCAAGACTTCACATCTCTGTGCTCCCTAAAACTTGAGTGAGAGAGCGAGCGAGCGAGCCAGAGATGGACCACTGGTTAGCGGCCATGGAGTACGACCCACTTAAACTGTGTAACTTCAAAACAAGATGAAGAAGTCCAGGCTCAGGGAAATGAAGTGACTTGCCCAAGGCATTAAAGAAGGGACACAGAAAGTCCTGACAGCAAACCTCCATTTACCAGCGTGTGTGTAGCAGCGCTTTTGCACAAATCAGTAAAGTCACATCTTCATTCAGGCGGACACCGTTCCTGTGAAGGTATATGGCTCGAGAGTCAAGCCCAGGAGGGAACCCCCTTGGCTGAGCATCCCTGTGCAGAGCCTGCATTGCCTGAGTGTCTGGCCTCTCCCCCTATACTCTGCTGCTCAGTCGGCAGCTCAGAATCCCTAGCTGTTTAGTGAGTATGTGAATCAGACCCATGTTTTCCAGTATACGTGCTGCTGAAGTAAGCACAGATCTGTGTTTTCCAAATCACAGTCTACAGAGGGCTAAATCCACAAGAAGCAGATGCATGTTTAAAGGAAAAGAATTTTCGGATTAAAATGGGTTTAGAACACTGTTAAACAGTGTTCAATACATATGTTTTTTTAATTGCAAGCGTTATCAGAGCCTTTAACATGCAAAATGGGAGTAGAGCAGATAGGGTATGAGTGTTCCCAAACACACGTGACCATAATCCTCCCCACTCCTCCCGACCCTAATCTCTGGCTCTGCCAAAAATCAAATAACAGCACAACTAATAGAGTTTGGGAAATGTTGGGCTAAACTGTCAAACCCCTCCTAACTTAGACCCCCTCCCCAAGCTGCCTTTCAAGAGAGGTGTTTCAGAGTCTCTTTGCTTCCTCCACGGCCCATACCCCTGGGCCCTACTGTGAAGGTTGTGGGTCCCCTGGAATGTCAGTTGCAGGGAGGCCCAGCCCCAGAGTGCCAAGGCGCCCAGACTTTCCCCCTCTGCCAGAACAGCATTTCAAAGCCATGAGAGCAGCTCTGGAGGGAGATCAAAGCTCTCTCAACTCAACTGTCATTAGAATATTTTCTTTATGCATCTCACTCGCTGCTGAGTGCCAATAACATATTTCCTAAATGCACTGGCCTGAGATGGTACAACTCTGTAATAATCTCAATGAGGGGGCTGTCGGGGCCTGTTTTATTGAAAGGGAAGCAAAAGGGAACTACATTCAAAACTCAGAGCAACAACAGATCCCTTAAGTGAGATTACGGAAGGCTCAAGTTTTTTCCAGCTCTAGAAACAGAATACACGGGCTCTCCCGTTTTCTAGACGGTTGGTCAGAGGTATGTCTCACAGCACGCGCAGATCAAGACTGACCAGTGTTTGTCTCTACTCCCACTTAAAGCCAAATGACATGCCTATTGTCGAAGTGAGAACCAAGGAGATTTTTGAGAAGTGTCCTGCCCAAGTTCTGTCCCCTGGGCTCTTGACAGGTGCAGGCAGGACATGGTGATGGTGCTAACCAGGTGCTGATGCCCTCCACCCGAGGAAGATTTGTCTGAGCTGAACCTGGCTGTGAGTGGGCCATCTCCAAGCCAGAGGCTGGTGAGGGTTCTTTCAGATTAAAGGAAAAGGCAGCAGAGTGCCATAGAAACATGAATGTCTTTTTTTAAAGGGGAAAGTAAATACACACACACACACACACACACACACACACACACACACACATATGACAGCAGAACATTTAGAGAGAGTGACCTAGAGCTGGATTCTACTTGTACTTTGTATGGAAGACCGTCTTACATGATAAGACTCTCTGCTACATACTTTCATAATTAAATATCCTCAGGGACAGTTCTAGATAGAATTGTTCTGGACTGCAGTCTGCTCTTCATTCAATGATATAAAAGTGGGGGGCACAAGTACGTCAATGTTTATGGTACATGTTTTTGTATTTACCATTTTCTTCTAACATTACCACACCAAGAAATACTTCATTGTTGTAATCACCGTCTTTATTTTTTGCAAAAACCTCATCTTGAGAGAGAGAGAGTCTAGGGTTCAAGTCCTATTTCTTCTGCCAAAAAGTGGCTCTGTGACCTTAGGGAAGGGACTCAACCTCTCTGAACCTGTCTTCACCTGTAAAATGCAGATTATAAAATTCAACCCAGGCAGGAGAATATAAAAACTTAAGGAGGTAACATGTGAGAAAGCAACAAGGGAGCCCAACTCACAGAAAGGGCCCAAGAGGCATGATTCTCTTTTTAGATTGCTCATGAAACTGGCCTTTGCTTCCTTAGCTCCCAATGCCTGCTGTCTTTCTCCCATCAGGGTACCCTGCTCCCACCATTGGACCAGGGTGCTTCTCTCCTCCACAGGTGGCTGACCTGTTTCTACGACTCGCACGGCAAGTCCTGTAGCACTGCCCATTCCCAAATTCTGATTGCAGCCTGTCATTCCCCAGGAGGGTCTTGAGTCCCTGAACCACTACTCCAATTTCAGAACATACCAGACCATTTGAAAGTGATTATCAAATATACAGATCAAAGCTACTCAAGGCAACTCATAAAAGCAAGATAAACCTCAGAATGTTTATTGCATCCATATCCTTGTTGCAATTAACAAGCGTTCCCCAAGCTGTGGCCAGTTCTGAACCCTGGATTCTGTGTCTTTATCCCAAGGGTCCTAATGATCTGGACTTTATTCTCTTGCTTAGTTTCACTGTCAGAAATGTCTAAATCTGCCTCTCTTGTAAGAAGAGGCACGGAAAAAAAAAATAGAGTGCTTTGGAGAGTTTATTAAATTCTCAGAATCCTGAATGATCGGTTTCCAAAATAACAGCTCTTGCACAGAAGTCTGACACACAGTCTAAGAAAAATGTAACAGCACCAATGAAAGAGCAATTGAAAAATCGATCATTCTTTCATTCATTTATTGAATAAGTCACTCGTTCAATGCCTCCCCTCCTCCTCCCTCCCTCCCTGCTTGCCTTCATTTTCCTTTCTTCTCTCCCCTCTGCAAATCATTCATTCATTTGGTTCCTCTTTTGTTTGCCAGTCCTTACAGAGATTCTATTATAACCATGCCCTAAGCTAGCAACTGGGCACACAAATATGAAAGCGAAACAATTTTCACTCTCAAAGGGTTAGCAGTTTGATGAAGGAAATGAGACAAATAACCAGACGATCACAACATAATATGATAATACGAATAAAGCCCACCATGTGGGGGAGTTCATGACACACTGGCACTGTTGAAGTACTTTTCAAAATGATCTCTTTGAAGCTTTACAAAAACCCTATGTGTTCAGGAGGAGTATCCCTTGTTGACAGGGGAAGAAATCAAGACCCAGTGAGGTGACACCATTTTTCTAAGGTCCCTCTACCTGGTTACGAGTGTGGGAGGCGGGATATGGCTGCTCATCTGTTGATTACCACAGACCATATCCCTATCATTAATGTCTTACCTTCTCTTATGATGTGTGTTATCACAGAGGAGGAGCTGAATGGGAGAGAAGAAAAGAACAATGACACTTACCCAGCTGAAGGTGGCTAAGACATCGCTGGGCTTTTCAGATGAAGAAAAAACCTTGGCTGGGTGTCAGACCAAGTGTAAGAGACTGGGTCAAGGGCAGAGGCTCCAGAAAGCCAGAAAGTGAAAGAGCAGGGAAAGGGTGGAACCTTGCAAGGTGGCTGGTGCCCTTGCAAAGCTGGGAACATGGGAGCAACTCCACAAGGCAGGTCTGGAGGGCTAAGCAATGGCCACATCAGACAGGTCTTATATACCAGGTTATAGAGGATGTACAGTGTCCTGAAGGCTCCTGAGCAGACCCTTTCTTTCCTTTGTGGAGGGATGTGGAAGATGGACCAAGGGAGGGATGGGAATAAAGGCCCTGGTGGTGGCTTACAAAAAAGCAGATGGGTCTGAGACTATCGAAGAAAGACAGGTATGCATACGTGCTTGCTGGGTGGGGGCAGAGGAAGAGGAGGTGAAATGATGGCTATGGATTCTCATTTGGGCCACTGGAGCATTTCTCATTTATCAGGTTCAGATTCTATACATCAAAGTCCCTCATATTGCTGCCTGAAACTCTAGGCCCAGCAGGAGAGCTGGCTCACTGGGGTTGTGCCCTCTGCCGAGTCACGTGCAAGGTCAGCTCTCAGGAAAGTCATTGGTCCGCAGCATTCTGCGGAATAGGATCAGGATGAGACCCGGAGAGGAGTGGGATGGAGAATCCTGGGAGTTCAAATACAGGAGAAGGTGCTGACTCAGAAGTAAGTAGGCCAATGGAGAGGTTCTCAGAGCTCTGGATCTTTTAAAAAAAAATGAGGAGGAAGTAGCAACTAAAAGAGGGTGTGAAGATGAGCCCTCCCCGCCCCCCAAAAAAAAACCCCACACCATTTAAGATGGCCTTCACATAATAAAATAAATTGTCCTGGAGTGGAGTGGTTCTCCTAAGGAAAGAACAAGATAATGTCAGAAGAGAGGACGCCAGTGATCAATGAATACCTTTTCGCTAGGATCTACTCAGCTCCTATTTTTCTCATTTTGTCTTTTTGAAAATGGCTTTCAGAGACTGCTGGGGCAGACAGCAAAGAGTCAGAACACCTGGTTCCTGGCAAGCACCGCTCTACTCCGTTGGTTAGCATGACTCAGCCTAGAAGTGACTCTGACCCCTGATGAGTCAAGTGCCCATCCTCTGCATCGCTCAGACCTTGGACTTCTCTATAAAGCATTTATCCAGCTAGCTACTTATCTACCTGCAGGAAATTCTGTGAGTGCAAGATCACACCTTTCTTGTGAAATATTCATTGCTGGTACTCTAGCACCTAGCACTGCACCTGCCCATGTGTGTGCACACGTGCGCACGTGTGTACACACACACTCACACACACACACACATGCACACACACACACTATGGAAGTAATAGTCACCTCCCCAAGATCTTTTCTGGGGGTTCTATAACCTCTGCTTTGATAGCCCCATATTCTCGGAGTTAACTTCTTTTCAGAAAGCCAAGAAGCATGAAGAACACTGTGATAAGCAAGGAAAATAAGAAAGTACGACGGTGTGTTCAGAAGTATCAAAACAGTAACATGCCCATCCCACGTCAAACGACTGTTTTCACAACACAAAGTGTGCCGTTCCTGAGCCCACAAGTGAGCTCTTCCCGCCACCTCCCTTTCTTCTTAGAGGATCGAAACCACAATTGATAAATAATAGAACTGACCACATTCGGCAGAATACACACCGCTCACCAGCAGCCCTGTGGCTTGTCATCCAGTTGAAGTACAATGAAAGAGAGCCAAGTCACCCTTTTTCCTAAGTTGTAGCAGCTACCACGTCCTGGGTACAGGCGATACTTCAGCAGACTGTGTAGTTTGGCTCTAAATCTGAGCCACATAAACCATAGAACTTATGTGACGACTGACTGACTAATATTGTGTTTGGGAAGGACAGAGCAAGAATTACAACATCGTCACCGATATGTGTCCATTGGGCAATTTCTAGATTTTAGCCTGAACTGTGGCCTCATACAAATTGCCTGATTGTAGGCAAATAGCAGAATCATGTACAGACACAACTATATGGTCACTACAGTAGGTGGAAATCTCTCTGGACGACCTGAACAGGTCTAATAACGTCCCCAAATTTGGGTCCATACCGGGGTTAAAAACGGAGAGCTCTCGAAGGGTCATGTGATGATCGAGGAGTTTAAGCATGGGGAAATAACGCTGAAGAGTGATGAGGTCGTCAGGCTATCGAAAGTAGAATGAAATTCAAATGGATTTTTGGAAGGAGGATGCCACTCTCAGGGTTTAAGGGAAAATAAAATGGCAGACACACAGACTGCCCAAGACAGGGTGCCACCATCAGGCGGTCACAGAGATCTGAGAGTCAGGAGTCAGAATCTTTCCACTTGTCAGAGTAGAATTGTTCCTTCACGACTACGCTGAACACATCGGACTCAATTGGTCAGAGGGGCTGGCAAGTACTTTGAAGGCCGGGGGATGGTCTCTTATATCCCCGGATGTCCCCAGTGTCAACACACAGCCTTGCTCATACCTTCCCGGGATCAAGCTCCTTCCCTCTGTATTCCAGCTGCAGTCCCCATAGGCCTGTAAACTGCATTACAACATCTGATCTGAAAATGTATGAATAGTAACAGCTCTTAGAAATATCCTATGCAAATCCTCCCATTTTACGGATGAAGAATTTAAAATAAAAGAAGTGGCTTTAACCATGCTGGCTACGAAGTTACTGGAAATAGCTAGTCACTTCCTTCCTCATGTTTTGCCAAGCCACAGGGCAAACTATGTTTTTCTACCATGAATCCTCCTGGGAAAGAGCTGTGTCCCTCTCAAGTCTCTCTACCACCCTCTGTAAGAGCCCGAGATTGTCCATGCTTGTGTGGAGCTCTGGTCACCCACCACTGCCCTCTGTGGCCACACAAATCGTTTGGGAGCCAGGATTCAAGCTCAAGGCTGGGGGCTGTGCTGTTTGTCTGAACTCGAAAAAGGCTGGCATCACAAATGTCGGACACCTGAAATGGAGACCCTAATCTCCTCGCCCTCTGCCCTACACCACCAGATCACCCACTAACTGAACACGGAAAAGATAAAGAAAGAAAGGCACAGAGAGAGGCAGACAAAACAAAGAGACCAGGGAGATGGCAGCCTGTTGGATTTAGGCAAACAAACCTGTGAGCAAGACTCACTGTGGTTCACCCATGAGTTTTGTGCTTCCAGAAAGTGAGAGCGGGGGTGCCGAAGTCCCCTCACAGGAGATGGAGAATTGGGCAGCTGGGAGTCTGCAGGTACAAGCTGAGCTACAAACAATTTACAGGAATGTGTTTCCCTAAAGCAAAACATCCTGGTGTCTGCCCATTTCACCCTCCCTCAAGCCCCCACTGCTTTGTTTCCCACCCTGAACGGGCGTCTGGCCGAGCTGAGGCTGTCATGAGTGGTCAATGTCACCAGTGGATGGTGAAAGAAACAGGAGAGTGCTGATGAGGCCAGACCGGGGTGGAAAAACCCCAACTGCCTCCCCCTGGGGCCGAGAGGGCACCAAGCGCTCCCATCCATCCATCCATCCATCCATCCATCCGGAGAGCTGGAAATGGAAAGGCACCTCCAGGAAAAAGGGTGAGACAGGGAGCATCTGCAAATTGCACCTACAAACTCTGAGACAGAGATCCTGCTGTGGTCAGAGTCACAGGCATGAGCAGGCGTCTTGTGCTGCCTCTCACATGGCCCGGTGAGGTTCCGAGAGCCCCTGGGGTGCCCACCCGGCTTCCAGCTCCTTCCCTAGGATGCGTGAGAGCTACACAGCCAGCCCCATCCTGGGATCCCAGACACACCTTGGCTTTATGCTGGGGATGCCTAAACTCACAGCAATTTGCTGCTTGGGACAATGAGCGTGGTACCATTTAGCATGCACAGGGCTTTTGGAGTAAGGACAATCTTTTTAAAATGGAACCTGCAGGAGCCAAATTGAAAGGGCCTTTGGTAGTAGAGCAGGACTAGCTCGTCTACAACGCCCGCTGCAGCCCGAAGGTTCCAGGGAGGGGGCTCAGGATCCAGAGGGGGCTGGGAATTAGGGAATATGTGTGTAAGAGGTCAGAAGATTTCCCAGCGATGGAAAATCCCCAACCACCGTTATTTTGACTGCTCACTCAATGGCGGGCGCTGGGGTAAAGGACTGACCCCTGCATCATTTCACTGAATCCTCTGAGTCCCTCAACGCAGTAGCCTGCAGTACCTTCATCCCTGACTTTATGGAAGAAGCACCTGAGCCTCTGATAAAGTTGGAGACTTGCTCAAGGTCATGGAAATGTTTAAATGGCTTGATTTCAAGTACACTTGGTCTCCAAAACTCACATTCTTACGTTTTTTTGCAAGACTATCACTATCCTCCACAGCTTCTCACGGGTCCCTGTTTTGAGCTCCTGAACATTGCACGGAGAAACCACCACCAGCTCTCTTTGCTCCATTCCCTCCTCTATCTTGATCTCAAAGACCAAAGTCACCTGCGCAGTGTCACAGATGGGACCTCTGAGTAGAGGTGGACTCTGTTGAGATGAAAAGCATGAAGGTAATCCAGACGGAAGCAGAGAAAATGGGACCCCGCCACGCGTGGCCTGGAGAGAGGTATTTCTGCGTCCACACGCAAGCGGGCGCATAGGCTGGGGACGGTCAAAAAATCTAGGCCCCTCCATCAGATTGGCTCATCACCCCTGGTGACCAATGCCAACACCACCTGGGATCATTCCAGGCGGAAATATGTCCTCGAACACAGTTCGGCATTTGGGTCATTTCAAAAATAAACTAGTGTGCGAGCTCAATGGGTTGGATATGTTATATGGTCTTTATTTAAAAATACCAATTCTGTGGCCAGTCCTAAAAAAACAAAAAAGTCAGTATTTTAAGAATGAAAGTAATCTGTGTAAATGTCCTCAGTGTGTGCCCTGCTGTTCCATCCAGGCCTTTTTTTTTTTTTTTTTTTTTTTATGAGCCTGCAGAAAGTCAGTCTCCAGAAAACAATGCTGATTGAGAGGGGTCCCTGTGTGTACCCGAGAAGGGAGGGGACTCTGCACCTACTATGTGCCACACACTGTGACCGGCGGCTTGACACAGATGACTTCCGCTAAACTGCACGATGCACGGTCGGAGAGCTGTCCTCGCCCAATTCTTACAGAAGAGAAACCAGCAACTCTTATTGAGAAATGAGCCAAGGTCAGACAGCTAACGAAGAGTGGAACCAGGATACGGACCCTGGTCAGTCTCCAACACATATCACTTTTCCACTATACCAGGCCTGACTCCAGTTATTGCTTTAATGAATATTAGTCACATTAAATAAACTCTGATATTCTGATTATAAAATTCCAAGCAATTTCTCTTACACGATTACTGGGAAAAGAACGAACAAAGTTACTGAACAAATAACAAAGCCCTCTTTCATCTGTGTGCTCGTTAACTCTTCCCAGAACTCTTGCTGGGATAGTATTTTATGTGACCCTCAAGGCAATCACGTGATTCAGCTGGTCAGATACTATTATGATTCCCTTTCCATAGATGTGGAAATGGGGGTTCCAGGAGATTACGAGACTGGCCCGTGACTGCACAGCTAAGATGTGGCTGAGCTGGGGCTAGCATCGATTCCTCCTGAATCCTCCCTCCGTTCTGTGTTAGTCTGATTCTCAGAGCTCCACAGCCAGAAAAAAACAAACCTTGGCATTCAACCCCGCTTAGACCCAAGTAGACTTACCTTTTTCTGGAACCCTCCCCTCACCTTCCTACCTCAATCTCTTTGTTCCTTTCTGTCATTACAGAGCCTGTGAATTCTGGTGGTCTGTTTGTGTACCTCCTTCTCCCAGAAAACCTTTTCTGACTTCCTCGCACCACAGGCATCCTGCCTTTTTCTCAGAGCTCACGTAAGCCTGATTGTCTGTGTGGCTCACTGGGAAATTAATCATCTGCCTTCTCACCACCTCTTGAATGACTGTAACAAAATGTCATTAAACCACACAGTATAAGCACCTTCAGGACAGAGATCACGTGTTGGATCCCCGGGGCATTTACCACAGTCTCCTGGGCACAAAAGTGTCTTAGCAAAATATGGACAATGCGGAAGAACGTGACCATCCTTGACAGAATGTTTCCAAGTTGCAAATCCCAAGCTTCTAAGAGACCATGGTGATGGGAGGAGGGTAGAAAGGCCTTGAAATTAGGAGATGAGATCCTGGGTCTTGCCCTCGGCTTGGCCTCACTCTCGCTGGGAGGCCTGGGTCAGTGCTAGCCCCTCTTGGGAGCTCGGCCTCCTGATCTATAGCAAGAAAAGGCCAGACCCTGCCACTGCTCCTTTCAGCTCAGAAAGTCCCTGACTCCACGCAACTTTTCCCGATTTGGGGAGAACTCGGGAGAAGGAAGTCTATGTTTCATGAGATCATCCCAAAAAGGAAGAGACCCCAACATGTAAAGGCAAACCATTTAATGGTCTCTGACAAGGACTCAGGGAGGCCACTTAGGACAACTGTAGTGCCAGCAGAGGGGTCGAGGAGCCTGCCTAAGGCTTACTGCAGTCCTTTCCAAAGACTTCCAGCAATGTCAGCTTGAGTCCAAAAAAAGTAACATAGCCCCCGGGGAATGCCCTTGTTGCATTAAAAATAATAATAAAGGAAAGACAAAGAAAATGTTTTCCTATGAGCCAACAGTGTACAAGGGAAGTCTTTTTCTATCTTCCAATTGCATTTAAGTACATATTCACAGATAAAGGTCAAGTTCACCCAACCGTGCCATAGCTTGCAGTTTGGAGGATCCAAACAGAAGCTTGGTGGGTTTGTTGCAATGTACTCTCGCAATGGGGTGCATGCAGCCCAAAGTGTCAAATACCCCCTGAGTTCCTGATGCCAGGGGTTTCCCTTAATATCCAGGTTTTCCCTTTTATCTATAAAAAGGCATGTGAAGTGCATTCTAACTTGTTAGTAGACATCTCTAATGGCTGCAGATGAAATTCTGCCTACCTGGCTCCTCTCCACCACTGGTAAAGAACAGCCAAGTTCATTGGAATGTTTTTTTTTTTTTTCTCTAAATGACCAGTCTGATAGAAAAACGTTTACTCCTCACACAGACGGGTCCTCCTGGCTGACACTGGGGAGCCTTCTTTCACACCCGTGATCACAATGGCATGCTTTCTTGTCTGTCTTTTCCACTAGATGGTGAGCTCCAAAAGGCAGGGGCTGGGCCTGAGCATTCAACAAACATTTACTGGGAGAGGAAAAGAAGAAAGAAAGGGACGGAAATAAAGGAAGGGAAAGCAAAGGAGGGGAGGGGAGGGGGAAGAGAAGGGAGGAAAAGGCAGAAGGAAATAAAGAAAGGGAGAGAAGGAGGAAGGAAGGATTTAGCTTGACATTAGTTTGCCAGGAGATAAAGTAGACCCTCCCCTGCTTACATCTGGGTCCCAGCCATACTGAAGACTCATTCTCCAAGCGCTTCCTCCCCTCCTGTCCCCTTGCTTCTCTCGTACCCTCTGCATGGGCTATCTTTCTCCATGTTCTGCACATGCTATTTGCCCATCCACATCCACCATCCATCCCTCTCCACCCTGCTCTGTGTCCTTGGGAGACTGGCTTCACTGGGGTGCATCTGTGGGTTCCTTTGTCCTGTGGCTTCTAGAAGAAGACAGGGAAGCAGAAGGGAATGACAATGTAGCATTTACTCTCCAGGCTCCCTTCTGGCCTGGGGGCTACAGGAGGTTGGCAACCCCTCTTTAGGGAGAGTCACGGCTTCTGCCCAGGGGTCCTCTGCACACAGTCACTAGGTTCCCAAACCACTCTGTCTTCTTGTCCCTCCAGACCAAGGATACAAATGGCTCTCCACTGTTGCTGACTCTGGCCTTGGCAATTGTCAAGGTCTGCCTACCCTGTTGTAGATAGCTTCTCCTTCCAATGTATCCCTCCTTCAACTCTCCTTAACTGTTCCATTTGAATGTATCACCTGTTTTCTGCCAGGATCTGGCCTATGCAGCCTGCATCTCTACCTCGGAAAGTGTTGCCCCATCTCCAGCTGCCCTCAAAGCATGTCTCCGCCAGCCAACGCACGTTGTCCTCCTTGTCCAAGCAGATCTCTGCTTTCCAGAGCTCTGTCCCACTGCGTGTCATGGATCAGAGTTTCTTTTGGGTGAATATGGTTCCCCCACCAAAATGAAAGCTCCTCAATGGTGAGGAGTGCCTCCCACCCCTTCCGGCATCCCCAGTGAAGAGCAGAGGGCCAGGCAGGGATGCACAGACCCAAGAGATGTCTGTTTGCAAATGTTACTGTGTGGTTCCATTACCATGACTGGAGGAAGATAGCAGCAAAAAGTCAGGCTGTGCTGGGCTCAACCCCAAGCCCATCAAGGCTACTCTCTACAGCATTGCCACGATCCTCGCTGTGCATGCTTCAGGTGACGGGGTGATCACTCACCCGCAGAGAGGTGCTCCCCTAGGACCATCACTCTGAGGGGGGATGACATCATCTGTTACTCAGCTCTGAGCTGCCGCCTATAATTACAACACTCTGGTTCCAGCCAGGGCTTAGAAACCATATAGAGGAATTCTGCTCCCTTTCCTACAGGACAGGCCCTTAGAGACTTGAAGTGTGTATACCATCGCCCTATAGTCTTGGCCCCAGGAGAAGTTGCTCATCGTGCCAAACATCTTCACACGGTTATGATATAAGCTCCTGCCTCTCACTGTCCAGTCCCCACCCCCTTTTTTTTTGTGCTTCCTCCACTGGTTGCTGTTATTCTAGATCCTTAAGAAGGAAAACTGGCCGCCAAGATAGCTCTGATGGTTCTACAGGGGTTCATGGAAGCCCAAGGCCGTCATCAGCTTCTCTTCCAAACTCACTCATTCAGGCACTCCACAATCCCAAGCTCTCAGGGATAATTGGGGAGAGTGAGAATAGAACATGAAGGGGCAGGGATGTGTGACTGTCCAGAATGTCAGGGCAGTCCTGGACAGCTGTGTCACCGCAGATGACCAGGAGTCAGAAATCCAGAGCAACCTTATCTCTAGTGTGACTACTAATGGACAGTGTGAGCTCTGGTCTCTGTTTCCCTCTATAGGGCAGAAGGGGCTTGGACCAATGATCTCTGAGGATGTTTCTAGGTCCAACACTTGACCTAGGATTAGGTGCTCTCCTGGAGTCCAAACATGTTAAAAGATACACTTCTCTGACAGAATTCACCCATCTGTCCAGCTCCATTACTAGGAATCTTATTATACTCAAGGGAATCGCTACGTAAATTGTCAGAACAGCAAATTTTAATCAATGCCGCTCAAGGGGGGCAGGGCACGGACTGCTTTGGCGTGGTGCATGCAGGAATGGAGAAACTTTTCAAGAACTCTGACACTGACACTCTGGTGGTATTTCATTTTATATGGATTCATTTTTTGCTGTATATTTCAAAGGTATTGGTTTGCAATATACAGGGGAGAAAAAAACAACAAAACTGGTGCCTTACCATAGACTGAGAAGTATTCAATAGTTTTATTATCTTTACCCATTAAGAGAGAAAAAAGAGAGAGGAGGGCAGAAAAAGAGGGAGGAAGAGAGGGAGGGAGGGAGAGAGAGAGGACCCTGAGGAGAATGAAGTTCAGCTCTTTATTAAAAATCACCTAGATAACGTCAATCAAATTTTCACTGCTTCTACTAAAGGTGCCTGCCTCCCTCCCTCCTTTCTCTCTGTCTCCCTCCCTCCTTCCCTCCCTCCCTTTTCTTAAAGTCACAAAGCAAATATTTTTTTGCAAACGTCCCCAGGTTCCTCTCTGCACACAGGAAAGCCAAAATAGCCTGGACACCGTCATTCCTGGCCCCGTCAGGAGATGACACATTGCCTGATGGGGCTCACCCGGGGCTCATGACCTTCCCAGCTGGCAAACAAGTGCCCTGGCGTGAGTGGTCACAGAGCTGGCACACAGCTGTTCCCGGACATTCTGGGCAGGCAGTCCCGTGACTTAGAAAAGGGGAGGCCGTTGGAGGCTGCCAACTCTGTCTGCTGATGGTGAGGTATCTGGGATGGGGCCCCACGGCCCCTCCATACCAGGACAGTGCTGGCTGCCCTCGGTCCTGACCCAATCAACTCAGCGGTTTTCCCCCAAGGCCTTGTGAAGGCGCCCTGCCTACCAACCCTGCCCTTCAACTCTGCCTCTTACTGCTTCTCAGGCTTAAAAATCCTTCCCTTCAGTGGGAGCTTTAGAGTCAACAGACCTGGATGTGAGTCCAAGCTCTCCATTTACTAGTTGAGTGACCTTGGCTAAATCCCTAGGTCAGTCTGGATCCTTGCGGCACAATAGGGCTAAGGGTACCCACCCTCCTGGTGCTGAAGAAGCAATTGTTGTAGGAATGGATGAACGAATGAATGAATGAATGGGCAAATGAATGAAAGCAGGAATGAAGGAACAAATGAACGTGGAAATGGGTGAGGGACATGCAGCTATCCGTGGCACTTTGCCCTCCTCCGTGCCCACTCTGCCTGAGCACGCGGGTACGTCCTGGGAGTCCAGCTCTGTAGAGCACATGCTGCCTTAATCTCAGAGACTTGCATTTGTGACTTAGCTGAATGACTCTCCTAACCCATGACCTTGGCGGAGTCATTGCCTCCACTCAGCCCTTCTAGCTCCCTGTCGGTCAAATGCAAATACTAACCCCTGTCTTGCCTTCCTTACCAAATTCTGTCAAAGCCCAAAGGAGAGCAGAGATGAAAGTGCATTGTGACCTGGAAGGAACCAGCCACACAGCAAGGCTTCTTCCCACTTGGGCCGCTTGTGTCTCTGAACAAGGTGGGAGTCCAGGGCCCGCCTGGTGCCAGCAGGCTGAGCTGACGTGCTTTCTGGCTTGCTGCCAGGCACGACATTCTCCTGCCAGCATCGCCATTCCTTTGCACATAGGTATTTTGTCTGTGCATGGGAGGCCCTTGCTTTTTTGAGAGAGACATAAAGAGAAGAGTCAGCAGAAAACCTGCAGAGGTCGGCAAGTGTGCTCGAGCTATCAGCAAGTCCAGGGTCCTGTGCGCTGGACAGAATGGAAAAGTCCAGCGTGAATCTGGGAGATGAGGAAAGTGGATGCTGACTGTCTCTCTGGCTTGGAACTAGTTCCTCTGAGTCCCATATTGAATATAGATCACCACGGGTTCACCTCTGGGCTTTTCCTTGGGGGTGCTGTTTAGAGTTGACAGTGCAAGCAGAGGCTAAGGAAAGCCTTGGACAGAAGTGTCCCCTTTCTGCCCTCTTCTCCGCAGTGGATGACATGTCCCTCTGCCCAGAGTGCCCTCCTCTCTCCCCCAACCCAATCTTGGATGTCCAAACCAGATCGGAGCTTTTCTGAGATATTCGAGTGCCAAGTCAGTTTTTTTCTCTTTGATCTCCCTTGGCATTCCCTAAAAACAGCGCACAGCACACAGCACTTTCCTGACACAAGTAAGGACAAATATGCTTACTGAGACCTCAGGGCCGGCCAGCCACGAGCAGTGGGACCATGCGCTACACGCCCCCTCTCCATCTCCAGAGCAGCTTCACAAAGCAGGTGCTGTTATCGCTCCCATTTTACAGAGGAAGGCATGGCTTCTAAGAGGTCACAGAGCGAGGAAACAGTATGGCTGAGACCCGAACCCAGGCTGTGCGACCCAGCTGACCCCGGATTTACCAGCACAGTGCAACAGAATGAGCACTCGGCCGGGAAGCGTGTTCCATAATGCTCTGTCCAGCACGGTAGCCACTAGAGCCCACGAGGCTGCTGAGTTCGTGAAATGTAGTTTATGGGACTCAGTCCAGATTTTAAATTTATTTAATCTCAACTAATTTAAACAGTCCCAGTGGACTAGGGAACGCGCTGTACCCCACTCTACCACGTGTGTTATGACAGTTACCCATTATGTGACTCACACTACCCAGTTTTGACTCTGAGCTCTTTAAGACGGGGTTGTCCTCTTTCATAGCCCACTGCGGGGGCTCAGCGAATACTGTTTTGGTGGGCTATCTTTGCATATCCCCACAAGAGATGTGTAAGAGGTTGGCTCAGTCACCAAGCTACCGTGCAAACCAGAAAATCTACAAAGTTCTGGAACCCCTAGGGCTCTCAGGCACCTCGCCTATGCAATGCTGAGGGGACCGAGTCAGCTCACAGCTGGGCACTGCCTGCCTGGCAGGTGTTACCTGTGTGGAGAGTCGGGGTCGAAGCAAGTCTTGGTGACATCCGTGATTTCGGGGTCGCAGCACTCTCCGCCATCAAAGTTGAACCGTTCATAATTACAGTCCATGTCGCACACCCCGTTGTGCTGCTTCTTCACAAAGGCAGGGTGGCGCAGGTGGCGGCAGTCCCCGCCGTCGTGGCCGGTCAGCGTGTGGTTGCACTCGAGGTCGCAGCTCTCATCCCCAATCTTGCTGATGTCGCAGTTGGCCAGGACGAGGCGGTGGCGCAGGGAGGAGTTGCTCACCTCGAGCACCTCCAGATCCCAGGAGATGTTGTAGTGTCTGAAGGCCTCGGCCAGCTGCCGGTGCTGGAAGTCGATCTGCTGACGGCTCACAGTGGGGTTCTCATGGTTGTCGTCATGGAGGTTGACCACGCGGTAGCGCACCACCTTGGGTCGGCGGAACCGCGGGAGCTGGTTGTAGCTGGCAATGACCTCTGTGTTGTCACACAATGTCTGCCCACACAAGGGAGGCTCCAGACTTGTGTCCAGCAGGAAGCCGTGGGCACCGCTGAGTTCCACTTGGGGGATGTTACCATCCTTCATGGGGGACCAGGTGTGCTTCACGTTGTCCCAGTTCTCCTGGAGGAGGAGCTGAGGTAGAGGCGCGTGGAGGCCATGGGTTTCCATGTCGAGCAGTACCTCCCGCTGAGTCCGGGCCACCTTCCACAGACTGAAGCGCTCGATGTAGCCCCGGTAGTTGTGATTCAGAGCACTGCCCCCCAACATGAGCACTTTACACTTCTGGGTCAACGGGCTGAAGATGCCACCCACCTGCTCCCCCGAGGTGGCCACCTGGGCACCGTTCACATAGAGTTTCATCAGCCGCCCGTCATAGGTGGCGGCTAGGTGCACCCACTGGCCTGGGAGGTAGCTGCGGTGGGCATTGATGGTGGTTACTTGCCGGGCTCGGTCTGTCTTCAGGGAGAAAAAGTAGCGTGGGTCTCTGTTGCCTTGGTCACTGACGGTGTGAATTCCCACGACCCATCCTCGGTCACGTGAGGTATAAGAACATTTGTCGTACAGCCCTATGTGGCCCAAAGAGAGAGAGAGAGGCGTCAGTAAAGGATGGAAGAGGGCACTCAGTTACTTCTCTCTGTTAAAACTAGTATGAGGATGTCCTAGCCCAGTGGTTCGCAAACTGTGCCCTACAGGGTCCTCCAGTTCTTAATGAAGCCTCTGGGACCAGACTTAGGACAAGATAAGGGCTAGAGGAACAGGAGGAGCTGGTTTTGGTGGGGGGTTCTCCCCACTACATGAGCCCAAGTGGTTTCACTTTCATTGGTTCTGAACATGGAACATACAGGAAAGATTTCGGTTTGTAGAATGGGTACTTGGGCTAAGAAAATACCAACAATAACAACAATGGAAATCTAAACACCTTTGATTTTGCAAGATTGTTGGAGGGGAAGAGGATATTATAATAAAGAGGGTATTTTAGGGGCGCCTGGATGCCTCGGGGGGGTTAAGCCGCTGCCTTCAGCTCAGGTCATGATCTCAGGGTCCTGGGATGGAGCCCCGCATCAGGATCTCTGCTCGGTGGGGAGCCTGCTTCCCCTCTCTCTGCCTGCCTCTCTGCCTACTTGTGATCTCTTTCTCTATCAAATAAAGAGATTTTTAAAATGTTTTTTAAAAAGAAGGTATTTTAGGGGATGCCTGGGTGGCTCAGTGGGTTAAAGCCTCTGCCTTCGGCTCGGGTCATGATCCCAGGGACTTGGGATCGAGCCCCGCATCGGGCTCTCTGCTCGGCAGGGAGCCTGCTTCCTCCTCTCTCTCTCTCTGCCTGCCTCTCTGCCTACTTGTGATCTGTCAAATAAATAAATAAAATCTATAAAAAAAAAAAAAAAAAAAAAGAAGGTATTTTAGGGGCACTTGGGTGGCTCAGTTGGTTAAGCATCCAACTTGTGATTTCGGCTCAGATCATGATCTTATGGGTGGTAAGACTGAGCCCCCTGTCAGGCTTTGTGCTCAGCAGAGAGTCTGCTTGGGATCCTGTCTCTGTCCTTCTCCCAACTCATGCACATGCTCGCTCTCTCTCAAATACATAAATAAATCCCCCCCAAAATTAAAAAATAACCAAGAGGGCACTTTAAGTGTGGGATGATATATGAGGCAAGAGGAGAATGGGGTGGGGGGTTAGTAATGAGTAGAAGATGCTCATTGAGAAGGAGCACCCCTATTACGGCTGCCAAAACCTTGGGCACACATCACTGCTGGCCATCATCAGATGGCCAGTGGTGGTGAACTGTTAGCAAAGTTGGCCCAGAGAAGCGAGAGTCAGGGGCCACAAAGCTAATGCTTCTACCTTCTAACAGGAGGCCGTCCTGGCTAGCCCTGAAATCCAGCCCCAGAGAAAGGCAGACATGCTTACTGTCTGAGCTGGAAAGATTTTTAAAGAACACTGCTTCCAACTTCTTCACTTCACAGGTGAGGGATCTCAGACCAGGAAAATGAAAAGCATTTGTCAGGTTACACAGAGTCAATGACAAGTTTCTGAGACCCAACTCAGCTTTCTCTGACACTAATGTTAGTATTTGCAAAAGAATGAAGTGAAAAGCATCCTCTTAACATAAAAGATGTGGGGGACTCCTTCATTACTTAAAATCATCCAAGCCTCTGTATTGTACTAAGGTCTGTGTGTGAATTCATTTAATCCACGTAACACCCTTATGGTGATGATGTTAACAGACGCGAGATTCTCAAGAAAGCAAAGAGGTGGATGGGTTAAAGGTCAACTGGCTGGTGAGTGGCTCCTCCATCCATCAGACCCTGGCATTCATCACCCTGTGCACTAACTCTGTGGGTGCTTCCTTCTCCCCCACCAAAGCCACCAGGGATCTAGAACACTCCAACTGCTTGCGAGGGGGCACAAGTTGGGTGTTCAGGAAGGTCCCATGGCTGACGTCTCTAGACTTACTCTGGGAACCCCAGGAAGTCACTTAGCAGATTCTCTCTGGATCGAATTATCCTTATAATCACCAACCCCCATTCCTCAGCTTTTCTGGAATACACCCAGTGTCCTTGGCACAGACAGGCTGTTGGATGGGGAAGAGGACTTTCTAATTAACAGTGTGTTTTAAGTGTGGGATGATGTACGAGGCCAGGTGGGAGGAGAAAGAGAAGGAGATGAGAATGAATACAAGATGCTCATTTAGGAGGACAGTCCCTACTCTGAGCCGGAGACTGGCTGCGGTCACCATAACTTTGAGTGTGCATCTGCCATTAGCGTTCATCAACGAGCATGGAGAGCTTCCAGCAAAATCAATGGAGGAGGCCCACAGGCTCTCTGCTCCTTTGTACCGGGGCCTCAGAACCTGTGTAAATCTCTGTTAGCATCTGATGCAGAGGGCAGTTTTGGCCTGGCATCTGAGTCCGCCTATACCCCTCCTCCCACTCCCTGCCCAACAGTCCCTTAGGCAATGGCTGGGGTCGCCTCACAACGTCAACCTGCTCTCGCTGGCTGGGCAACCTTGGTGAAGCACTAAGTACCTCTTTGGGGTCTTGGTTCTCTATCTGGTGAAGGAGGGGACTGAATGAGTTTCCCCTCACATGCCTGGTTGAAGTCTGCTTCTCTGCGTTTCCAGGTTTTCTCTACCACTAAAACAGAAACCACCTCTTCAAAGAAGCTCTCCATGATAGCCCTGTAAAGAATGCTCATCTTTCCTCTCAACTCATTTTACTTTAGGGCAACTAGACATTTGCTCTCTGGTTTTGGAGTCCCCCTAGATGGAAGGGTTCTTGAAAGGGAGAACTCTGGCTGGACCATCTGTCCCCTGCCTAGGACCTTGTACCATTCCTTGTCTACAGCAGGCGCTCAGCAAGCGTCTCACGAAGGAGCACAGGAAGGATTCCAAATAGAGCCAGAGAAGGAAAAAGGACAAACAGAATCAAAGGCCCTAACTTAGGTCTTTATTAGAGTCAGAAGAGAGGGTGTGTTCTCAGTACCACAGAAAGAGCAGTATCTTTGGACTAGGAGTCATTCTGATGAAAGAGTTACTAAGTCGAACATCAGGGCAACCTCCCTTCACTTCTGCAGGTCTTCCTTCTCTTGCGTAGATCTCCCTTGCAGCATGCTGTCATACTCAAGAGACACAGTGGATACGCCATCCTTGGCATACAGTAGCCATCCAAGTGGGAGCTCATTTTTAAGACGCTGGTGAGTCTGGGAGTGATATCAACGATACCAAGTAGGAAATGACAAGAAACAAAATACAGAAAGGCCAAAGAGAGAAGGCACCCTGAAGGCATCTTGACTAATGCAGCAGGAGTTGGTAGGATGAAGGCTCAAAGAAAGCATGTGTCCTCCCCAGAGCCACTGGCAAAGCCTCCTTAGAAATCACGAATCACATCTGCTTAGCTGCTGTCATGACACTGCGTGTGAAAAGCTACCTCCCTTGGACCCTTCCGAAGCAGAACCTCTGACTCCAGATTTGGAATGAGCTACCCCAGCTCTATGTGTTGCTCCTTGCCACGAGGATCAGTGAGAGCAAAGTTCCTGGAGCCGGAGCCGCCACGCTTGGTCTCCCCCTCCCACCTCTGAGCTCCCTTCTCTTGCTCCCCTGGCGAACCCTCCCCCTTAAAGAGAAAATTCTTCTAATGAGAAAATTAACATCTGAAACAGGATCCCCTTTTCCTCTCTCTTTCTCTCTTTTACTCTCTCTCCCTGCAGGTTTTTTATTTTGCCAGGGGCTCTCCCGTCCCTGGTTTTCCTGTTGCCTTTGGAAGGCGGCTAGCTGGGTGAGCAAGGTAAAATGTTTACACATCTGTAGGGTGCCCTCAGTTCAGAACCTTCCTGGGGCTTGGGACCCGGCTCAAGACCCCTCTGTTTGCAGTTGAAAGGCCAGACTCTGCCACACAGAGCCAAGGACTAAGAGCTGGCTTAGCCCCCAGAGGCAGAGGGGAAGGGCAAAGAGGGGCTCTTCAGTGGAACCAAGAGGAAACGCGTTAAGGGAAATGAGAACCTTGAAGCAGTGGCTTCAGAAGTTCAGAAGAAAATATTTATCTGGAGCCTAAGCGGCAAAAGGAAATCAGTGAACTTCAGCAGGGGTGTTATGGGGGCGGGGATAATGGTGATAGGGACTTATTTCTGTATGCAAATAACCTAATTGACAGTAGTCACACTCAGGGGGCTGTGCCACCAGTCCAGAATCAGGGATCTGGAACCAGAGATCTGGATGACCTTGCCTGGAACAAGTCACACCACCCCTTCTTGCTGCCAGGCTGCTTTTCCCTTCTTGGAAAAAGGAGAGGCTGGGATTAAATGATCCCCCCACCCCTACAATTGAAGAGCTCTTTTGTTCACTGCTAGAATGGTTCCTTGTAAGCAGAAGGAGCTCAGTACAAGTGTTGATTTGAATGTTGGATGCCCTGCGTCATTACTAATGCTCGCGTGCTCAGGTCCCCTCTGCTCTGTGTATCTCCATAAAGGACACAGAACGGTGTTCCCTGGAGGACATGGGCGAACCCCCACGCCCAGCCTGTCCCTCCCCATAGTTGTCCAGGAAGACGGAGATGTAGTGAAGGAAAGAGAGAGAGGCTGTCTGCAGTCTGCACCAGCTGCATGGTGCTGGAAGTTGATCCCAGGGGACACATCCCCATGTGACAGGATGAAAGCTACAGGGTAATCCTGCACACAATCTACATCTAATTAGCATAAGCCCGCCTCAAGGCCATGAGCCTGTGGAAACAGACACCAAAAGTGTGCAGAGCCCGTGAGGTGTGCTGGGCATGCACAGATGGACAGGTCTGGCCCCAGACCTGGAAAGGGCTTGCTCTGGGCCTCGTGGTAATCACTGGTCCCTCGAACCCTGGTCCTCCAGCCCTTCTAATGGGCCCTCATCCTCCCGCAGCTAGGCTTGTTTTGAAAAGGGCTTCAGATGCCCCCAAGAAGCTTGCTGCCTGCTTTTTACGATCTTTCTTCTCATCTACCCACTGAACCTTACCCTGGAGACACAGAGCATACATAAAAGAGGCTAGCGCAAAGGCAAAAGGCTTGTACAGAGTGTCCAGAAACGCTGGCCAGGGCTGTTACCAGGTGTCCACTGGGCTCCGGGCTCACCCTCTCGGGATCAATTGCATGGCACTCTCCCAGGGCAGCTCTGTCCGACCACTCTATTCCACTCCAGGAACAAACCAATCTTCCATCCAACCATCACATCCCTTCCTATCTGAGAACTCTCCTCTTCTGTAATGACTCATCCAATGTCTGTGTTTCCCACCTGTGTGTCTGTCTGGTTCATTTCAAAGTGCCCAGCATGCAGCATGCAGGGCAGACCCTGGTACCTTGCAGGTGCTCTGGAGACTTTGTCATGGCAAATTAAAAATCAAGGAAGGAAAAGAAGGGGGGGAGGTTTCCCTAGTTGGTGTGTTCTTTACAAGAGCATAGTACCCTTTACTTAGAACTCGCTAAGTCCCGTGTGTTCTAGAGTAATTCTTCCACTTAACCTTCACGACGGAACTCTCAGCTTTGCCCATTCTTCAGAGGAAGGAATTCAGAGGAATTCCAAGGCAACAAAGCTTGGAATCCCGGTCTATAGGATTCCCCCCCCCGCCTAGGTGCCTCATCACCCCAGAGCCAAGTGGGCTGTTTGAAGGCACAGCCCCCACCAAAAATATTTCCGTAAGTCCCACAGCGCCAACACAAGGACGTTGAATTGAACTGCAAGCCAGGAGGCTGCTTTTCATGTCCTTCGTCTGCCTGGTCTAAAAAATTGACTAAGAATCCATGATTCTTTATTACTAGGGGTTAATCTGTTCCACTTGGCTCACCCAACTTCCCCGGGACCCAAGATGTGCCAGGAACTTGCTGTCTTTTCAGAGTCCAGAGAACCTTCCGGAGCTTGTCCTCTAGCACCTGGACTTCCCAGCTTTCCCACCTGTTCGTTTCTGACCCAGGTTTGTTCCAACCTGCAGGGTCTATACAGAAATGTTGTCCCCCCCACCCCCAAGGCTGCAGTCACATTCTTAGCTGGCCATCAGCTTCCTTTCTGTTTGTTATGGGCTGAATCGTGTCCCCTCAAAATTTATATGTTGAAGTCCTAACTCTTAGTACCTTAGGAGGTGATTCTTTGGAGGTAGGGTCTATACAGAGGTGATCAAACTCAAATGACGTGCTTCGGATGGGACCTAATCCAGCAGAGCCAGTGTCCTTGTTAGAAGAGGGAACTGAGACACAGGCACGCGCAGAGGCAACAATGGTTGTCTACAAGCCAAGGAGAGAGGACTCAAAAGAAATCCACACTGTGGCCACTTGGTTCTCAGATGCCAAGCTTCCGAACTGTGAGAAAACCAATTTCTGTTGTTTCAGTCATCTGTTCGACAGCACTCTCTCAGGGCAGCCCTTTCAGTCTAGACCACCACCCTTCCACACATCTTCTAAGCTCTCCCATCGAAATTTCTCTAAAAGCACACTGTCCCCTGCCTCGTGCCCAGTTCAGAATCCTCCTCTGGTTAGGACATACGCCTCAATTTACTCAGTTCAAAGAGGGAGCAAAGCGAGGTGCATCAGGAGGACACAAAGACGGGTGTTGCGGTCATCACGCACAGGAAATGTGCTTCACGGGGGAGGGATGCTTCTGTGTCTCAGCTGGATTGTGCAAATCCGTAGGCCCTGTGGGGTGCTGAACAGATGGGTTGCGGCTTCTGCGCCAAGGTGTCTCATGCTCACGGCCGCCTTCTATAACAGGTGCTCTTTATAGCCAAGGAAGCTGAGACTCAGAGAGGTGAGGTCACCTGCCTCAGGTCACACAGCACTAAGTGGTTGGAGGGATTGGAATTAAGGACTCCTGATACCAAGTTCAGTTCCCCCACAGAGGAGTGGGACCTCAGCTATGTCTCCATGCTGTGCATGTGTTTTGTTTTGTTTTTTTTGTGCACCCTGCCCCCCGCCCACCATGTTCTCGGGGCATGGTTTAAACCAACACAAACTTAGGTGTGGTAACACTTTACTTTCGGCCCTGTCAGGGAGGACGATTAGCACAGCATGGCAAGTATATCAAGTCTATACTACTTGGTTTTCTCTCATTGGGTGAGTGGACATGGGAAGAGATGGATACTCTACCTGAGTCCTTTTGGCTGGTAAAAAAAAACAGCATTTTCAGCTAAATAATGATATGAATAAGGAATGTTTGCTGAAAGCCTCTATATAGCAGTTCCCGTGCCAGGCACAGAGATCCCATTCGGTGCTCATAATGACCCCATGAAGTGGGCTTTCCTGACAGTCCTTTGACAGAGAAGGACCTTGAAGTGTAGAGAGGCTATGTGATCTCCCCACAAGGATCACAGCGAGACGGTAGCAGAATCACAGCCAGATTAACTCTAAAGCCAGAGCTCTTCTCCAGGATGCTTTCCTTTGGTGGGAACAACTCTTAGCTTGGGGGTCAAGGTTCTCACGGTCCCATCTGCCACTGCTCTGCTATGGGTTGTTGGGAAAGCAGCCCCCCTCTCTGGGCATCCTCGCACCCTGCCCTATGAAGTAGGAGGGCTACATCAGATGGTCACAGGGACCCCCCTCTCTTAGACTCCCTGTGACTCTGAGATCCTGGGTCCTTCAGAGATTCTAGCCGTGGCTCCTGTGGAGAGAGGTATGGTCATCGAGGACAAGGTAAACAGAAGAAAGGCAGCCTCAGGACCTCCCAACTTAAGGATGTCTACTCACTGTGGGACATCTGCCAGAGCAAGACAAGTGGAGGTGAGAGGATGGGGGTACAAAAGGGGGAAATCAGGTCAGCAATCTTTTTTTTTTTTTTTTTTTTTTTCCAGGAGGATAAAAAAGTTAAAAGCCAAAGGTTGGAGATGCCCCCTTCTATTTTGTTTTGTTTTGTTTTCCCTTCCATGATTTAATGGCTGGTATCAAAGCCACAAAGAAATGCTTGACAGAGCAATCCTATGGAAAGCTTTTATCTGTCCAGAGGACAGTGATTAAAACAGACAGATTTGGGTTAAGTATACCCATGGTCCCTGCACTTGGTTCGGTTGGGGGGAGGACCCCCAAAATGACCCCTGAGGACTCCGCGGTCCCAGGCATTCAGAGGAGAGCCGGGACGTCACCGAGGTGGGGGCCCCAGGGAACGTTCCTCAGCATCCTCGTGCCTCTGGGCCCACCTCGGCTCAAAGGATTGATTTTAGGCTCAGAAGGAGGATGTTTGAAATATATCGTATCTGGCTGGAGGCTTATCCCAAACTATACTGAGTTCTAGACATCCCATCTCCTACTATAAGAGACAAGAGAACCCAGAGTAACCCTCTGGAGGGATTCACAAGGTCAGGATTCTCTCAGGGGTCCCCCATGTGTCGGCCAGTGGGACCAGATCTGCCTTTGCAGGGTAGCACGGGACAGTGGGAAGAGCGCCTGCAGTGGCAGGTAGGTCTGCTTTCTACCTGCACTCGTTTTTCTGTCTAGGAACCATTACCGGAAAGCCCTCTGACTATGTGGGTCCGCTGGCCGCCTTTACTAGCTGGGTGACCTTAGGGGAGTTCAATTCTCTGAGCCTTGGCTTTCCCACATGTACTGCGGGGATTAAAAAGTCTTATCCTATATCCCACACAGGACTCATTGGAGAACGAAGGGAGTTAAATGAATGCATATTTCCTTGTAAACTATCCAGGGCGAAGGCAAGGTTCAGAAGAGTATGCTTACAGGTTCCTGAAACCCATAAGCTTTATTAATACACAGACTTCACGGTGAGTTTGGGTTGGCAGACTGCTCTTGGGGGCTCCAGATGCGCCTGCATCTGCCTTGGGTTCTTGACTCTCCGGCCTGCCTCCTTTGCTCCTACGTAAGCAGGCTCTGTGGACATGGAAAGGGGAGGGCTTTCACAGAGCAGTAAACCAGCATCAGTGCCGGCTCTACCATTCACTAACTACATGCCTTGGGAAAGTCAGGGCACCTCTTCTAGTATTAGTCTTCCCATCTATTAAGTGGGGTGACAGTGACACTATCTTCCTCTGCCAGTTGTAGGGGGAACTGATGAGATAATGAATATACCAGGACGTTGCCCATGAGCACAGGCAACATAACAGGCCTTAAGCACGTGTGCTGTGAAGTCTTATCTGTGGGAATCTCAGCTGTGCTGCTTGCTGGCCAGTAGCCTTGGGCAAAATCCCTTCACCTACCTGATAGTTTTCTCAACTGTAAACTGATAATAACAGTACTTAATGCACTGTGCCATTTTGAGGATTTAGGGAGAGAATGCAAACACTCATTTGCATAGCATGTGACGCACACCAGCTACACTTTTTATTGATATGAATGTCTGTTCCTTTTCCTCAGAACTGGGACCAAGTTTTTTTTTTTTTTTTTCCCACCTCTTCTTCTGTGCTGTTAAACTTTATCCTTTCTGACACTCTTCTCTGAAATAGAAAGGCACGTGCCTTGCTCTCTTTTTCACACGTTCTCAATGAGATTGGAGCATACAAAATTTTTAAAAAAGAAAGTAGGAGAGGAAGAAGACGAAGAGATAAAAGGAGGAGGAAGAGAAGGAGGAGGGAGAGAGAGGGGTCCCTGCACTGTCAGTTTGCTTGCTCTGAAACTTTCCCCTAGGACAAACGAGACGCTAGCAGACTTAGGTGGTGATGCTGGAACCACCCTGGAGAAGAGAGCCCACTTTGGGTCATTTTAAAGACTTGAGGACCTACAGGCTGTTCCCTGCTTACTCACCAAACCTCAGGGACAGTGACTTCTCAAGTACCATTCCATCCTGCCTGCCATATTCTTCACAGCACTCCCAGGCCCTTTACCCTTCATCATTCATGGAATCGGACATTGTCAGGGCTGGAGGCTCCCTCAAAGGTCACTATATCATCTATTCAAACCCAGTTTGAATCATCTGTACAAAAGAGAGCATTCATATTTCAAAACTAGAGAACTCTGTGCCACGTGAAGAAGGCCTCTGTACCTTCGAGCATTTCTCAATGCTCTCCTTCAGTGAACCCAAATCAACTCCCTCTTCTTGCCACCCACTGCTCCAGGATCTGGTCTCCAGGGACCCACAGAGTTATTCTGTGCCCTCTAGGCCAGGACAGCTGGGAAGAGGTCTGAGGCTTTTGACTGCATTATCCCTGGCTCTTCTATGCCCCATGTTAATGTCCCCTGGTCCTGGCTGGTTCATCCACTTGGCCATTCGATGATTCACTCAACACATCTTCACAGAACATCTACTGTAGCAAGTTCAATCCAGGCATTCAGGGTATGGAGCATGACCAGACATAGGATATACCCTCTTGCGAGAGACTGCTCATCCCTAATGCTAGTAGTACCTGTCCTCCTATTGATGCAATGTGCCTATAGTAAGAATTAATAATATGCAGTCAGGAACATCTATTATCATCATACCTGCCTCCTTATGTTATCCCTAGGATCACTATTCTGATTTGTTCTAATGCCACTTGGAACCACATGAACCTACTGATAAATAGAGAGCCAACATTTATGATGTGTTATGTTCAAGGACAAGGACTTTATGGGCATCATCTCACTGAATTATTATGACTGTAAGTTCTCGTGGTCCCATTTTATGGATGAGGAAAATGAGACTCAGCTTCCTTGACTTAGCAAAGGTCTTTTGACTTGTAATCACATAAATAAGGTTATTTGAACCCAGATCCAACTCCAAAGTCAACTGCTTAACCAATGCCTTATGTTTTCTATGAATAAATATAAGAAAACATTCTTTTAAAATCAGTTGACTGTTTCTTCATACAGTCATTTTTCCCTGAAGTTCCAAAGAGCACAGAGTTTTAATTATTTCACTTGCTTTTCTCAGAACTAGCTAAAAGAAGAAAAATAGAAACTATGATTCTATTCATACAGATGGAGAGAGTGAGCCTCTGAGAGGGTGGAGAGTCCATGTTTGTTCCCCAGCTCTGCATCTAGAACCTTCTATAGAATACCCAAAACATAAGCACTCAGTATACATTTGTTGAATGTATGAGTGTAGATATGAATAAATGAAAGAAAGAAAGAAAGAAAGAAAGAAAGAAAGAAAGAAAGGGAAAGAAAGATGCCCAAGGCTTGTAAGGATACCCAGTTTGAGTAGAGTTTGAAGTTTCAAACCATCATTAGAGCACTGAAACGAGAGCTCTGACTGGGGGCAGGAGTGGCATCTTTGTGATACCGGGTAGAAGCCTCTTCTACTTCTTGGACCTCAACTTCTCCACCTGTATGATGGGGGGTTGCATTTGTAGTCACTAGGTTTGGCTGTGTGAAATACTAAAAGCAATAATGAGGGGTCAAGAGAGGATAACTTAGCTGTGTGACCTGTGGCAAGTTGTGCCCCCTCTCTGGTCCACTTTCTCATCGGGGAAAAGAGAAGACTATGGTGAACTCATTTCTAGGGAGTCTGTTAAAAATTCAGGGATAAGATTTCTAAGTTGGGAGTGATTAAGCCATGAACTTTCACCCCGGTTTGCCACTAACATATGATTGATCTTGGGCAAATGCTTTTTCATCCAGGGTCACATCATGACTTTCCTGGCCCTGGGCACTTTTCTCTCCCTCCATAAATATATAGAATTATATTTTACAATTACAGTGGCATAAAGATGTATACAACCAAGAGGCTGGATTCATCATTATTCAAATTATTATATTGACTATTTTCTTGTGATTGTCAAGGAAACTAAGCCATTTCTATTGGCCCCTAAAAGTACCTTGCTTTTCAGGCACCATGCCAGCTGCACCTAGTAGAAGAGTCAGCCGTAGGTCCACATCTGAACCTTAGATCCTCATCTACAAGACAGCACCGGGAGGGTCGCTGAGTACCTAAGTAGCCAAACCTAAGGAGCTGAGAGGGATGGAGAAGGTTCCCACATGGGCGAGCCAAGTGATAGACATTTCGTAACTGACGCAGACCCACAGCAAGTTATGTAAAAATGCATCCCAGACAGTGTGGGCTGAACTCTGGAAACAAAAGCTCCTCTCTCAGGTGAGCCTGCCATCATCTCATCCTGGCCCACACAGCCAGGGGTGAGCCTTTCAGGCAGGCCGCACGATGGCAAAACGAGATAAGGAGGGGACGCGGCCAGAAGGGCAGACTCTCATTCCGCTCTGTATGGCTGGTGCCATCCAGGATTAACACTTGCTCTGTCCCAGGCACTGCGGTCAACTGCGTGGATTAGCTCAGGCAGCCTTCACAACAGTCCAAGCAGGGAGGCAGAATTATTATTCTCATTTTACAGATGAGCAAACAGAGGCTCAGAGAAGCACAGATAACTTGCCTAAGCCTGAGTAACTCGGTGGCAAGTAACACAGGTGAGACTGGAACCTAGGTAATCAGACATGAGAGTTTGTGTTCATAACTTCTAAATTAGGCTTCCCAGCTAGGGGAAAATGGACTGTGTGAGGACAAGGGGCAGTTCTTAATTTTCCACAAGTATAACAGAGTAAGTTTTAATAGAAGTATGAGCAAACAGAGCTCAATGGAAGGAACACTAGAGACTAGAAGGCCACTCCTAGATGAGTAGCACAGAAATGGCCTTGCAGGAGGAAAAGGAACTGGGTGGGAGAGGCCGGGCAAAGACCTTCCAGGAGAAGGCGGAACATGAGAAAAGACTGGGAGTTGTGCTGTCACCGGAAGGGGGCTCTGAAAATGGGGGAAGGTCTCTTTTCTTGATGGAACTGAAGGTGCACAGAGTAGCAGGGGGAAATGAAATTGCAAGGTCTGCCTGAGGTTATAACGCCAAGGACTGTGAAGGGCATGCCAAGAGACCTGAAGTTCGTCCCACGGACAACAGGGCATCTTTGGTGGTTTTGAAAAAGGGTCCATGCTTGGGGCTGCGGGGGGGGGGGGGTTCATTAGCTTGGGAATATGGTGTTCCTATCAGTAGGGTCATATTGCAGAAAGAGCCAGGACTCATGCCTCATGCCTCCCTGCCCAGTGCTCACGGGGCAATCTGGAGTTATTTAGACTTAAGACCTATATTGGAAAGCACGGAGTGCAAGCAACCTTTTGAAGAGAGAAGGCTGACAAATTTTTCAGATACTAATTTTCTATTGTGTTTTTTTTTCCCCCTACTGCTTTAATAGCCACCAGAAAATTGTGCCTCATGATTGAACCCAAGGGACCTCTTTAAGGCTCTAGAAGGATAAATGGTAGTTAGATCTCCCTGGGACCTCTGAATTTTAATTTTGTTCCACTAGGTACAGGAAGATCTAGTTCAGCCTTGAGCTTGGTCTCTGGCTGGTGCTGATCAAATACCATCAACCTTCTGGGGTTTTGTTTCCCCAGCTTCTTCCCTGGGAGAAGGCACAGAGTTATCTTGAATTTTCCCTTCTGCTCAGATTCGCTCACCACGTTAAGTTCCCCATATACAGGTAGTCTATGTCCTTGACTTCATACTCTGAGTGCTTAGCCTGGGACCTGACACATGGCTGACCCAACAAACATCACTGAACGCATGAAATGAATTGAGTTTTTAAGTCAAGACTGCTGTGCAAGCGTTAGGAGATTTTAAATGGAAAGTTTGGAGGTGGTGATCATTTTTTAAGGAAAAAAGCATAAAAACGAAACAGATCCATCACCCAGAAAGGCTAGCATTTCCACTCTAGCTATAAAAGATGCCGAGGTACCGAAAGACTCTGGAACAGAGAAGACTGATGGGGAGGAGGCCAAGGACACTGAAAGGTCAAGGGGAAAACCAAATGTGAAAAAGCGTGGAGGTGGTGCTATGTGTTCTAGGAACACATTCTCTTTAATCAAAAAAAAAAAAAAAAAAAAAACCCATGTAAGTCAGTGGTTCTCACCAGCAGAGATCTTGCCCCACAGAGGACATTTGGTAATACTTATGCAGACATTTCTGATCATCACAACTGGGGGGTGGAGGCCGCTACCATATCTAGTGGGTCAAGGCTAAGTGTCCTACAGTACCAAACATCCTGCAACAAAGAATTATCTGTTCTAAGACATCAACAGTGCCGAGTTTGAGAAATGGAGATATTAGGAACAAGCAGAAGTTACAGTAAGCAACAATGTTTAGGGAAGAAGCTGAATGTGGGGCTAAGAAACTCAGACTTGATCTGAATTGTATGTCGGGGAGTAGCTAGAACATGGACTCTTAAGAACTGATTCTGCAATTTTTACTTGCTGTGTGACCTTGGGCAGGTCACTTAACCTCCCTGTACCTCAGTTCCCTCAACTGGAACCCTAGCACTGGAAGAGTATCTATTTCAGAGGGTCACTGCAAAGACTAAAGGCAAAACACAGAAGGTATTCAGAGTAGTACCTGGCACATATTACACGCTCACTGTATTAGCTATTCTCTTTACTATGTGTAGGTGATGGGGAGCTATGGGAGACTCAAGTTCAAGAGAGAGGCAAGACAGTTCCTTTAGCCACTGATAAACCTGATCCTCCCTGAAAAAGGACCTAGAACTGCAGGATCATGTGACTAGTACATCCACCCAATTGAGAATCCTTCTTCAATCAGCTTCTGCTTCCGATGACACTACAGGCTAGAGGTGTCTGAGCTCGTCTCGCCGTTTGCGAGCATTCCCTATCTGGGCTCTGTTTTCCAGATATCCACAAAACTCGGGCCAGCATCCGACTGCCTCTCTAGTCCAGGCTCCTCATGGTTTTAATGAATAAGTGGAAGGAGAAAGAGAAAGCCAGACACGAAGACAGTTGGAAAGATGGAAAGGCAGAAGAGCCTTCCATGAAAGCGGCTGCCAGGGATACACACTGTTCACAGAGAAGCCAAGCGCAGAGTTGGGGACATATTTTAGAGGTTCGCTTGAGTTCCTGATACTGTGCTCTTGGAGCCCTTGTTTGTAAACAGATATTTCTGCTGACCCTGGGCTTTGTAAGGGCGGACAGAATGGGGAGGGGGGTGGTGTTGGAGAGAAAGGCAGGTTGTGTCCGAGAGCCTTAGAGCATGTGTTTGTTGTTCAGAATACAAAGACCTCACTGTATTAAATGAGAATGCTTGTTTTACAAGGCGAGTGGGAATATGATAGGTACATGTCGAAAATGCTTCGGAAACTGAAACAACCCCATGCCACGAGGGCTTCCTGCTCCCTCATGCGTCCAGGGGCACACGCGGAGGCTGAAGGCTCAGAATCACTATCCAAGGGCTCTGGGGGTTGTGGGCAAATAGAGTCCCAGGCACGAAGCGACCGGCAGCTCCCTTCTCTGTCCCCCTTACGAAGCCTGCCCTTTTGCAAAGACCCCTGCCACTACTGCACATTCTCTATTGGTTTTCCACCACCTGCTGACCTATGGGTGGAAGCTGTTATTGATCTAAAATATTAGTGTTGATAAAGGAGCCTCCAATAGTTTAGAAGCAGATCCGGAGCACGACTGGGAATACTTATAATTATGTAACTATGCAAGCAGAGCAGCTGAATTTTTTCAAAGTCGTTTTCAACTGCTAAAGTGGAGTTTTCAAATTGTAGTCCAGTAGAAGCAAAGGACTCCCTGGAGGCATCTCGGGGGATTTTTTTTTTCCCCCTCAAGGACTCAGAGTGGCCTAAGAGCAAGAACTGGAGTCTTCTAACTCTTGCCCCAGCCCTAGCACAGAGCCTGGTACATGGAAGATTACACGGGTGGAAGGGTAGATGGAGGAGGGTATGGACAGATGGAAGGTTAGAGGGATGAAAGGGAGGGGGGATGGATGGATGGATGGACGGACGGACGGGAAGAAGGGAGGTGGGTAGATGGTTGGGTGAGTGGTTGCATACATGGCTGCACAGATGGGAGGAAAAGAAGGAGGGAGGAAGGGGGGGCGGGTGGATGGATTCATGGATTCATGGACGGATGCATGGATGGAAGGGTGGGTGGATATTTGGATTTGCAGACTCATGGGTGAAGTCCACAGTGAATAATTAGTTAGGACCACCTCAGGCTACATCTGAAGTGTGCTTGCCTATTTTAAAACTCAGAGAAACTCAGACCAGAGTTTGAATAAACACAGTTGTAGATTATATTTCGAAGGAATAGACTAACTTCTTCTCCGAGGAAAAAAAAAGCCCTAAATTCTATTTACACCAATAAGGACACAGATGAAGCAAAGTGCAATTCCTCAGTCTGATATGACAACTCAACATCAACATTCTCATTTTCACAGATATCCTGGAGTGTTCAGATTTTAGAGCTGGGTACAGGTTTCAGGAAATGACCTCATGTGTCCCCTGCTATTAGTCATTTAAGTCATCATTTGGGCACCGTAGACCCCTTTATGAAACTGATGACAAACTCTCTCCAGAAAAATGTGCACGCCTTCAAATTTTTACAGAAAATGTCTCAGGGTTCACAAATCTGTCCAAGTTCTCCCAGATGGTTCAAGAAAACCCTGCTTCTCTGTTGATCTAAGATATCAGTGCTATTTAGATATTTTAATTGGGAACGGTATTAGCAAGGAAATGCATGGCAATGATATTAACCAAAATACTAAGTCATTACTAAAATAATACAACCGATAATCAATGTGCACCTTGATCGTGATATAACTGGGATTCTACTCTTGGCCTCATGTCATTTATTCTCTACTTCAAGGTTAGAGTGATCACCATATCCTGTAACTTCCTAGTTCATCTGGATTATAATACATATTCCATGACCTGCACTGCCTCAAGCCACGGACACCTGTTTCCCAGTGGCTTACACACCTGTTCCCTCAGCATCCTTGACTCTCCCTGCCTCATGGTCTGCCTGCTAGCTGTGTTCTCCCCCTCTCTCTGGAACTGTCTTAATTTATCTTTTCATATGGCTTACTTCCTTCTCATCTGTTATTCAAACATCTGCCTGACCACCTAAACCAAAGTCCCGCTACTCTAGTCTTCTCTAATGACCCACTTTCATCACTGACTATTGTTAATATACAAGACCTTACAATTGTATAAAGTCTATGAGGGCAAAGACCCGCTCTATTTTACTCACTACTGTATCTTTAACAGCGTCAAGCACATACTCTATATTGGTAGATTATGTGGCAATACACAGAGGTTTTCTGGAAGCTTTGGTGTTATCACTACCACAGCTGTGGGACCCTAGGCAAATCTCTCCCCCTCTTTGGGCTTCAGACTTCTCAGGCATAAAAGGATAGTTTGGGTCTTATCCAACTGCAGGATTTGGTGGTCTGAAACTTGTATGACCAAGTTCCGGAGGGCCAAGCTCAAATACCAGCAAAATATGACAGGATGGAAGGGATGGTCAGGAAAATTGGGCTCAACTGCTCCTCTGCTCTAATTTGGGACAGAACTTGAGATAATTTTCTTGCCCCATCCGGACACCTGATTCTTCCTCTCGGACCTGAGGGAACTGGCCCAGATGTGTTCTCAATTCACATCATTTACACATCCAGAAACCTCGCCACAAATACTTATTGAACTGCTGCCATGTGCCAGGCCCTGGGAAGGTGCCCTGAGCACAGCAGATATGATTCCTGCCATCACAGAGCTCTCCAAAGCACAGGTGAGGGTCGCAGGAGGAGCACGGGCACATCCCACACAGTTCCGTCCCTCTCCAGGGATGGAGAAGCTGACAGGAAACCAGGGGAAAAGCCCTTCAAGCTAACAGAATGGTACGCTGGCTCAGCACACAGAAAGGGAGACAGAGTGGTAGGGAAGGGTTGGAAGAACACACACAGGTAACTGGTCAGCCCAGAGAGATGAGGAAATACCTAACGGCTGGTGCCATTCAAACATGTTTGCCTTCACTGCTTGGCCCTTACAAGGGTGCGTGAGGTCATTTCTCAAAGCTCCTTTCCTTCATGGCACCCACTTCCAGTCACCCCATCTTCTCCTGTATTGGGACCCATTTCCAGTCCACTCAACAAAGTGTTCTGAGCATGGGTGGGTGGGGCTGGTGCTGTGCTAAAGCAAGAAATAAACAAAGACGAAGACAGAAATGGTCTCTGCCCCTAAGGAGCTTGGGGAGAGAAGGGGAGACACAGACATATACGAAGGCAAACACAACTGAGTGATAAATGCGATGAGGGACGGATGTAAGGGGCTGTTAAACTTGATTCGGATGGTGATGGATGGAATTGTCTAATCATTTCCTAGTGTCCTGCTCCTCAAAGCTGCTCCGGGCCAATGTCCTTAGCTGAGACACGAATCAAAAAGTGCTTATTGTTCTAATTTGATTTAAGGTTTTACATCTAAAATGGCATCCATGACAGACCCACATGCAAGGCAAAGCACACACTCCACGTACACAGACATGCCATCTACTTCACGAGAAAGTCTCTGCCCCTTCCAAGTGGAAGGGGTCTCGTAGGCCTCTGAAGCACAAAGCACTTTCTAGCCCTGTAATAAACATGTGTGTTCAAGAACACAGTGCTTCTGCCTCTCTGCTTCCCCAGGACGCTATTAATTGCTTCATTATAGCAGTTACCATGATGTTATGTATCTGTTTACCAGTCTGCTTCCGCCGCTACGACTGGGAGCGCCTCACAGGATGGAACTGTGTCCTCCCTGTACTTCTTTTTAGTCCCTCCCTCTTGGTTCAATGTATAATATACAGAGACTAAAGGGTGCTCAACAACCATCCATTGATGATTGGATGGATGGTTGGATAGATGGATGGATGGATGTTTGGTTGGATGGATGGATGGATGGTTGGATTGATGGTTGGATAGATGGATGGATGGTTGGATGGATGGATGGATGGATGGATAGGTGCGCAGAAGGAAGGCAGGCAGGAAGGTTGGTTGGTTTACTTATAATAAATTGCCATTTTCTACTGAACCTCTTAAAATGCTGAGGACAGAGCCTGGCGTGTAAGAAGTGCTTGAGTAACCAAACAGCTGTATGATGTTTTCTAATGCGTCGCTATTGTGAACCCACAGATGTAACTGTCATCCTTCCCACCCCCACCATTCCTGCAAAGGAAATTAAAGTGATCCAGTGCAGGGAGCACTGATCTGAATGTCAAGAGATCTGAATTATAGTTATGATTTTGCTGCCAATTGCTGCCTCGCATTAATCAAATCAGCTTAATTTGACAAGTTACCGTGCCTGGATCTCAGTTTCTCCATCTGTATATTGAGCACATTTGATAAAGCAGAATGTAATTGTCACTGGGAAAGGGATGAACCAGAGGCGGTGTTTGTTTTTAGCGGATCAGATCTTATCGGTCCAGTGGGACTGTTCTATAAAGGCGTCATCCTGAGATCCTTAATCGGCTCCAGTGAGAACATACCACAAAATCAGCCATGCCACTCCAGGGTCATTCTCCTACTCAGAACCCCACAGTTCATGTAGCACGATCACCTGCATACAGCCCAGATTCAGCTCAGGGTGCACCAGGTCGCTCCTCGGAGGGCAACGGTGGGTCTCTGTCGAGCAGAGCTTGGGGAAAGGACCTAAGCTATGTGATTCCCAAACAAGGGGTTCAGAAAAGTTTTTGGCAGGGAGCAGCCTTGAAGTCACTGTCTATTTCCCAGCAGACTACTTATAGGTGAGAAATGCTCTCATGGATGCCAGTGGCCTTTTGTTCAAAAGTCACCTGCAAATAAAATATATTTTGTATCCCAAAGAGATTTCTTAGCCACTGTCTTTGAAACCTTACAATGTTCATTCCGATTCTCCTTCCATCTCTGCCACCCTTCATTCCTGCCCTTTTCATTCTAGTCAATCTCAAAATGTTTTTGTTAGTCACTAGGGGCACCCCTTTGGGTCGTTCCTTCTTTCCTTCCTTCCTCCATCCATGTATCCATGCACGTATCTACCCTCTCATGGAACATTTACTGGACAACGACTGTGTTCCACACCATGCTCTAAGCCTGTGGATAAAGATAAAATTAAACTGGCCTGAATTTGAACCCTAGTCCCACCACCCTTTAATTGTGGGGACTTGAGCAAGTCCTGTAACTCTCTCAACCGAATTCAGAGGGTTCCGAGTGTAGCACTCAGCAGAGGCCAGCATATAGTAAGTGCTCATTATAAGCTTGCTGCTTTTATTACAGTTCTTACCGCTGAGAATGTGTACTTTCTCCCAAGGGTATACAAACAGCAGATAGAGGATTCCAGATCCTGAGGTCACCACAAGGTCTCACAAGATCAAGGGAAGCAGATGGAAAGGTGCCCCCATCAGGAAGGAGGGAAATGGATGAAAACCCAGGCAACAGATATGACTTCCAGGGTACTCAAGGCCCAGTAAGAACCTGATAAGGGGGAGAGGGGGAAATCTGAGAGGAGAGCAAAGCTCGGGATTATGGGCTGCGGTGCACACACAAAACAAATCCTTTGCAAACAGGCGAGGGGCTGAAAGGGGGAAGACCAAGGCTAAAATGTGGCTTGGATTAGAGAAGACGAAATGTGAGTTGAGGAGGCATTGAAATGCACTGCCCCCTCCCCCCTCTGTTTTGAAAGGCCAGATTTCTTTTCCCTTCTGACTGCTTCGCTCAAGGGGAAATGGAATTAACCACTGTGTAATGTTTTTGAGTATGACGCACGGGTTAGGTCATGTGATTCGGTTACGTAATGCAACATGCCTGAGGTTCCCGAGCTCTCTCTCTCGGAATCTTTAGACATGTAGCTGGTTTTCCAATCCAGTCGTGCATTCGTTAAACAGAAATGCACATAGTGCCTTTATAAGCCAGAGGCTGTGCTAGGCAGTGGAGATGCTGAGATATCCCCAAATAGGCACACAATTCAATATAATAAAGAACTGTAGGTGTTTTAGTATATGTGTGCAGAGGGTACAGCGGGGACGGATGGATTAGAGGTGGGGAAGAGTCAGGGAGGATTTTGCAGAAGAAGAAAACCTTGAGCAGGACCCTGTAGAGGCAGAAGAAGTCTGCAAAATGGCTCAAGGGAATATAGGAAACACACCAACTAAAGAAAATGATGTTGGGGGGAAAGCTTAGGGTATCTGGGGTGAACTGCAGATAATGCCAGTGCTATCAAAGGGCCTCTAGCTAGAGATTCACATTTTGGAAAACATTGTTGGATGATGGGGGACAAACTGAAGGGGTGCAGAGCAGAAATTGAGGCTCAGAGAGGCAGGGATTACAATACTAGGGAAAGAGTCAAGGCAAACGGTGCAGGGAGGCCTAAGCCAGGAAGAGGGAAGGTTGGCTATAAAAACGTTAAGGAGGTAGGAAAGACTGAAATGGACGACCGAGTATGGTGGGTGATCTATCTAGAGTGGGTGACACCAGACGAGAACACAAGGAATTTTGGAGAAACGATAATTCAGCTTTGGACATGTTGAGTTGGAAGAGCATGTTAATATGTCCAGTGAATCTAGGAGTGTGGACCCCAGAAGAGCCTGCAGATAAATGATGCTCATTGGCAGAGAGATGGTGATTACTTGATGGGAAAGGATGCAAAGTCAGGGGACAAGCTGACAGAGACCTGGCTTAAGACTCAGAGGACAGAGGACCTTATCCAGCTTGCCTACTGTTTTGGACCAGTCTTTCCCCTACCTACTCTCAGCTTCTCATCTATGGAAAGAATGACTTTGATGTATCCTTCTGACTCACCAACCTTGGTTTTGGGGACTACCTCAACCGTTAGTTCACAAAACAGTATAGTCTGGATTCATTTCTTGGGTTCTCTTCCCAAGAATTTTGCATCTCTTAGAACAAGGCCATCTTGTACCTGACTGACCTGTTATCATATCATTTTCCATTTTTTTTTTAAATCAGCCTTTGTAGCTGAAATATCTATGTCACATGTGTTCTTACGAACACATATGGTCATATTCTACCCAGCCACATTTCATGTTGACAGAGCAACAGGAATTAAGATGGAATGGGACAGATAAGGAAGTAATTTCTTGATGACCAAGGAGACAGGTCCACATTAGACCATGAGTTTCTTGAAGGCAAAAGACTAGACATACTCCCCATAATTACATCCATGGATGCCAAGCTGTGACCTCCCACCTTCTAGACTCGCTGTCTCTGTTTCCTCCAAATGAATTGGAACCTGAGACCTTTTCTGGTTCTCTAAAACTGAAAGAGTGTCACTTCTACTCTTCTAGGTCCCATGAACCCTGGGTCTGTAGCAAATAATATTGAAAAACAAATGCTGTTTTTCTTGTTTAAGAAAAATCTAAGTGGACAAAGAAACTGCATTAGGTGTGCAGAAGAGAAAGAGAGAGAGGAAGCAGGGGGACAAGAAGGAATAAGAGGTACTTCATCGAGGACAGCTGGGGACTCACAGAAGGAAAGCAGGCTAACAGACGGTCACGGAGCACAGAGTTTTAGTATTTCACTTCATGGAATAATCTGATTAACATGATAAGCAAGACTAACAGGTCAGTAGCCACCATGATGCCCAGGAACTTGCCTGAAACGGCTTTCACATAGGAAGAAATTATGAAATGTGAATAATTTAACCATGAGCCAAGTAAGTGACCACTGGAAAGGTGACTCAGTGAGTTTTTGGGTATTTGTGGCAGTGATTATTAGCAAAATGACTGAGATGCCTTCCAGCTATTCGGAAGTACCAATATTACCTAAATAATGTCTTTTGTCAGTCTTTGACTAAAATTCTACCCATCAGTACTTTGCTTTTTGATATAAAGCTTTCTGGGGACACATCAAAGTGCATATATGTCCATGGAAGAGCAACCTTCTAAGTTGTTGTCAGTCAATGAAACCTTAGCAAGAAGGAATACCAGGTCATTTTTCAAGAATGAGTGTTGCCAGGGGCGAGGAAGCAGAAAGTGTGTGGGCACTGGGGCCTTAAGGGGGATAGGCACCACCTAGTGGAGGAAAACGCACCAAAACCAGGAAGAAAATTGGAATTATTGCCAAGTTTACAGTTTTGTCTTAGATCAGTCCTGATTAGGATTATAGAAGCCTACGAGATCTCTGCTAGGAGGGTCTCTATGGCAAAGATAAATTCATCCCTACTCCAACTGTACAGATGAGGAAAATTGGTCCCCCAGAGGGAAAGTGACTGGTCCAAAGTCACACAGCGAGCTCATGACTGGGCAGGTCTAGAACTGACACCTTCTAGCTCCTAGCCCATGGCTCTTCCTTCTCCATTACACCGTGGTCTTCTCTAGATAGCCTTGGGTCTACTCAAGACTTCCCCAATGCCACTTCTCATTACCGTCTCCCCTGACCACCCAACTAAATCTCACTCCTCCTGTAACCCCACTCCTACAATGTGCCCCAGGCTTCCTTCTCTGTTTTCCTTCATGAGCAGGTCAATGTATGATATAGTCACTCACTCGTTTACACTCTGTGTCCACCTCCTTCCCCCATCCCTGAACACAAACTTCTTGAGAGCAGGGATATCTTCCTCATATGCTCAGTGCTCTGGATTCAGGGCCCCACACGGAACCTGGCATGTAACAAGAACTCAATAACGATTTGCTGATAGATGCCTGGGCAGGGGATGGACACATTCTTACTGTATCCCTTGTTTTAATCTGTATTCCTTAGACTCTCTACAAGGAGGACACATGCTTTCGTAATATGAAACAATAGAGTGTTTGCAGTTTTGCCTTTCACTTAACTTTCTGTTTGATGTTAAGACTGAGAGTAACATATCTTTCCCTCTTGGTAAGAAAGGGAAAGGCAATCCCAGGCTCTGCCAAGGGAGATAAGCCTGTCCAACTCAGAGTTATTGAGAGAATTAGAACTAAAGTGTGGCAAGGTGGCAAGGGTCGGTCACACATAACACCAACATGAGTTAACGTTTACTGTGCTTACCCACGGTCTAGATTCCATTACTAAGCAGTTTCCACATGGAGGCTCAGTTAATCTTCAAAACAACCCCATGAAGTAGGAGCCAGTGTTATCCACATTTCACAGATGGGAAAAGTGAAGCTTGGCGATATTAAGTAACTTGCCCAAAGTCATGCATCTAGCAGGTGGGAGTCAGGAAATCAAACTCAGGCCATCTTACTCTGGCATCCTATGATCAAACACTACAAAATACTGCCTTCGTAAATTTAGGCTCCTTTCCCCTATTTCGTGATAGTGTCAACTTCTCCTGAGATTTGATAGAGGTAGGTCATTCCCCCAGATCTTGAGGAGTTTCTAGAAGGTTCCCAGGGCAGTTGGAGATGGAGAGAAATGAGGAGCCAGAAAAGTGAGAAATAGGAATATGTGGAAATGTGTGTGTTTGTGTGTATGCGTGTGTGTTGTCACAATATGCTTTGGACTGTCACAACGACTTGCAGATCCTGGGGGATTCTTGGGCATGGTATCAAGACGCTAAATGTTTCCCAGTGTGTGAGATGGTTCTATACAACCAAGAATGTCCTCACTCAGAAGCTTCTTACTGCCCAGCAGGGCTCCAGCAGCCCCTCCTAGAGGCACCTGGGAAGCCACCCCTTGAGCTCTCCCAGGATGGTCAGCCACCTGAGCTCAGGAGAGTGCAGAGAGGAGGACAGAGGGAGCTCCTAGTATCCAAAGTCTGGACTGCACCCGGATTTTCATTTAACTTCTGTGTGACCTTGGGAGTGTACCTGACCCTCCCCAAGCTGGCACCTCAGTACTGGGACACCTATCAGCTCACAGAACACGCAAAGATCTAAGACTTTCAACACCTCCTACAGCAGTCAAACTCTTAATTTATTTTTAACTTTTTATTATGGAAATCCTTAACCACACCTGGAGGGACACACGAAAAATGTACTGAAGCCCATCGTTTCTATCACCTATTCTCAACAATTGTTATCAGTCTGCTGATCTCCTTTCGTCCAGCACACCCACCATACCTTTTTTTGGGGGGGGGTTGGGTCATTCTGGAGCATTTTAAACAAAACAGATATAACGTAGTTTAACCCATAAATACTTTGGGATGCATTTCTAACTGATTAGGGGCCTTAAGTATACATAATAACGTTACCATTATCACACATGAACAGAACTAACAATAATGCTTCCATGTCATTCCCCGTCCGTTCAACTCTGTTCCATTCCTTCAAATGGAATCTTGTAGAAGTGCACAGTTTACACAGAATAATCTAAAGGGAAAGTGGGAGGGCAGGGGCAGAAACCTGCCCTTTAGCATCTCCGCAGGGGATCCCTAAGATTGTGGGGCACAGTTTGAAAGCTCCTGTTCTATCCCAGCCCTGCGTTGTGCACCCTGAGAAAACGGAGGCCCAATGAGCAGTTGTCAAGATCACGCAGCAAGTAAGCAGTAGGATTCCGTGGACCTGTGAAGGCCCAACGTCAAAGGGCTCCCGTGAGATCACAGGTATGAAAAGATCTGCTAACTCGATCACTATTTATCATCTGCAGTGTGAATGAGGATAATGAAGGCGCCTTCCCAGGAATGACCTGGATCGCACAAATTCCTCATTTCTCTCACCTTCCAGCCCTTCCTCCTCCTGCAGACATGTGGACCAGGTTCTGATCTTGGCCAAGAGCTTCTGCCACCACTGTCTCACTGGGTCTCTGTGACAACCCGTGACAGGGGGATGTTGAATGTAACCACACCGGAAATTCTGTCCCCTGAGCCCTGGTCCCACAGCTCAGGAGGCCAAACCGGTACTTGAACTCAGAGCTCCCGAGGCCCCATTTCAGGACTTCAAAGGAGCCAAGGGGCCAAGATCCACAGGTCAGTCCTCAGTTAAGTATTTCCAGTAAGTGCATCAAGGCATGAAGCAGAGCCTTTGTGCAGCAAGAAGAGACAGGATCAGTGAGAGAAGGGAAGGGGACCAGCTGAGTGGGGAGACAGGCACTTGCTGGATTCCTGAACCCTTGGCCTTAGGTCCACAAGGCACAAGCCAGCTGTCAATGGGGTCCTCCTACCCAGCACACTTAGGGATCTTCCCCCCACTTCCTCGAGACAGCTACAGCCAGTACTGGTTTCAGAGTAGTCTCAAAGGCGGGGCTCTGAAACAAAAGGAACATGCTCGTTCCTATGGAACTAGCCCAGCGCAAAAGTGGAGAACGCCTTGGAAATGAACTTCCCTTCCTTCTCAGCCAGGCTCCCCTCCCAACCACCTGGGGAGTTTCATTTAAAATCAAATGCACAGAACTCAGTATTACCTCCCTACAGGTGTGTGAGCACTTTAGAGGTGACCCCTGATGGAGAGAGTGTAGTTTCACACACAAGAATGTCAGGGCCATGGCACCCAGGGGATTGGGGAGGGGAACTGCAAATGAAGGAAGGGTCCTTTCTGGCGTTTGGCAACTCAGAACGGAGACAGGTAAAATTCTCTAAGTCTTAGCCACTAACCAGCTCAGTAATTGGGAAATGCTACTTCACTTTGGGCCTCAGTTTCCCCTCCTACAGAGCCAGGAGACATTGAACTGGATCAGTGATTCTCCCCACTGGTGGTACTGGTGGTCCTTCCAAGTTACCTGAGAAGGCTTTGAAATACAACAGCACCCAGGCCAACCCCACACCCCTGACATCAGCATCCTTGGGATATGGCCCAGGCATTGGGATGTTTGAAAGGTTAATAATTCCAAGTGTGGCCAGGGTTGTGAACTACTGGATGATATGGTCTCCCGGGCCCCTTTGAGAAGGCAGCGTTTGTGAATATAGTTTAATTCTTAGCCCCTGTATTACCCTGGTCCTCGGTTTCCCTGCTTCACAATGAGCTGCCTGTCCCGGTCCATGCTAAGCTGACAGGTATGACCCGCATTCCCAAGCTGCACACCTCTGAGCCTCAAGTTTGCTCTCCTCCCTGCAGAGGAGCGAGGGTGATGCAGACTCTGTCACCCCAGCCAGCCACGTGAATGGCTGCTTGGGGAGAGGGGAAGTTGAGGGCGTCGGGGAAGGAGCGAAAGGCATGTGACAGTAGATCTGTGACCTGGACCTCACTATGACCACTGTCTGCCTTTTGTTCCCCAGGGTGCACACTCTCTTCAGTGCTAACTGGTTTTCTTATTCATTGGTCCAGTGGTTCTAGACTTCCTCTGGCTCTTACCACCAAGGGGTCATCCAAGTAGGTCAAAGAAGAGGAAATGAAAGTGCAAGGAAGGGACTTTGAGGGGGGGGTTGTCTAACTGTCCCCTGAGATACAGGGTCTACTCTAGAAAAACTCCACTGTAACTCCAGAGGGGACACCCTAACAGTGCAAACAGGCCCAGCTTCCAGAAGGCCAAGTTAGCAAACTGGAAAAGGGAATGTGGTTACTTACTGGATCCCGTCACCGTTGACCGAGTCCCTAATAGGAGCTGACACTGTGCCAGGTACTTTCTGCATGTTTACTTCACTACAGTGTCCCGGGATCACTATCCCCATTTTACAGATGAGGAAATGAAAGGATAGTGAGCTGAAAAAAATGACCGAATTCAAATCACACGGCGGGGAACCGGCAACAGATAGTCCAAGGCCAGTCTGCCTAATCTGGCGCGAAAGGAGAAACAGACTTGCTAGGTCAAAGCCAGGGTTCCCCGTGAGACTTAGATTTATTTTCTATCCTCTTAAATCTGTAGGGGCATGGTCAGCACCCAGAAACGCAGAAAGGAATGGGGACATTCTGCAGCAGGGCTAAAGAAGGGAATGTGAGTTGTTTCTTCTCTCTCCAGAAAGACTGCTGAAGAGGGAACGGATGATTAAAACTCAAGTTCACATTTGGGCTCTGCCTCCCTGACGGCCTGTGGGTCTGTGCACTAAGTCACCTCTGCCGTGTGTGGCCCCTCGGAGGCATCCAGGAAGAGCTGCTTTCCTTCCTGCCTTTCGGTGTCCTCAGTCCATAAGGGTAAGACTGAGCTCTGGGAAATCACGTCCAATAGTAAGAGGGAAGTTTATGGAGAACTTACGATCCACCAAAGTCCAGGGCTGAGCTCTCTCCCTGCGTGAACTCATTTAATGAGCAGGTACTTGTGCTATCCTCACCTTGTAGATGAAGCTCAAGCCCAGGGGAGTCAACTAGCTTGCCCCAGGTCACCCAGCCAGTTTGGGGCAGAGGTGGATTCTCATGTAGGTAACCTGACGGCTGAAACTGGCTTCTAGCCCTTGGAATATTCTAGACCCTGCATGTAACTACGACAGTCCGGGGGAGAGCCGTATTAATAGAGGGACTCCCTGAAACCCAGCCGTCCCTGTTCCAGCACTTCTGAAGTGGGGAAACTTCAGGCACTCTTTTTGGGGGGCTTGGGGGGGTAGTAGGAAGGGGGAGCTGTAGGAGGGAGGATATAAAAAGATTCCTCTAACTAGCCAGCAAACTCAACAGCCCAGCATTTGGAACAAAAGAAAAAAAGTGTGGCGAGCAGAGGTGCTGGACAGGATTCAGGTAAATCCCTTTCGCCTTCAGAGCATGAATTCTGGATCAGGAAGGGATGGGGTGGGAGGAGGGCACCACTTGTGGGGTCCACATTTCACTTATCTAACACGTCAGGAGAAACTTTAACAAGATTAACGGCTGCTCCAGGCCTCTGCTCGATGGAGCAAATTGAGTCTATTGTTTTCTTTTTCTTCTCCTTTCTCTTTCTTTGAACTGGAGGGTTTTTTTTTTGGGGGGGGCTTTGGGGATGAGGGGCAGGGGTCTGGATCCTGCCTGCTACAGGACAAAAGCAAAGGAGTGTGGAAGAAAGCCCCCCATCCTGGACTTGAAAGGGAGCCCAAACGGCTGTGCGTGAAGGCAAGGCTGGGCCTGGGTGGTGGGTCGGGGACGGGGAAGAGGTGATGCTGTTTACTAGACATGTTTTCTCCACTGTGGGGGGCGGGAAGGCCCTGGAAGGCCGTGTGCCTAAGATTAAAGCCCAGTTCCTGCCATCCAGGAGCTGTGTCAGCCAGCAGCACCCCTCCCTCCCATCCCTGTCTCCCTACCTGACTACAGAGAGAACTGGGGTGCACGTGTGTGTGTGTGTGTGTGTGTGTGTGTGTGTGTGTGTAACCCCTGAGGACCACTTTCCCTGTAGTCTTAAAGGATTCTTCAATTCTCAAGACCCTCCATCATTGGGGGGCCCACGGGAGAAGCCTGGACACAAGCACTTTCTAACTTTGACTTTGTTTTTGCCTGCATCAGTTTTCCCTTTTTATTTATTAATATATATATGTATATATATATATATATATATATTTTTTGTTCTTCCCTTTTGGAAAAATAAAAAGCATGTTTTCTGGGCTTCAGAAGCACGCTGCTCCTTCCCTCCTTCCCCCTGCCTCTCCGGAGCACCCCTGTCTGAACTGGTGTCAGTGAAGTTTGAACCGGCGCAGAAATAGCATCCCGGGCGGATCTGGGAGCACAGCCCGCCTACCAGGAGCGGCAAGGCCTGCCTCTGCCAGACGACAGACCCGGTTAACAGCACCGTAAAATTAGACCTTTACGAAACCCAATTGAATCCCGCAGCAAAGAGTGATGTAAGGCAGCCTGGCCTGAAAGCAAGGCAGCAACCCTCTGCCTGAAATAGCAGCGCGCTCCCCGCTGAGAGATGCCTGCTCTCTCAAGATAGGGGACCAGGGATTCCTACTAAAGTGATGGCGACGCCCAGCCAAAGGTGGCTGGCGGAGGTCAGGCGACAAACCGGGCGCCGGAGGTCGTGGCTGGGCACCGGGCGTCCGGGCTGCCCACCTAGGCCCTGCCTCTCCCCGCCTGAACTTACACGGACGAAGGAAGGAGCCGAAAAAAAGTGCTTCTGCAAAGAACCTCTGTTTGTTTGCATTTTAATTCAAGGAGAAGCAGGTTCTTTTTAGTCCAACAGTCTGTACCGTGTGGAGGATACGCAGAATGAGTCTTTTCTGGCTCAGGGCCAGGTGTTTACACACCGCCAATTCTGGCTCAGACTCAAGGAGGGGAGGGAAAAAAAATCCACCAGAATCCTCGGGAGAAAAGCTCCTGGCTTTCTGGTACTATACGAGAGCAGTGCCTTTCCATTCTTTCTCTCTTTCTTTCTCTCTTTTCTTTTCTTTTCTTTTCTTTCTTTCTTTCTTTCTTTCTTTCTTTCTTTCTTTCTTCTTCTTCTTTTTTTTTTTTTTTGCATTTTGAGAGGAATGTTATTTCCACACATAAAATGGGCCAGGCATTTTATACAAGCAATAATAACTTAACGTCCCCCATCCAATTAAAGTATTTTACTGCACAATCTTTGTGTGAGAGAGTGAATGAGTGCTCAAGAGAACGCGTGCGAAGAGAGGCTCCTTGTCTGAATTATAGACATTTATAAAGCCAGGCTCCTGTGGAATCCCAGGTGTTATATATATATTATTAAAAAACAAACAAACAAACAAACATATTTACTATCTTTTCATTGATGATACCTATACAACCCTGGGCCCTCCCCTCTGGAGGAAAAGCATTCCAAATCACTAGCATGACAGGTAAAGCTCAGGAAAAATCCGATCTACTCATTTTTTTCCCATCCTCTCCAAGCATCAGGCTCTATGTTTTTCCGATGTTCCGAAAGAGAAGTAAACATATCATATAGTCCTGAATTATCACCATCATCGTTATTATTATAAATAACACTTTCCCTCCATTCTACAGTATACCCCACTTCAGGTGCCTAGGACCTGAGAGTTAACAGTGAATGAGCTCAGTTTCCCTCACCTTCTTGGGCTGGTGGGGGGGTGTCAGAGAGAAAAAAATAGCATGTGATGACGTCAGGTGTGGGGGAAAGTGACTTTCTTGCTCTCGGTTTGGGATCCGGAGACTGGGAGATTTGGGGCTAGATTCTTGGTATAGCAGCAGAGTTTGGGTCCCCCGAAACGGGGTTCACGGAAGGAGAAGAGCGTCAGCACAACGTCTGAGAAAGTCCACAGCAAGACAGATTGAGGCAGAACTGCCGGAAGAACTCACAGCTTTCCCTTCGAAGAAAGTGTGTGTGTAAGGGGGTGGGATCGCGAACCGCCTCCACATGTTTCCTGGCTGCAGCAAAGGGGGAACCCCTACTCTCATTTTAAGACGTCCTAGGACATGGCAAAATTGTTTGTGCAGGAAGGGAATCTCCCAGTCTCAGTCCGAAGAGGCAAACTTTCCTTCTCTCCACCAGCGCCGCCCCTCCTTGCCCCCCCACCCCGCCCCTCAGTTAAATTAAAGGCATTGCCACAGATTCATTTAGAGGGGGAAAAATGGATATTGGAGCATTTCTAAGGTTTGCAACCCTTGCAAAGTGTCCGGTTTCACTATGGGCTTTGCTCTGGAACAGGGAAGGGGAGGGTGAAGAGGGAGAACTCAAATTCATTACGGGCTCGTAAAAGTCCCAAATGAGGAAAGCGCCCCGTTTCGCGGCCGTGCCTGGAGAAGACTGGCTGGGTGTGCGTTAGGAAGGTCTTGCCCCAGCCCGGAGTGACAGGCATTGGGCTTTAAAAGCCAGGGGACGGGATGCCGGTGTGTGTGTGTGTGTGTGTGTGTGCATGTGTGTTTGAGGCAGGGGAGAAGGGGTGCATCCCACAGGCAGGCATCAAGCAGAAAGCAACTTTGGGGCACTTCGAGGACTTCTAAGTCCTTCTGATCACAACAACCCCGTTCTTGCAGGCTTTCAGGGTAAAGGGCCCAAATGAAGGTGGGGGGGGGTGCTCATGTCCATTAAAAAGTCAAAGAAATCAATAATCCCCTGGCCTCTTTTCGCATGCATCCCTATTGGGTCAACCTCCCCTCCATCCCAAACAGAGATGGTCCCTCGGACCATCTAGAACACAATATAGGAGGTACGGGCACAAGGCTTCCCAGGGACCAGCCCTCACTGCGTGCCACAGCCCGGTCTCGGGCCGCCAGGAGCACTCCCTGAGTCCCTCCCCAGGGGCTAGGCAAAAAGCTTTCCCAGTGCGCCCATTCCGCAGATGGGGCAAAGTGAGGCTCGCAGCTCTCCCGGGTGCCTCGGTGCCTCCGGCCAGGGAGTCTCCCGCCCAGACACACCCGCAAGCCCCCCACCGGCCCGCCACCCGAGCCCGGGCACCCGCCGGGGCGCCCTCGCCTACCTGTGATCACCGCCGGAGACCTCTGGCCCCCCTCCGCTCGCAGCCACACTTGCAGCGTGAACGCGTCCCGGGGCAGCTCGAGGTCGGCCCGGAGGCGCAGCTGCTCGCCTCGCCCGCTGAAATAGAGCGCCCGGCTCGGCGGGCTCGGCTCCTCGGCGGCGCCCCTCGCCTCCCGCTGCTGCCGCCGCCGGGGGACGCGCACGGCTTCCCAGGCACCGCCCGGCGGCGGCGGCGGCGGCGGCGGCGGAGGCGAGGCGCGGCGGCCCCGGGCCGCCCGGGTGGCGCAGGTGGCCGGGCCGGCGGCGGGGCGCGGGGGGCGGCCGGCCCGCGGGTCTCTCCGGGCCCGGCGGGGGCGCTCGGCCAGCCCGCAGCCCAGCGCGGCGCTCAGCAGCCCCAGGCGCAGCACCCAACTCCAGAGCCGCATGTCCGACGGTCCCCCCCCCCCCCCCTTCGCCCCTACACCGCCGCCCGGAGCTGCCAGCTTTGGGAGCCTCGGCGCCTCGACTTTCTTCGCTTCTTCACCCTTCTTGGGCGAGCCCCCCCTTCCACTTGCTTTTTTCTTTTCTTTCTCGCTTCCCTCCTCAAGGTGTGTGCTCCACTCCCCCCACCTTTGAAAAATACAGCCCAACTCCTCCTGGTTGGCAATTAATTTCTCTCCCCGCTCCTTTATCTGCCTTATTTTTTCCCCTCTAACAGCTGGTTGCCTTCCTCCTTGTTTTATTTCATTTTATTTTATATGATTTCTCGCTCTTCAAAAAAATAATAATAAAAAAAAGCTCCTCTAAGACACTGATCCGCTGAATTCCCTCCCCCCAAAAGATGCTCTAATTTATTTATTTTTTGCGTCCTTTATAACACAAGCCACAGCCCCCTTCTCCCCCCACCTCAGTCCCCCCTCCCCTCCCTCCTTCTTCACAAAATGAAAGGAAAGAGGGGGGAAAAAAGCCCTCAGAAGATGAGTAAACAAGCGTATGCTAATCTGCTCCCGAGCGCTCCACCTTCCCAATTGAATGAGTCCCTGTTCAAACTGCGGGGATCATGACTAATCAATCAGTTTGGAGAGGCCGAGCTACCCAGCCTTCCTCCACTTCGCCGTTTGCCTCCTTCGCTCCCGCTTCTCCACCCCCTCCTTTTTTTTTTTTTTTTTTTTTTTTTTTTTAAGAAGACAATCTTAAAGTAACAATTTAATGAAATTCTGTACACACCCCCTTTCGGTCCTTCCAGCTCTCCTCATTTCTGCTCAAAACACACATTCCTGTTTTTGTTTTGTTTTGCTTGCTT